>NC_086182.1:33439500-33767500 GCF_023053635.1 Elgaria multicarinata webbii
TATATGCCATTCTGGAAAATATATGCAGGGAAGAGTTGAATGGAATGGGGGGGGGGACAATGCACTAAATGTTACATACGAACATAAGTTATGTTAATTGCAATGAACCCTCTAGCAGATTTTTTTGTGCATTTTCCCACACACCCCGAACAGAAAAGATTGAAGCCATCTGTGATCAGATGCTGAAATGAACAACACACAGGACAGATTTCACAAAGTCGAGACATCCTGACCAAGGACTCAATCAAATATTTCCACCTATGCTTGGCATCATATCCAGCCTTTCCCCTTCAGGAAAGCATCATCAGTTCCTTCTGCTCAGTGTTTTTGAAGACTGCCATATTGCAGGCCCACCTGGCCACTGCTTGAGGTGCACGAAAGCAGAAAACTGCCCGGCTGCAAATGGCTGATCCTCAACCCATCGCTCACTGGCTCAACACAGAAGTAGCTTGGATCAAATCAAGCTGCCATTCAGAAGGGAAGCCCCACTGTGGACGGTTTTGCCTAAATTACAATGTATTTGCATGGCAGTGAGGAATAATGTGAACGCTTGTGAGTCAGGTCATTTATTTTATTTTTTAAGGATGGAACAAGGAAGACCTGGGTGGGTGGGTGTGATAAAGGGAATGGAGAACTGAGAGGGTGGGCAGGTAAACAATATCCCAGCGTCTCCCCAAAGCTACAAGGCCATGCAGTCAAGTTTATATTAAACCATGGATGTACGAGAAATTAGTTCCCGTTCATCACTGAGGTTTGGCCTGTTCTTGATTGGTTAAACAGATTTTAAAATGTGGGATGTTTCAGCGTAAAACACAAGCTAAGAGTATGTGACGATACTGCTTATAAACTGAGCCAGAACTAATTAGGAACAGGCCAAACCTCAGTGATGACCTGAAATTAATGGATGCGGTATTGCTGGTCATTTGTCTTGATTCGGAATGCTGTGTCATGGGCATGGCATCGCCTACGTATCAGTCTACACATTTGGGGGCCAGAATTTACCCAATTTGCACCTCCTGGATCTGAAACACATAAATACAATCTGCAGTTGGAGTCAGGTATGTTGCAGAACTCAGTTGAGCCCAAAAGGACTAGATTTCACAGCGATGGATATCCCTGTTCATGTTCAGACATCCCTATTTCTGGAGACTACTGTATCATGGGAACAGTATTGCGATATTTCTGGCATTTCAACCCTTGGGCTTTCGTTTAAGAAACAGTGAACCTAGCAAATGTGTGGGCCCTAATTTACATTACAAATATGGATGTATAAAGTGGGGCCAGGATACAGCCTGAATTATCATACCCAAATCTAAAGACAGAATCATAGAATAGCAGTGTTCTGTAGCAGGAAGGGGAGCAGCAAAATGACGAAATCACAGGAAACCACATTGAAGGCTAGAGAGATCCTAAGGTTAGCTGTGCTCAAAATCCTCATGAACTAACTAATTGCAACACTGCCCCCTTCCAGTAACTTGCAGAGGAGGCTGTAATATTCCCAACGAACTGACCCTAGGGCAATTTATTTATTTGTAATAGACTTCTCTTAGCCCCATTCCTCTGGAAATTGCTAGCTGATGTACAGAGTATGTGGCTTGTGCATGTGTGTGTGTGTTTGCCATGTGATCATCTGTACATATGAGAAAGATGGGGTGTGTGTGATATGCATGCCTTTCCCCTCCTTCCTGGTCTCTGGCGGCTTATGGATCCTCAGCACCCTCCCGCCGTCAGCAAACCAAAAGGGGAAAAGCTCGTGATAAATGGCAAAGAACCTAGGAAGGGCTCTTGTCACAGTGATTTATGTCAAACAGAATCATTAGCCAAGTGAGGCCAGATGCTTCTCCCTGGACAAGACAAGGGGATGCGAGCTCTTGGTGAGAGCGTAGCAGTACAAAAGAGGGGTCAAGGGGAAGGGGAGCCTGGAAGAGGGGAGGACAAAGTGTCGCTGTCAGCTCAAAGGAAGTACGTAGAGGACAAGTTGACAGGAGGCCACGGGCAGCAAGGAGGAAGAGGGGGGAACATGCAGCCTGGGCAGCACAGACACACATCAGTGTGGTGCCAGAGACCCAGCTCAAGCCCAAGATGGCTGGCGGGGCTGAGTCAGCAGGAAGAGGTGAACACCACTCTGCAGCTTCATCTCCGCTTCTCCTTTGGAGGAGGTGGGTTTCGCCCGTCATTTCTTTGTGGGTGGAGCAAATGCAGGCATGGCCGGATGGGTGATGTTCGACGTCACTAGGATCCTCCGAACATCATCTCACTGCTCATCTTGTGCCTGCTTCACATCTGCATTTGTGATATCATAGAATCGTAGAATCATAGAATAGCAGAGTTAGAAGGGGCCTACAAGGCCATAGAGTCCAACCCCTTGCTCAATGCAGGAATCCACCCTAAAGCATCCCTGACAGATGCTTGTCCAGCTGCCTCTTGAAGGCCTCTAGTGTGGGAGAGCCCACAACCTCCCTAGGTAACTGATTCCATTGTCGTACTGCTCTAACAGCCAGGAAGTTTTTCCTGATGTCCAGCTGGAATCTGGCTTCCTTTAACTTGAGCCCGTTATTCCGTGTCCTGCACTCTGGGAGGATCGAGAAGAGATCCTGGCCCTCCTCTGTGTGACAACCTTTTAAGTATTGGAAGAGTGCTATCATGTCTCCCCTCATTCTTCTCTTCTCCAGGCTAAACATGCCCAGTTCTTTCAGTCTCTCTTCATAGGGCTTTGTTTCCAGAGCCCTGATCTTCCTGGTTGCCCTCCTCTGAACACACTCCAGCTTGTCTGCGTCCTTCTTGAATTGTGGAGCCCAGAACTGGATGCAATACTCTAGATGAGGCCTAACCAGGGCCGAATAGAGAGGAACCAGTACCTCCCATGATTTGGAAGCTATACTTCTATTAATGCAGCCCAAAATAGCATTTGCATTTCTTGCAGCCATATCACACTGTTGGCTCATATTCAGCTTGCAATCTACTTGGGGAAGTTTGTTTGTTTATTTATTTATTTATTTATTTATTACATTTTTATACCACCCAATAGCCGAAGCTCTCTGGGCGGTTCACAAAAATTAAAACCACAATAAAACACCCAACAGGTTAAAAACACAATTACGAAATACAGTATAAAAAGCGCAATTACAGTATAAAAAGCGCAAATATAAAAAGCGCAAGTACAAAGTTGTGCAATTGAGCAGCAATCGAATGGGAGATTTGTGCAAATCTCCAGAAACTGGCACAAATATCCCCCATAGACTAAAGTGGGGCTGATTCGGGCTACTAAGGAAATTTCTGCAATTTAGACAATTGGTGCAAATCAAATAGGGGATCAGAAGGTATGTGATTTCCAGGGGTGGAGTGTTGAATTTTGAAGTTCAGGCACCCATCATGACAGCCCCCATAGCCATGCCCCCAAGGAGAGCTTTGTTGACCCATACCAACAAACCAGTTTTAGCTGTTCTCATCCCCACCAGCAGAAGGACTTTTGCCCAGCGAATGAGTCTTAATGGCCCACTCAAAGCCAAGTCACTGCAAGTTAGTTTACATTACAACAGGGACCAATATATTGCTATTGAGAAAATTCATTTTCTCCCAGCTAGTGTGTCGGAGGAATCGGTCCAGGGAGAGAAGCTTGCTGAGCTTTAATCAGCTTGGCCCCCTGGCCTTGGGCTCCCTTTCCAACAAGCAGGTCTAGCTCAATCAGGATCGATTTGAGCCAGTTTGCAGATATCCATTTTTTTAAAAAAATGCTCAAAAAAAGCAATTTCTGCAAATTGTAGCTACAATATGCACAAACCACGCAGACTGCTTTTTGAACAAATTAAAAAAGAAGCAATCTGAAACGTTCTTGGATTTTGGAAAGAAACGCCCACCATGCAAGCTGAGTCAAGAGCGGTGCAGAAATCGGCGAGCCCAAAAAGGAATGGGTCACCTGCCGACAGACATTGCAGCTAAGATTAGAAGGGGCAGGGGATTCTTGTGTGGGGGGTGGTGTTGTAGATGATGCTGACACCATGTCCCTGTGAGGCTTGAGACCACAACATTATTAGATTGTAATATTAGATAATATATAGAATATTATATTATAGAATAATATTAGATAATATATAGAATATTAGATTGTAAGCCTATGCGGCAGGGTCTTGCTATTTACTGTTTACTCTGTACAGCACCATGTACATTGATGGTGCTATATAAATAAATAATAATAATAAATAATAATAACACCACTGGTGATTCCATTAATTAGCCATCAATTAGCCCCGTCCACCTCCATGAATCTGCCTGGTCCTTCCTTGAAGCCATCTGACGAAATGGCTACGACCGCATCTTACTGGATCTAATACAGGAGGTACACCACTGTTCTGGACAGCAACCAGAGCAGGCCTTTCTCTCTTTGTTTTGCATGGTTGCTCAGTCTGGACCCATACGCACCTCTGGTATCCTTCTCTCCCTTTTCTGCTAAGCTCTCTCCGTTTCGAGCAAGTCCGAGAAGGAGAGTTGTGTCAGCAGGAGTTGCACATGCTCGGATCTTGTCAGGAAGCATGAGTAAATGCCTCCGAGGGGGTGTCAGACACAGTTAGGGTGACACATGATATTTATAACAAAGTGTGGGGGAAGGCGTCACATCACATTAGGTTGATTGCTCAGGCACTGGAGATTCAGGGACACACACGGCAGGAACGTGGGAGAGCCAGCTCAGGGGAAATAAAATAAATAAAATAATGACTTTTCACCAGAGCCCATAAAAGAAAGCTCAGCAGTTGACAGAGCATCCCTTTTACCATGCTCTGCCCGTCTGTGAATGTATCTCTCTGTGCAGTGAATCTTGGGCTCTCTACCTGGAAACACACCTATGTCCTCAAGGCAGGGCAGCTTCCATGGTTTCCAAGCAGAAAAGAAGAGGATAAAATAAATTTATGGAGGATGGATCTATCGAGAGCTATTAGCCAGCTGATAGCTAAATGGAAATTCCTTGGACAGGTGCAGATATCTCCAAGGGGAGGGTTGTCACTTTTATGTCAGACTTTTGAGTCTCTGGAGGGATTTGGCTCCCTGCTTTTTGAATTCTAGACCAGAAGGTCTTTTGGGCTTGAAAACTTCTGGGCTTTCCTTAGAGATGGGAGAATCATTGCTTGAGTTCACATTTTTAACAACTTTGTACGTTTGAATCCATTATTGGAACTGATACTCAGTTATCCTTTGGCGGCTCCTCCTCCTCCTCCTCCTCCTCTTCCTCCTTCTATCCAGCCCACCCTTTTTTTCCTCTTGCAAGAAAATCTAGGTGGCTTACATAGTTCTCCTCACAACAACAAGCCTGTGAGGTAGGTTAGGCTGGGAAGCAGTGATTGGCCAAAACTCACCCAGCAAGCTTCCTGACTTAAGAACCCAGAACAGAGACTCCCACAGTGACTCCTGTATAGATCGATACGTTGGACTCAGAGACGTGTGCACAAATGCACATGTCCACCATCTATTTTGATCAGGGAATATGAGTTTCACTGATTCGGAATTAGAATAAGTGTGTGTGTGTGCAAAAAATGCAGAACCTTAAATATGAGAAGAGCTCTGAGGCACCCTCCCCTGACTGAGGCGACCTGATAACAGCAGACACATCTATTACGCACGAGTTCTGTAAATGGCCAGGGCACATGAGTGCGCTCCCATGCTTTTCGGTGTGCCTCCTTATGCAGAACAACCTGTTCTCCCACTGCCCCCTGCAGACACTGCCCATGAATATAATTTTGACTTTCAGAACAAACCTGCCAGAACACTTGTCGTGATCCTGGGCTTAATTGCTCAGGACTTCGCTTTTGACAGGAGACATTTATACATTATTGAGGATGTACAGTCAGCTCCCGAAAAAAGCTTGTGACACCTGGTGTGACACTGGGGGGTTACAGATGCCAAGGCTGAGGTTTCTCATTCTCCTACAGAGTTGTGGCAGGGGGAGAGGGGAGAAAGCAGAAGTGTGTGAGAGCTGTGTGGCTTCGCTCCCCTGCAATGTGCTGAGATGCATCCTGCAGACAGAGTTGTGACTCTAGGAAAAGAGATCTTTGAGTCCCAGGCTTGCACAAATAATTTGAATGCACTTTTTTGTTTGGCAGATCTCAAAAATATGCCTTGGATTTTGATCATTTGTTCCTGATCTGCTCTTTCATCACAGCTTCTGGGTTTTCCACCCACCACAAAATTGAAGAACAGTGGTGATGGTTCTTTATAAACAGACCTATATATAACAGCGTCCCATATTTCCATGCATCTGTCTGTCTACCCAGGATAAGGCAGGCATAGCTGGACACCTGGCAAGGGCCCACATCCCAGCAAGAGCCTCCTGGACCTGTTCCTCCTCTTCACCATTTCAACCTGCTTTTGACTTGCTGTTCACTCTGTCCCAGACAAAGGTGGTAGAGAGAAAGAGGAGCAGGAGATGCCAGGGCCAGCTTGCTCCCTGCCTCTCTGCCTGCCGAGCAAGCAAGTGGGAGCCATGATGAGGAAGTGGAAGAGGAGCACGAGGCAATGGCAATGAGAAGAAGGCAGACTCACGGAGGGAGGGCGGACATTGGGGGTGACTCGCCAAACGGCCCTCCAAACCCGGGCGCCTTTTGAACTGGTTTGTTAGCCCAAGTAGGGGAGGAAGCAAACAGCAACCAGCCTCCCCTTCTGGATCAAGGCAGGGAACAAATGCAATAATACAATATAAATCAAATGCACGAAACTGATCAAAATAGCACATAAAACCAATACAGTACTAAAATAGCAATCAGGTGTGGGGCAGTTTAGACTGTGCGTGGGGAACTTGCAATGTTTCACTTGGGAAACAGCTCTCCAAACTCTCCTCCCCCTTAGGAGTGCAATTAAGGATTACCTCTGCATCCACTTGCCTTAGGGAGTCATAAGTGTGACCTCAGCAGCCATACACCAACCCCCAAACTTATCTCAGACCTATTGCTCCGCCCAGCAACCAACATAGCTCAGACAAACAGGCTTTAAAGCAATGGATCGAGGAGGAAGCTGGGCGTACAGAAGGTTGAGCAAGAACCAGCACAGAGAGCTCAAAGTAGGGCTCCACCATTTGGTGGGTATAGTATTGCGAACGCAAATTTGCCAGGACTCAGAGCAACCTGTCGCTGCAACACCTTTTCTGCCATCTACACAAAGTCAATAAGTGAAGAGTTCTAACACGATGTCTTTCCCCCCTTTTATTGTGAATTTAACAGAACCGAACAGAAAACAAATTGTGAAATAAAGCCACCACCACAAACAACAACAACATGTCTTCTTGGCCCTGTGAGTTTGGGGCCAAGAAGGGGCAAGTTACGGCCTCTTTCTGCTGTCCTTTAGAAGGCAAATTAGTTGTAGGAGCCATATGGGTGATGTGCAGGAGCGCTTGAATTCTAGCGTACAGAGAGGACGTTTATAAAGGTGATACAGCAGTATATTGTTGAGCCGTAGACTTCTATTACTAATATTTGCAGACACATGCTGAGGACTATGAGCTTTGTGATATATGCAGCTCTGAATCCTGCCAGGAGATGCAATTTTCCATTTTAGATTTCGTTATTTTTTGAACTACTGCTGCTGGAATGAAAATGGCACTGGACAAAATGCACCCAGCAGTTTCATTCTTGAAATATTACGGAACGGGTATTGGTTAAGCAGCCATGCCGGCTGCTGTACAGTACACATCCCAAATGGCCGTGGGAAGTCTTCTCATTTTTTAACAGGTGCAATCAAAGGATGGCGTTCCCCAAGAAGAGAGGATCCAACCAATCCTTTGACTGTCGCATTCTTGAAGTATTTCCTTTCGAGTGCTTCACCCCCTAGGCTGCAGCGGCTTAGCATACACGACGGCAGCAAAGGCAGGGGCAGACCAGATTAAGAGTTCATCCCCGCGTGCTGATTAGCTTTATTTGCTGTATACTTGTTGACCTACACACAGCCAAGAAACTAGGTCAAGTTGAGCCTATCTGGCACGGGACGGTTGGATCAGGGAGAGAACAAGCGTGCTCATTCGTTAGGACTGCATCGCCATGCTGTGGGGCGGGTCGCAGCTAAAGTGACCGAGAGAGATAATTAGTCAGAGCCTTCCCTCCAACCTGTCACTCAAAGAATGCAGCGAGGGTGAGTGGGCCGTGGGAGGCGGGAGGGAGGCAAGCTATTGTCACAATGCGTGTGCTGGGGAGACACAAATAGGATTTGGCACCTGGAAAGGCAGAACCTCCTGAAACCTATTGCCTGGTTTGGGGAAAGTGGATGGGTATAGAAGACGGAGAAAGTCAGTTCACTGGATCGGTGCAAGCATTTGCGTGGGAATGGGCTCTCTGAAATGGCTGCCATTGTTCGTTGCTACAAATGCTACTGGAGGATTTGGAGGCTGATGCCAATTAGCAGGTTATTTGGAGATGTTCTGTGACAACATCTGTGTATTTCTGGTCCTTGGCACTTTCACGTGTATTCATTCATTCATCATGTGCAATAAGGCAGTTCCATAGCCTGGGGCCCATCTCTCATGCCCACCCAGGCATTTCAGCTTAGAGAGCTAAAGCCTTCCCCATTTGGGCTACACAGGCCTAGACTGGTGACACCATCCATGTGGACAAAAGCCAGAGCAAGGTACTGGGGACCAACTTGATCTAAGAGCAGCTTCAATGGATGATGGTGACCCACAAGGATCCATGGCCATGATAATAATTGTCAACCGTGATAAACTACTATAATCTCTTAGCCATGATGGCCTTAATGTCCAGTGACAGCTCACCTCCAAATATTGAATGCTGTGTGGAACAGGGAAAACCATATCCTTCATGCCTGCCTGGAAGTGTGTCTGTGTGTCTGTGTGTGTGTGTTTGTAAAAGAGGTGATTTTCCATCTCCTAATCTGAACTGAGGGGCAGAGATCAGCCAGGAAGAGAAGCCAGCACTGCTTTCAGTGGGTTCTTCTTTGTGTGGCTTTAGGTGCCTGGTGCTAAAAATTACTGCAAGACACAACACAACACAACACACACAGCAAATAGCAGCCTCAGCTGGTCTTGTCCATGCTGTGTCACATGCTTGGGGAGAGATGTCACATCGAATTAAATTCCTCTTCCAGCAGGGAAGATGTCGCCTGAGTTCTCAGCTTGGCAGCTAAAGTGGAGGGTGGGGTGGGGTAGGTGGGTTGTCAGGCCATTCTGCCAGGAAGAAAACAACATGGAAAGCGGGTTGGAGCTTGATGGATGGGGAATCTGGGCCAAGGCCTGCGATGCTGGACCAAGCAAGCCCTCGACTCAAAGAAGGTCCCGGTGCTAGCCATCAGGCTGTCTGGGCTGTCTGTAGCGATCTCTGTTTATCCACTGGCTCATTTGCATATCGTTGCCGGATTGGTCATTGTAATGGACTCAACCATTGCAGGGTGGTGGGGAGGGAGCCGAGCAAAGGGCACCTGGGGTCAGTGTCAGTTTGGGCTTTCTGAATTCGCTTAGAATTGGATGAGACACAAAGGCAAAAGCAGTTGCCGCAGCGGCGGTGAAATATGATTATGTTGGATTGCATCACCATTTGGGGATTTTTTGCTTCTTGTATTACGAAGACATTCGGAACGCTTTTCAGCTCCCGCTGTCAAAGTCGGCATTTTCCAGCGCACGCCGGGCTTCAGTGTGTACCCAGGTGGAACCGTTTGTCTTCTGCAATTCTGCATCCATGCAGAATTTTCCGAACAAGATCTGGTTTCCTGAGGCTCTTGAGGAAAAGCAACATTCTGGACTTCACGGCGGTGGAGTTACATCTGACAGCATGGAGATAAGCTGCAAAAAGCTGCAGGAGAGCTTCTGGGCTCATCTGCCCAGCGCTGCCTATGTGCTGCTCTATAAATAGATCACGATTCAGATAGCACTGACGCTGTGCCAAAAGGAGGGGGTGGGTGGGGTGAAGCTGGATTCTGCAACTGGCATAAATTATGCAAATCCATTCAAATTTGCATGTTCCGCATGATTTACCCTGCCTCTCTGCTCACCATGGTGAGAGAAAAGGAGGATTTTAGGGCACTGAACATGCTGGAAATGTTGGACCATGCCCTCTGGCTGCTCAGATTTCGCAGGGGATTGCCCACAGGTATCCAAGCCTACACTGACAGCCGTGAGAGCTGAGCAACTATGGCCCTGCGTGTGAAGTTATAAGCACAGTTCGCTCTCACAGGGTACAGACCTCTGTGCAAGCTCACACCTGATGGGGGCAAAGCCAGGAACAAAGACATGAGTGTCCCAAGGTGTTGGGGATTTTAGGGGAAACGGGTGTGTGAGAATGACTTAAGGCCAAATGCATTTGGAGATTCCTGTTTGGGCAAAAGCTGAATTCAAGGGAAATTTGAAGAACTGCATTGCAATGGACTGCATTTCTCAGAGCTGGGCAGGGGCTCCACACCTCTTCATCATGCCTCAGTCTTACAGGGGCTTTCCCTATTACCTCCCAGTCTTTTCCAGCCCCCTAATCCATTCTGCCAAACGTTCTCAAGAGACTGGCACTGGCTTTGCAAAGGATTCTGGAATGTACATATTGCTTGGGTAGAGAAGCCTGTCCTGTCTACAGCAGCAAAAACGAAAGCATAAGGAAAGGTCAAATATTTATTTATTTATTGCATTTATATCCCATCAGTTTTCCTCTTGCAAAGAACCCAAGGCTGCTTACATGATCCTCCTTTCCATGTTATCCTCACAACAACAACCCCGTGAGGTAGGTTAGGCTGAGAGTAACTGGTCCAAAATTACCCAGGAGCTTCATGGCCAAGTGGGGACTAGAACCTGGCTCTCCCCAGTCCAAATCCAACACTCTAACCACTACACTGGCTCTCATACTGAACATATTGAAAAGGATCCCACACACCCACAAACTGTAGGTCTCTTCCGCTTGGCTTTTCAGAGTCTGTAGCTCTGCTCTAAAGCTGCCACATCTCATTAGGCATCAGATTTCATGCCTGACTTATATTTTGCATTCAACATGCATACTGTCAGCCATGCTGGAAAATGCATACACATGCACACATGCAAATGCACACACCATTGATGGCTATGATTTACCAACATCTCAGGCACCACACTGAACAACAGCATTTATGGAACGCCAGGTTTATAATTAGGAAAATGTACCCTCTTCTCCTTCCTCTTCTTTGTGCGCTGTGTGAGAGTAGAAAGAGGAGGACAGCTCCAAAACACTGGTACTGAAAAGAGAGAAAAACTCTGGGGTTCGGTGAAGTAAATGAATGGTGTTAATAGTTTTCTTTCAAAAATAATCCAATGATTAAAACAATAGTAAAAATCGTGTTTTGGGAGCTCGACGTTTTGGACCCAGAGTGGTCCTTCCTCAGGAGCTAGAAGTCAATGCATCGAGATATTAGTAAGCTTCACATATTCAAGATTTTCACAATCCATCAATGTATCTTGAAAAAACTGGAAGAACAATATAGACCTACCCTCATAGTTTTCGTACTGAAATGGACTTTGAACATTATGCACATTATGTGGATGGAGTTGTATACCACTTAAATATTATGCATTTATAACATGATTGAAAGCTATCAAGTCCTTCAGAGCTAGAATTTCTCCATATGGCTTTAATAGTTCTATATAATTATAAATTCTTAATGCCTTCTTTTTTCTATATAAAAAGTTTTTTTCAAGATACGTTGATATATATTTCTAATGGATTGTGGAAATCTTGAATATGTGCAGCTTACTAATATTTCGATGTATTGACTTCTAGGTCCTGAGGAAGGACCACTCTGGGTACGAAATGTTGAGCTCCCAATAGAAAGCACAGATGAAGACGGCCATGATCCAATCAATGTTAATTGCAAGGAACTAATTCCCGTGATAAGCAATGGGAGTTCAAATAGCAATGATGTAAGTTCTTCCATTGGACTCTGTGGGATTTTGTCACATTTAACAGATGTATTTGGGCCAAAGAATATAATAATTTAGCATTGCATTGTAGTGGCACTTAGGGATGGATGAACAAGCAATTTTTGTGTTCGTTCAGATCCCCTGAAAATCAATTTGAAGCTTGCCTCGCCTCATTTCATGCATTTGTTTGTGCACTTTTTTTTTCACTTCGGTTGAATGGGAAAAATGGACATTTCAAATGAAAAAAAGGTGCATTTTTAAGAGAGCATACAAAAATGCACAACTTTACCCATTCAGTAAAGCATAAAAAAAATTCTGTAGGAGCGTGAACACACATTTGGGAATTTGTGAGCATTTTTGGACAACATGTTCTCCTGTTTGCATTCACATTCAGGGTTGTGATCATGGCATGTTCACATGATTCACACACATTGAGGGAATTCTCTTGCATCCCCTAGTAGCACTGGAAATGTATTTGTATACACTCCTCCTTCTATTGATTTCCTTCTTCGCCCTCTCTCAATTCCTCCACAAAAATCACAGCAAACAATGAAAGAGATGCTACGGACAAAGCCAGGAATGCTCCCCCAAACACCACTGAACTTAATGACATTTTATTATGCTGCTTAGCAGCACCCCAGAGCCTCTAATAAAGCCTTATGGAAGTGAAACCTGCTCATTTTCATTGATTCTTTTTCCTGGACTGCTATATTAGCTGAAAGGCCTATAAGAGTGAAAAGTGAATTACTTTCCCCTTCTTCTCCTCCTCCCTTCTGTGTGTGCAGAATTATTGATAGCTACTGTAAGTTTCCTGAGCCACAATGGTCTCAAGGAGATATGTGGGAGTGACCAAGTCCACATTAGGGCAACCAATGATCAGCCTCCAATACCTTTTAGTAGTCAAGTGTCAACAGTTCCAGAGGTAGAGTTGGGTAATCACTGAGGTTGTAAATTCCCCAGCTAAAGCAGGACCACACCACATAGGCCTGGAATGATCACAATCTCTCAGCCACGTTTCCCCATGTTGAAAACAGGGATCAGGGTGCTTCACCTTACCTGGTTCTTTTGAATATGAATGAAGTAACCAGAGAGGGGGGTTGCCTGCTAGGCTCACAATTCATGATGGACCAATATGTGAGTTTTGGTTTCTGCATTTCTTCCAAGCAGGTGCTTATTCCATCCCATTTACACATCACTTTGCAAGTTTTTTTGTTTGTTTATTTATTACATTTATATACCGCCTCACAGCTGAAGCTCTCTGGGCAGTTCACAAAAGCTAAAAACAGTAAATATTAAAAGTATACAAAATTTAAAAACCATCAGAGACATAAAAACAACAGCATAAAACCAGCAGCATCCATTTAAAACAACAGTTCTGGGGTCCATTAAAAAACAAACTTAGGCCACAGCTAGACCTAAGGTTTATCCTGGGATCATCCAGGGTTCGCCTCTGCCTGAGCACTGGATCCCCTGTGTGTCACCTAGATGAACAGGTTTGACCCCCGGACGATCCAGGGATAATGCTTAGGTCTAGCTATGACCTTAGTGTTGTTCAATGCCGTTAAATGCCTGAGAGAAGAGGAAAGTCTTGACCTGGCGCCTGAAAGATAACAATATTGGTGTCAGGCGAGCCTCATCAGGGAGATCATTCCACAGTCGGGGAGCCACCACCGAAAAGGCCCTCTCCCTTGTTGCCATCCTTCGAGCTACCCTCGGAATAGGCACTCAGAGGAGGACCTTAGATGTTGAGCACAGTGTACGGGTAGGTTCATGTTGGGAGAGGCGTTCCATCAGGTATTGTGATCCCAAGCCACGAAAACTCATATGTATTGTCGCCTGATATACACAGTTTTTACAAGCATTTTTATTCGACACATCCTTTTTGTATGCCATTAATGCATGCATTTTGTACACATTTTTAGAGAAAAACCCAACCAACAGAGAACTGCAGCACAAAATTCTTGAATGCTCTTTCAAAGAGTGAAAAGAGCCAATGAATATATTGTGCTAATACACTTAAATAGGGGTGCTTCCAGATGAGGCTTTTTATTCCACCACCACACTGCCGTATTCATGGAATTTCACTATGACAACTTCAATTCATTAACCTATCATGTATTCCTATGGCTTCATTCATCTTTTTTTCTTAATACCGAAAATCTGTAAAGGAGAAGATGACAGAATAGCCTCACATTGCCTTCTAACTGATAGTGCAGCGAGCTCTCTAGTGCTATCTTCTACCTCTGTCGTGGAGATGAGTTAGCATCATTTGGAGCCGCTATAGCCTGAGTTCCATGTTTCCACCATTGATTTGGTTCTTTATAGCAGTTTCGGCAAGTCAGGTTTTCTAGGAAGGCAGGATGGGAATGAGACAGGACACTGAAGCCATAGCTAGACCGAAGGTTTATCCCTGGATCGTCGAGGGATCAAACCTGTTCATCTAGGTGACACACAGGGGATCCAGTGCTCAGGCAGGGGCGAACCCTGGATGATCCCAGGAGAAACCTTAGGTCTAGCTGTGGCCTGAGAGCTCAAAGTGGTCTTGGAAACCAGTCACCTTTTTAATTTTGCATATTGACTTTAAGTGGCTGGAGGGAAGTCTCAGAGGTACATTAGGGTTAATGTTGATTCTCAGATTAGGATTAGGGTTGAGGAGGCACAGCTCCCAGGTCAGAAACCAGAGCCACAGAAGAGCCTAGCAGGGCCAGACAGAATTGAGTGGGCCACCAGGACAGCATGTACACCATTAGGCTTAGGGTTAATCCTCAGGTTAGGGTTGAGACCCAGGCAGGTCCTGGGCCTGTGGAAGAGTCTAGTAAGACCTGAAAGACTGACTGGTCCACTAGGAGAGCTTGCATACTGACTTTTAGTGGCAGGAGAGATGTCTACGTGGTATGTCAGGCTTAGAGTTAATCCTCAGATTATGGGTAGGGTTGAAGACTGATGGCTGCCCTGGCAGGAACTGGGGCCACGGTAAAGCCTTGCAGGCCAGACAGAGTGAGTGGTTCACCAGAACCGCTTGCAGACTGATTGTATTGGTCATTAGGGTATTCTATCTGGGCCAGGCAGACTGAGGCCACAGCTAGACCTAAGGTTTCTCCTGGGATCATCCAGGGTTCGCCCTGCCTGAGCACTGGATCCCCTGTGTGTCACCTAGATGAACAGGTTTGACCCCTGGACGATCCAGGGATAAACCTTAGGTCTAGCTATGGCCTGAGAGGGCCACCAGGAAGATTTGCGTTTCTCTTAGTGGTGACCTAAAGATATTGTAGAATGAATAATTAAACATATCCTTTTCAATCATCCAGATTATACTTTTTAAAAGGGTGGCATTTCCCATGTATTATCAGTTGATGGCTTTGCAATTTGTTTTTGCATTGTATAATGTGGTTTGGCTCCACTTCCCCAACTTGTCTGAAGCCATTTGATCCCCTTCCACTTATTGCTGGTACTTTTGCCCTCTGATTTCAGTACATTGCCTTCTATATGATTTAACTTAGTTTATGGCGGGCAGGTAGGATTGTAGACTTGTCTTTGCACATAAGGCTGAGCAAGCAAGGTGGGCCTCCTCAAGGCTGCAGTATTTGAGAACTGCTGTCTCACAAGCCACCCAGTGAATAATCCATTCACAATGTAATATCATAGAAGCCAGCAAGGGAGCTCCGTTCTCCAGGCAGCTTCTAGGAACGAAGCGCCCGGCATGGCTGGATTGTTTCCTGCTTCAGCACCTTGGCCAGCTCCACGCTGATGGCCCCTGCTGAATAGGCGTGTGCTGTTGTGTCATTCTAGGCAGCTTCTCCTAACTCAGCCCACCACCAGCATTTTGCAAGCTGACCCTGTGGAGAGCCTGCAGGAAGGCATAAAACTTGGAAACTGTTAGATTAACTATTAGGAATGTCCTCCGCTTCTAATTGGACCGGCGAATTAGAAATGGAGGGGGGTGCTTCGCCTGCCCTTAAGGCGGAGGCGAAGAGGATTGTGGGGGGCGGAGTGTGGCGAAGAGGATCGAGGTGAAGGCGGATCCTTCGCCTCGATCCGGAGCTCCCCTGGAAAGGTAAGTGGGGTTTACTGGGCCCTGCCGCTGTCGCTGTCGCCCATGCGGCAACAGCGGCAGGGCCCGGTAACCCCCCCTCCTCTCCCTT
Source organism: Elgaria multicarinata webbii (assembly GCF_023053635.1). Taxonomy (NCBI): domain Eukaryota; kingdom Metazoa; phylum Chordata; class Lepidosauria; order Squamata; family Anguidae; genus Elgaria; species Elgaria multicarinata. Next base: position 33,455,503 of record NC_086182.1, read on the forward strand.
ACCTGCCTCCGTCCGCGGTCCCTTGGCTTCTTCAATTGAGCCCGCGGTTCAACCAGGAAGTCTAGGCCGCACGGCCAAGACTTCCTGGTTGAACCGCGGGCTCAATTGAAGAAGCCGACGGACTGCGGACGGAGGCAGGTAAGGCCCCCCTCCCCGTTGGTCCCTTACCGGGCTCTGCCGCTGTCGCCACATGGGCGGCGACGGCGGCAGGGCCCGGTAACCCCCCCGCCCTCCTCTCCCGGCCTTACCTGGCACCACTCCCCTCCACTGCGGAGCTCCGATTCGGAGCCGGAGCTCCGCAGCGAAGAGGAGCGGCGTATGGGCGGAGCGGCACGGAGCGGAGCAGGCCGATCCGAAATTTTTGGATTGGCCTGCGGGGCAGAGCAGGGGGCTCCGTGCACACCCCTATTAACTATTAGGTGCAAAATTTGTGCTGAGTTATTGTTATCTCTGCCTCTTTTGGGGGCTCCATGCCATATCCTGCTGTTGGAATCAGCATTTATGGTTTTTTTAAAAAAAGTGTGTGTGTGTGTGTGTGTGTGTGTGTGTGTGTGTGTTCCTTTTCTCACTATGACTCAAGTGTGCTGTACCCCAAGTAGAATGACTTGCATTTTCCCAGATCTGTTCACGGGAAATCCATTCCTTTTTTTTTTGGCATGACAGAATTCCACAGCGTGTGCCACTCACTTTGCATCTGCAAGCCGAGCTGTTTGTGTCCCCAAACTCTGGGAACTTTTGTTGCACGTTTTCGGGTTTGTGTGTGAGGGGAGCAGATTCTGCAATTTATGCAAATATCTGAGCAATTTGTGCAAATTATGTCTGGATTTGCACAGATTATGCCGATTTACCATAATGTGGGGAAGAAGGAGGACCAAGGGGACAGGAGCAGGCAGAAGAAACATCACGGCCTGCTCCTGTTGGACTCCCCTCCTTCTGGAGCAAGACAATCCCATCAGCTCTGTTCCCAGTCCACTTAATCTCTCTCTCTCTCTCTCTCTCACTCTTTACCTCTTCCCCCCTGGACTCCTTTTCCTTGTGTGTCATGTCTTTATTAGACTGTAAGCCTGAGGGCAGGGACTGTCTTTTTTGCTAAGTATAAGCCGCTCCGAGAGCCTTTTTTGGCTGAGGAGTGGGGTATAAATATGACAAATAAATAAATAAATAAATAAATAGTCAAACGGATCTGCTAAGTGGGAGGTGATGGTGTCTTTAGTGGAAAAAACCCAGCCTAGTTATCTTACTACTTAACTGGCAAGCACGGAGGAGGAACAAAGTACTAATGGATCAGTGCTGCCATCTACAAACAAGACAGAGGTGTCAGCAGATGTGGGTAACTCCCAGGTTTGCAGAAGTAAACAAAAAAGACATTAAAAAGCCCTTAAAGGGAAGGGGGGATGCTGAAAACAGCCCAAGGTGGCCTAAGCATGCTCAGTGAGCATTCAGTGCTAACTATTATGGGAGGTGGACTGGATTGGAATATCCTGGAAAAGGTCATAACTGCCTGGCTGGCTTGAATTCTGAACAGGGGCAGTCCGCACAATGCAAGGCTTTGTTGCAGGTCTCACTTATCAGGCCTGTTCAGACAACATGCTAAGCCATGGTTAGGCCACTAACCCTTTTGCAGCAAATGGTTAGTGAGTGTGTTTAACCATGGTTAGGTAGCCATCATGGTTAAGAATGGTTCACACAACACACTAAGTCATGTTTCACATGACATGTTAAGCCATAATATTTAGCTTAAAATGCTTAACCACCATGGCTTAGCATGTCATCTGAACAGGGTCATCATGTGTAATAGCCTCTCTATTTTATTATTTATTTATTTATTTATTTATTTATTTATTTATTTATTTATTATATTTTTATACCACCCAATAGCTGAAGCTCTCTGGGCAGTTCACAAAAACCGCCCAGAGAGCAAAATCTATCCTCCATGTGGCTGGCTGCTGAGGTAGCCATGGAGGTATGAAACTGTGCTCAAGAGTGTTTAGCCCAGTCTGTGAGATATTGATTACCAGGATAAATCTACTGCATGTCCGCAACATCTATGGGGTATTTAACACATTACACAGCTGCAAATCAAGGTTTGAGAGAATTATTTATTTATTTATTTAATACATTTGTATCCCACCCTATCTCAATAAGATCTCAGGGCAGTGTACAGAACGCTATTATAGCTGATGATACTTTATGAGATATCAACTGGGTTTTTTAAAAAAAATCAATTTGAAAACAACAGACTTCCAAAAATAGCAACACCATCACACAAAAGGGCCATAAACATTACATCAAAGTGTGTGCGTGCGTGCGTGCGTGAGTGAGTGCACATGCACATGTGCATGCATAGGATCATTCAATAGAACAAAGGAGGTGTACATTACGATCGTGGATCGATTACAAACCCCAGTCACGGCACAACATATAAAATACACGAGCCTCATTCCATAGCAAATGGGTTCCAATCAAAAGAAATATAATTTAAAGTCGGATAAAATTCTAAATTAAGGTTTGACTTACATTCTCAAATCAGGAAGATTAAGAGTCTCGGGTTTCCCGCATCGTTAATCTCTCCAGCTGTTGTGTGCCTCGTTTAAAGTTTGAAGGAGAAGCTTTTCTGGTGGGGAAGGGAAAGAGAGAGACAGAGAGAGAGAGAAAGAAAAAGAGTTTCAAAAGTAAGTGGTGCTTTGGGAGACTGTGACTATATTGGTGAAACACTCTATCTTCCTGTTTGGAAATGCATTTGGCACACCATGGAAATGAGCCATATGGAATGGGATCCAGAACGATCCAGCTTCCCCCACATGCCAAAAACAACTTTTTAAGCCTTATTGTTATAGGTACAACTTTTACCAAAATCCTAGAAGGATGTGGGTTTGGGGGGGCAGAGACAGACATGGTTTTTAAAGAGTGGGATGTACAAGATCACCCACCCCCAATCTGGTGCACTCCAGACATTTTGGACCACTCCCAACATAACTGACCATTGGCCATGCTGGCTGGAGACCTGGGCCATAGCTAGACCTCAGGTTTATCCCTGGATCGTCCAGGGGTCAAACCTGTTCACCTAGGTTCCGCACAGGGGATCCAGTGCTCAGGCAGGGGCGAACCCTGGATGATCCCAGGATAAACCTTAGGTCTAGCTGTGGCCCTGCTCTTCCCAGTACCAGCAAGTCTTCCTTCCGAGGTCCCCATAAGAAGCACATGAAGGAAGACTTGGCCTGTGCTGGGAAGTCACTACTCCCAGTGCTGGCCAAGGGGGAACAGCATGCTGGGGAGTCCCTGCTGTTATCTCCAACCTCAGATTGGAGATAACAGCAAGGATTTCTCCAGGAGGGGGATTCCTCCAGTCTAAACCCCACCCTCTGGAGGAACCAAAAGAGGTGCAGATCCTCTGTGAGATGGATTAGGCCTGTGGGTTGGAGGTTTCCCATCTTTGATGGAGATGAATCCACATTACATTATGTTCTTCATCAGAATTTGGGAGATGTATCACCCCTCCTTCATTTGGAACACTCTGAGCTAGTTCTCTACACTTGAAGACTGATTTCTGGCCACCTTTTCTGCCTTGGAAAATATGTCCTGAGAGGCAATGTGAGGGATCAATCTGAGTCATTAAATCTGTGGTTGCATTTATTCGTGTATTTATTAGATTTCTATCCCGGGCACTTCCTGGAGCATCTTATAGCAAAAACAAAGAGCCGGAACATAAAACAACAATCAAAATTAATTTAGAACATCAGGTTGTGTTTTGTTTTTAAATCCAATTTAAATCAGGATCATTATCTTTTAAAATGAAAATCCCACATACTTAAAATCCCAAACACTTTAAAACAGGCTCAATTTTCAAATGACAAGCTGCTCTAAAACAGCCAGTCAGCAGGAGGAGCAGATGATGAAACACCCTCTGTGCAGATTTTTTAAAACAACAACAACAACAACCAGAACTATCTCTTTCACCCTTCAAGGGCTTTGCTAAATTAAAAAAAGCACATTTTCTCATAATTTCAAGAGGGAAGCTGTCTTGGCAAGCCTTTCTGGTGTGACATTTTTAACGAAGAGGGGCCACCACTGAATAGTCTGTGCTAGTTGTCTCAATCAACCTGAGCTCAGTTCAATAAGGGTTTAAGAGCAGAGATTCCTCTGAAGATTTTAATTCACACAGATACTGATGATGACAACACATACTTCGAGATATCTGGGGCTGAGGCTGTTTACGACTTTAAACGTTATAACTAAAACTTGGAATTTTGTTCCAAAATGAAGTGGGAGCCAATTTAGAAATGTGTTCCCACTTGCTGTTATTAACCAGGTGACCATGTTTGCAACTAATTGCGTTGGATCCGGACTTAGTCATGCTTAGAGTAGACACACTGAAATCAATGAGTCTACTCTAAGAATGCCTAAGCCTGGATCGAACACACTGACCTTTCCAAATGGTCTTCAAAGACAACCCCACAGATACATGTTGCCATTGTCCAACCTGCAGATTCCCAAAGCTTGTGTCATGGGTGCCAGACCAGTATTGTCTCTGGGAACATCTGCAAATAATGCCCCCCCCCAGCTACTAAAATACATTCTTGGCTTCATCCGCTGTCAAATGAGCACCCAGGAGCAATGGTAGACCAAGAAGAACCCCCTCCGTAGACTGTCCATCTTGACCTTCAAGGGGAGTGTGACCCCATTCAGAAGAGAACAAGCGTCCATTCCTGGATTTGGTCCTCCCACGATTAATATCTCCACATTTTCTGGATTGAGCATGAGGATGTCCAATCACACTGTTCCCAGAAGAGGTTATTCAGCCTCGCCTTATTTGGCTGAAAAAGAGAAACCATGTGTAGTGCTATATCTAGCATATGAGTGATACACCACTCACTTACGGTTTTCATGCAAATGCTGATGAATTGCATCCAACATTGACCATCTGGAACTTTCTGGATCCCTATCGGAAAGGCCCTTGGGGTGCAGCAGCAAACCTCAGACTTCAACTAGATGGGAAAAGATGTGCAACCCACCCCACATCACCATCCCCATCCCTTGATGCCCTACCCTTAAAGGCAGCCTAAAAATAATTCTAAATAAATAACTAGGAACATGCATTGTGTGTAAATCTGCTGTCTCGCTTGTGTGCACACATCGAAGTTCTGCAAAGCTGAAACTCAGCTGTTTGGTTTCATTTCTACATCCAGTATTGCAATGCAGGGATGCCTTATCCAAATGTCTCTGATACATTTGGAGGAGGTGGGCGGGTGCAGAGCTATCTGAATCCAATTCAATTTGATCTGGATTCTTAATTATACCATTTGAACTCCTTCCAAGCTAATCTACTGAAACTTCTAACTCCTGAATCATCTAAGGAGACGTCTTATCCAACCTTTTGATTCCTTTTGCTGATATGACTCTGTTTGAAGTATTTAATAGCATCGTGTTTCTCTGAAGAGAAAGATACTAGATTTCAGGATAAGCTGTAAGTACATGAGCACGCTGCTGAGATGAGGCGGGGTGTGAGGACTGCCCCCTTTTTCATCTGGGGAGCCCCATTACCGCAGAGGGATGTTGCCAAGATCCATTTTACTGCACCAAGAGCAATAGAGTTAAGACTTTGGGTTTATGAAGTATGAAGGAGGCTGGGGTCAGGGATCCACCTTGCCCCCATGTTCATTTCTGGCCTGTTTTCTTTTTGTTTGACTGGGAGAAATGCCCATTTCCACAATCATTTTTCAGAAATGTGTACTCCCCCTCCCCCATTGACTAGAGTGTGACAATGTGCATGTTGGGGGGAAATGTGCACATTTCTTCTTTTTTAAAAGATTTATGTATTTATTTATTATTGCATTTATATCCCACCTTTTTTCCTTCAAGGAACCCAAGGCAGCATACATAATTCCCCTCCTCCTCTCCATTTTATCCTCACAACAACAACCCTGTGAGGTGGGCTGGGCTGAGAGTCTGTGACTGGCCCAAAGTCACCCAGTGGGCTTCCATGGCCGAGTGGGGACTAGAACCCAGATCTCCCGACTCCCAGTCCAACACTCTAGCCACTACACCACGATCACAAGACTGGGAATGTGTGAGGTGTTCCTTCCCAGTACAAATGTGCCCCCATTTGCATTTGGTGTTTGGAACGGTTCAAGTTCTGATGTTTTGTCAACTGAAACAAAATTTCTGTACATCCTTAGTGAGTGATGTAGGATTTGGGTTCAGCTGAAATGGCTGTTGTTTACATCCTATTCCTTCCTCCAGTGAGCTTAAGGCAATATACATGGTCCCCCCTCCATTTTATCCTCAAAAACGACCCTGTGAGGTGGGTTAGGCAGAGAGATAGTGACTGGCCCGAGGTGGCTATATGGAGATTTGAACCTGGCTCTCTCCTGTCGTAGTTTGGCACTCTAACCACTACACCACATTGTAGCTGAATTTAATGAGAGCCAAAAGGGACCATTCCTTTTGCATACAGTCCTGATGTTTCAGTGCCAGCCTTTGAAGCTAGTTCTGTTAATTTCCTTTGCCTTCACTGCCCTTGACCTTGTTTGCCAATGTGGCTATTTACTTCAATGGGCTGTGGCAGCCCACAGGATTTTGTCAGTTGCTTCGCAGTGCCTACGCCTCATGTAGCGGCCACATGGGCACTCATAAGCAATAGCATGTGGGTCAGTGGCCAGCCAGTGGCCCACGGCAAACCCACATGTAAGACATGAGTCCAACAGCAGCACAGCCTATCTCAGCAAATCCCATCCATCAATGGTGTGCTCTGTGAAGAAAAACTTCCTTTTGTCTGTGCAGAACCTCCTGTCGATCTATTTCATTGGACCCTGCCTTTTCAGTGAGCCCTTGCTAAATATTACTTGCTAAATATTATGATGCTAAGTGCTGCTATTTCTGGGGAGAAAGCACCACAGGTTTACGGACCCAATGCACTTTCTCCAGCAATGGAGGGTCCTCATCTTTGCACCCACAATCACAGCTCTGGACTCTTTTAATCATCCCGTTCTTTGTACTGCACAAGGCCCTGCTGATCAATCAGAACTTTGAAGTTGTGTTATAAGAATGAAAATGTATTGCTAAGTGAACCTTTACCCCGCTGCCTTTAATACCATTATTTCCTTGCCCATTCCCTCGCTCATACATATACAGAGAGTGGCAGCTAATAACACTTGGTGTGATCCAGAGTTTGCAACATTGACGGGTAAGCAATGCTTCTCCGGTTTCCCAGTCCTTCCAACCCTCCCCATGATTGGATTGCAGGTTTTCTGCGGCTGCATTTCTCTTCCTATCTTTATCCCTAGACCCAGGGATCTGACGTGGTGAGGAAAGGGGTGGGTGGGGTGGGGTGGGGAGACGGAACTCTCCCTTGATTATGCTTCTAAAAATAAGAGATGAGGCTGGTGGCACAAATGTTGTTCTCAAGGAAACATCTTCATTCCCTTCCTCTCCAGCCCCCTCGTTTGCTAACGATGTCTTAATTGCATCAGATGTGAATGCCGAAAGAAGAAGAAAAAAGAAAATAACTTACAAAAGAAAAGGAAGAAATGGGGAGTTGCAAAGCAGGATGTCGCAGTTCACGACAAGTAACTCTCTTAATTTCCCCCCATCTCATTATCCATAAATCAGAACATGTATCCCAAAGAGAATCGTTGGGAATCGTTCTGAAATCTTAATTCGCAATATCTCCTTTAAGTTCCTTTTGTTCTTGGGCCAAGTAAATGGGGATGTGGGGAGATCAAGCCAGGTCCAGACTATGCCATTTTGGACAGATGATGAGGGCTCATAGGATGGAATATAATAACAACGAAATAACAGAATTATGCACAGTGTGGAGAACATGGAGAGGCAGACATTTTTCTCCCTCTCCCATAATGCTAGAACCCAGTGGGGTCATCCCATGCAGCTGATTGGTATGAGATTCAGGATAGATAAAGGGAAGGAGTCCTTCACACAGAGCAGAGTCAAACTATGGAATTCTTTACCACAAGATGTAGTGATGGCCTCTAGTTTGGATGGCTTTAAAAGGGGGTTGGAGAAGAAGGCTATCAATGGCTATTAGTCCTGATAGCTATGTGCTACTTCCAGTATCAGAGGCAGCAAACCTATGTTCACCAGTTGCTGCAGAACATGGGTGGGAGGATGCTGTTGCACCTTGTCCTGCTTGGGGGTCCCTGGTCACTGTGTGAACCAAGTGCTGGACTAGATGGACCCTTGGTCAGATCCAGCATGGCTCTTCTTATGTCCTTAAATCCCTGCACACAGAAAACTAGGCTGGGGTCTTTCTTCCTAACCTGCTAGGTGTTTTATGTACAAGGATAGAAAGATAGCTAGATGCTAATTAGATATAGAGGAGCATCTAACCATGTGAGCACCTCCTTACATTCTCAGTTGGTACATTCGAGAAACAGTTTTGCCATCTCACCTGCCCTTTGTAGAAGAAGAGTAGCAATCACATTTCGTAAGGGAACTGGCATTGGAGGAATATGGTTACTTATTCATACAACCATCACTATACATGGTGCTGTACGACAGAGTAACATGAGCAGTTTGTGCTGCAAGGAACTTGCCCTCTGTAGTTTGACAGCCAGGGGAGAACCGATTGAGGGAAGGGGGAAGGCAGGGATAATGTGGGATGAACGTGGGCCTACAGCTGAGCTTGTAATCTTGGTGTTTGCTTGACACAATAGCCAGAACAGGCAACCAGTGCCCGGACCATGTAGCAGATAGGATCCTGAGCAGGGAATTGCACCCATACCAGCCGGGCAGTAACTGTGGGATTTTAGAGTCGGGTTTTCAGCCCCTTACAAACATGGGAGGGGCAGAACGTGGAAGAAGCCAGTAATGTCCTGAGAGGCTTTTGAATCACCGAAGGTAGTTCAGTTCTTTTCTCTCTTTGAAAACAGATGTGGCTGAGAATGCCACCCGAACTGCCCTTCAACATGGGGAAAGGGGTCACCCAGTCACAGCAAAGTTATTTTACACGTCGCAATAGAGCATGGCATGAATGAAGTGGAAACGAATCTTCAGCTGGCATAAGAATTTATGCAGCAAAGGAAGCTGCCTTATAAGCATGTTGATTAGAAATAGTTTTCCCCATCGCCTGTGTCCTGATTTGTTTTTAATCTGGAGATGCTGGGGTTTGAGCCTGGGTCCTTCTTCATGCCAACCAAGTGCTCTACCGCTAAACTGCAGTTTGATCTGGCCCTACCTATGGAATCTCTGGCCTAAGAATTTGCCAAAAAGCATTAGCCAAGATTTTGCTCTCAGTACCTTAGATACAACCCAGAATGTTCTGGATGTTTATTCTCCTGTTAAAAATCAGTGAGTGCAGAGAGAAGCCAAACCTAAAAAATAAATAAAAAAGGAGTCTTGTCTTTTGAGTGCGCACTCCAACACATTATGGCCTTATTGGCATGATCATAGTGAGGGAAATAAGCCACAATGGCTTCTTTCCCCCCACCATGCATGCCAGTTACATGCTGGCTGGATTTCCCTAATCACCCTCGTTGATGTGGCTTGCCATATTGTCTGAACCTGGGAGGCATGGCTTGTTCAGGAGGGAGCAGCAACCCTCAAATAATACCCATGGGTTATTTGAGGGCATGCCACACAGGTTCAGACAAAATGGCCAGCTGTGTCCATGAGAATAATTAGGAAAATCCAGCCAGCGTGTAGCTGGCATGCATGACATGGTTAACAAGCCACTGTGGCTTGTTAATCACACCGTGAACTGGGTCACGGTGTACACCGAAGAAGAAGAGGAAGAGGAAGAGGAAGAAGAAGAGGAAGAGGAAGAAGAGGAGGAAGAGGAAGCAGCAGCAGCAGCTCAGAAAGTCAAAGGGGCAAAGTATAGACCTAAGACCCCATTTTTCTTGGTGTATATGTGGTAAGGGAAGGGGGAGAGAAAGAGGAAGAAAACTGGTGGTTATATATAGATCAGCCCTGATAAGCACATGGCTGAATATTTCTGGTAGCACAACAGAGGACTTCTACTAGGAGAAGCTGGCTGTGTTCTTATAGTGTTGGCCAAGTATTTTTGGCCGCGCTATTCTTGAGCTCAAATGTTTGGTTTTGATTCAATACTTCTAAGGAGCTGTAGAGGTCGGGAAGAATCCCTGTTGAGAATGAGAAGAAAGGGTTCTGCTGATTAAATTTTCCATCTGTTTGGAGTATCTCTGCCTTTTCCAGCTTCCTGGGAACCAGACTCAAATGAGGCCAAGAGGTGTCTTGGGGAACTTGACAGCTTTATCAGCCCCCAACCCCCAACACTTGGTGCGTTTTGCTGGTGAATGACTCAAATCCTCCCGTGCCTGGGAGTGAAGCTGCTTGATCTGCCTCTCCCTGGCACCACAGCTTTGCCAGGGGCATTGGCGTGCAGGAATCCACCAACGCAGCACAAGGAAATGCACACAGAGAGGCTATTCGTATCATGGATGCCAAATGCAAAGAGACCACAAGGTCCATCCAGTTGAGCCGCCTGCTTCCCACAGCGGTCAGTTAGATGCCACTGGGAAACCCACAGGAAGGACATGAAAGGAATATCCCTTTCCCATTGTTGTTCGCCAGCAGCTCAGGTCCTGAGGCAGACTTCTCCTGGACCTCTAAGCTGACTATAGCTGTTATGACAACCAGGCATGATTGAGATTTTTGATTAGTTTGCCTAGTCCCCTTTAAAAGCTGTTTAAGTGTCCATCACCAGTTCTTGTGGCAGTGAGTTCCATATATTGTTTATGTGCAGGTTTGGCAAGGGTTGCAGAACACACAGTGCTTCAGAAGAGCACAGTCCCAGTCTGACCGGTCCTCACCAGCTCCACGGCAATTCCCTCTCTGTGCTGGGAATGGCTGTACCAAGTGAATTTCTCCAGTGCAGAAGGTGGGAATTTCATCCAGTTCATTTTTGAGAAGAACTTAACCTTTCCAACTTTCTCCATAAATCGAACAGAGAGAAAAACTCGAGATTTAACAAAAAAATCTGAATGTGGGCTTAACAGATAGATTCGTCTGTGCTCCAAGGAGGCGCTCTTGCCACTGACATGTAACTCACACGTTCCAGTTCTGGCATTGGAAAACAGGCTGCAAGGCTCTTCTGCTTTGCTCGGAACACACATCGATATCCCAAAATACAAAGAAGCCGAGCACAAAAGCAGGCCTTGCTCCCATCATAGCTTGTTGGTTAGGGCCGTCTCTTCTGAGAGGCCATCTGGATCCCAGGTACCTTTCTCAGGCTAGAGAAAGAGAACTTCGGCATGCAACACTTGCTCATTCCTTAGTATATCCGTTGCAACTTTTTTCCCCCATCGGCAAGAGCGACAGGCTGCTCCGGCCCTCCAGGAGATGGTTAGAGAAACTAATTGCACCCACAAAAATGCTGACAGAGTCAGCCTCTGTCCTCCCCACTTGTAATTGCTATTGACCCGGTGCTCCGCATCCTGAAGGTGCTCAGCATCTCCAAAACAGCTGGGTCTGCTTTCCTCCTCTCCTTTCTGGCCGGGCGCTTAGCAGCCCTTTGTACCAGCTTTTCTCCAGCCCTATCAAGGTCTCTCGGAGAGCAGCTCCCCGTCCATGCCGAAGCAGAAATGGAGAGAGGCGAGGGTCATTTAAAAGCAAGGCTGCGCTGCAAAGATCCGATAGCAGGGCCGGGAGGAAGTTCTGCCCGTTAAGCAGTTTCGGGGGAAAGGCTGGGGGGGGGGGGGGAGAGACAAGCAAAAAAAAAAAAAAAAAAAACTGAAGAAAAAGTTTTGGCTGCTAATTTTCTTTTGCTAGCAATTCGATACAGAAGAATTAGTGAAATGGAGGTTTGTGCTGAGAAGTGGAGAAAAAGAAAGAAACTGCTAGTTTTGGCTATATGTTCCCAATAGACTGGACGGTTTTATTCCTAAACTAGTCTATTGCAACCAGGAGAGGAAGACGGATGGAGCATTTTTTATCTTGATTTCTAAGAGGTGCTGGGGCTGAAGCCAACCCAATGGCCTCACTCCTGGAGGGAATCTACACGTCATTGTGAGGGCGCTTGCATGCGCCCCCAGTGCGCCCCCAAAACAACTGTGTAGATCGTGCCCCTGAAGAGACGGAGGAAGAGGAGGAGGAGGAGGAGGCTGGGGAATCCGGCCACGTCCTGCCGCCGCCGCCGCCCACCTCCCTGCCGGCCTCCTGCTGCCGGCGGAAGAGCCAGCCGGGTCGGAGAGCTTCTTCTGCCCTCTGCCCGCCTTCTTCTGCCGAGCTCTCCGACCCGGCTGGCGGGGAGGTGGGCGGAGGCAGCAGCAGCAAGGACGCGGCCAGATTCCCCAGCCTCCTCCTCCTCCTCCATCTCCTCCTCCATCTCTTCAGGGCCGGCTGGGTCGGAGAGCTCGGCAGAAGAAGGTGGGGGGGGGGAGCGGAAGAAGCTCTCCGAGCCGGCTGGCTCTTTTGCTCCTCCATTTACACATGAGGCATGATGACCTTAGGAAGACAGGCATCGTGCCCGCCATTTTTTAATTTTTAAAAAAACAGGAGTGCACGAACGGTCGTGCACAAAGGTAGCTACTTTTTTTTAAAAAAAATTAATTTCCCTGCTCCCTTCACCCTACCCCTGATGGGTGCAGCACTTCTGAGGAGTGTTGCACCCTGTGCATGGCTCCCGACTCCGTGTGAGGAAGCACGCAGAGCCTGGTCAAACCATGGCAATGGGCCACACGTTCCATGGTCTCGGGCCGAAAGGGGAGGGCAAGATCCCAGGGCAAGGGAGGGATGATCCCTCCCTGATCCTGGGATCCCCTGTGCATCATGTGGATGCACAAGGACGATCCAGGGGTTCACCCCGGGATTTTGCCAGGTCTAGCTAAGGCTATAGTGATACAAAATACTAGGAACCAAAGTGTTTCATGAGTGGTTGTATGGAGGGAAGCATTCTAGGGGAACCAAACAAGAAACTGAAAACTATAGCAGCCGCCATTTTATAACTGTTTTCATGTCTATTTTTGCCCTTTAAAGCCATTTATATGGAACAGGACACACATATAACTTATATAATATGGATGTTTTGACACAGTATCCATACTATAATTCATTTGAAACTAGTACATGTGTATTATCATAAATTAAAACATATTCCAAAACTGAATAAATGGAACCCAGATTTCTGCAACAGTTTTTTTTTTATGAGATTCCATCCCTTCTAATTCTCCAACATGGCTCGTTCATTCAGCGACATAGCTTCCTAAGACTTATTCAATCAACAGTTAATGGTAGCTACTTCAAATAATCTCCATTTCCTTGCAGTACTGAATCTTACATTTGTAATTAAGTTTCCTTCCAATTTTATATGAATACTACTAATGTGACCTTTTAACAGGCCTATCCAAAAGAAATGTAGATGACAGAGGAAGATCATACCTTATTAGCTTAGGAAAATTATTATTTATTTATTTCCAAAATGATTTATTTTAATCACACTCCCACCAGATGTACAGTATATCTGCTGTACTAACATTTCTCTCTTTTTTTTTAAAGAATCATTTTCCTGAGTCTATCTGGTTATAATATCTCTGGCACGTCAAATGTGTGGATATTGAATACTTATGGCCATATATAGCCGCCACTACCATTTAATATTATTGTCATGTAAATTTCACTGTTTAAGTTAAGTTCCTTTATTTGCACTGGGGATACTGGCCAAACTTTCCAGATTTGGGCCCAGAAACAACCTTCAGGGGTTCGTAATGCTCATCTGAGGGGAGACATGATAGCACTCTTCAAATACTTGAAAGGTTGTCACACAGAGGAGGGCCAGGATCTCTTCTCGATCCTCCCAGAGTGCAGGACACGGAATAACGGGCTCAAATTAAAGGAAACCAGATTCCAACTGGACATCAGGAAAAACTTCCAGACTGTTAGAGCAGTACGACAATGGAATCAGTTCCCTAGGGAGGTTGTGGGCTCTCCCACACTAGAGGCCTTCAAGAGGCAGCTGGACAACCATCTGTCAGGGATGCTTTAGGGTGGATTCCTGCATTGAGCAGGGGGTTGGACTCAATGGCCTTTTGGGCTCCTTCCAACTCTAATATTCTATGATCTCAAAGAAGACATGAGTATTATGTGTTCAAATCAATATGTGCCTGAGAGGAGGACCCACTGTTTACCCCACCCTCAACTTACCCACTTGGCCCACTGATCCACTTCGCCATCCCTTTAAAAGCCCAGTTATTATGCCAGTGGTAGCCACCTTGTTGGTTTCTCTCCAGCAGTCATGGGGAAAGGAAGGAATGAGGTCTTCCCTTCCCTCATCAGCACCTGGCATGCAGCTTAGCTTCAGCCAAGAATGCAAGGATCCAGCAGCTTTCATGTAGCATATTTTTTCTAGGGATGGATGAGAATTCCATTTGGGTCATTTAAAAAAACCAACACATTGTTTTATTCAATTATTGTGCATACAACAAGCTTATAGTCAACAAATACAATAACACTCAACTATTGCAACAAAATTTTAAAAAGACCCTGTTCCCATTCTTCTCATTGCTTAAAGCGTATTTGTGTTCCCTTCTTCTTCTTCTTCTTCTTCTTCTTCTTCTTCTTCTTCTTCTTCTTCTTCTTCTTCTTCTTCTTCTTCTTCTTCTTCTTCTTCTTCCTCCTCCTCCTCCTCCTCCTCCTCCTCCTCCTCCTCCTCCTTCTTCTTCTTCTCATTTTAAGTACATTTTTCAAATGTGTGCATGCTGTTGTTGAATGCATTTCCCTTTGGTCTTTGAATCACGTTGCCAGTTTGGAAATGTACAAATGTTTACCCCAGATTGCGCCTGGGTCCGTGTTCAGTATAGAAAGTGGGAACTTGATAAATCCTGACCAGAAATGAACTGAAACTAATTTCTCTTATATCCCTAGCAGTAACCACTGCTGCCAAACCAGTAGTGATGACAAATACGGCAAAGAAAGGGGAGTGATTTCAATCTTAGGAACTGATCTTATACCAGATCAGCCTGTTTGTCCCTCTGTCCCAGTACTATCTACCCTGACCCAATGGCTCTCCAAGGTTTGAGGAAGGTGGAGCCTTTTGCAGCCCTTTGCTACCTGTTCCTTTTAACAGGAGATGCCTGGAATGGAGCCTGGGACCTTTGACATGCAACATTATTTATTTTATTTTATTGATTACATTTCTATACCACCCAATAACTAAAGCTATTGAAAACAGGTGTTCTACCACTGGGGTATGGTCCTTCTCCATCTTGTCCTCCAATTAAAAGCCAAATGTTCTCCCCTGAGGACATTTAACTCACCCATAGCAAGGACATCTTGAGGAGGGCCATGGCTAGGGTGATCATATGGAAAGGAGGACCGGTCTCCTTTGTCTTTAACAGTTGCATAGAAAAGGGAATTTCAGCAGGTGTCATTTGTATGCATGCAGCCACTGATGAAATCTCCCCTTCATCACAACAGTTAAAGCTGCATGAGCCTCACTCTCTTGACCAGATACAAAAGAGGGCAGGGCTCCTGCAGCTTTAACTGTTGTGATGAAGAGGGAATTTCACCAGATGCTGCATGCATACAAATGACACCTGCTGAATGGCACTATGCAACTGTTAAAGACACAGGAGACATCTCATCCTTTTCATATGGTCACCCTAGCCATGGCTCAGTGGTAGAGCATGTGCTTTGCATGCAGAAGGTTACACATTCAAGCCCCAGCTTCTCTAGGTAGAGCTGGAAAAACTCTTGGAGAGCCGCTGTTGCCAGTCAGTGTTGACAATACTGGGCTGGATGGTCTGAATAAGTAGAAGGCAGCTTCCCATGTTGCTATCTTGTCCTGTTCTAGGAATAATTATGGCAGGACTCTGAAATGTCCTTCAAACATTTACAGAGAAACATTCTATTAGCACTGCCATTTTAAAAGACACACACACACACACACACACACACACACAAATACCAGCCAGCTGTACCCCACCATATACACTGGAGATTGTGTATATGCTGCTGATGTTGTTCTCTTTACCTACTTCAAACTTCATTTCCAAATCACCCCTAGAAGATGCCAACAAGCAAATTAATGAAACCCTTCAGCCTATACAATGGGATGCCAGATCGGCTTAATAAGCAGAGATGGGCAAGCAAAGGATGGTTGCAAGAAAAAAAATTGCTAATCAGTTCCTGAAATGTATTTTTAAATCTATGCCTGTTGAGCCTGTAATACAAAGAAACCATAAATCCCTCCCAGCGTAATGAACTCGGAATGAACTCAAGAACAGGTCTTAATAAATACGCCATACTCAAAACACAATCTGCTAATCTGATCAAGCCAGGAGCCTTTCAATTAGCCATTCATAAATGAATGCTCTGATTAAGAAGTTGCCGAGCATCTAATTTGATGCAGAACCCACTGTGGGAACAGACAGTGTGGAGTTCTAGGATATCAGTTTTGAAGACTAGAGCTGGTGAAGGATTCCCACCTGCCATGCATGTGGGGGAATATCCCAAAATGTGGATTCCTGTCCGCCCCCCACAGAGAGAGTCCGCAATGGTGTCGTCCAGGATGGAAGGCACCACCAGATATTTCTGAAATGTAGTTTTTGCTTGTATGGCAGACAGGAGGGGAGTATTGGGGACCTGTCAGCAAGATAAGTATGTTCTAAAGAGCAATGCTATCCATCAGGGAGGTGGCAGCTGAACCACAATTCATTGCCTGTTGTAATGCCTCAACTCAACCGAAAATCAGCAGCTCTCCCTTTGCCCAGCTTCGGTTGTGTTGATTTCTTCTTCCTGATTCTCCATCCACTGCAAGGCAAAGAATGGATCCAGGGTAAGATTGTGTGGTTTATCTTATGATCCCTGGAGTTTGGCAAAGAAACGGGAACCCTTTAAGCCAATTTGGAGTTGCAAGGTTGAAACCTGGAGAATACGGCCCTGTTCAGAAGACACCTTAAACCATGGCTTTAACCATGGTGAATAAGGCAAACAGCCTTTTCCACTGTGGTTTAAGCCGTGGTTTAAGGTGTCTTCTGAACAGGGCCTACGTACCAACTGTTAAATGGAGATGTACGTTGCTGCCTTCACTTATCCTTCCTGCATTCTCTCATCCCCATCTTTGCTTGCTCTGCATAGGCTTTTCACTCGCTTATTTATTTATTTATTTATTTATTTATTTATTTTAAAAGCATCACTTGCTTATTCTCTGCACGATAAGTTGCTATTGGACACACATCTGCTCCTGACCCCCTTTAAATATCTTTCTGCCCTGGGTGGCTGGGTCTAGGCAGTGTGAGCTATTTTAATTTCCCACAATGAACTTGAGTGATACAGGCACAGTTGTGCTGCTTATTACTGTTGCTACGGCTAACAGGTAAGTAGGTCCATTGATACAGAAGGGGTCCCAGCAGAGGGCAATTCACCCCCCTCCCAAAAAAACACACCTGGAACCAGAATGTGCATATGGTTGCTCTGTTGTGCCAGTATCATAAGGAACAGTCACCTGGAATGGTTTCAGCTGGTAGGAGGCAGTTGGGACCATCACTCTGTTCCTGAGTGTGGTCAAACTGTCTGGTAAGGACTTTTTTAGGAGTGGCTCTGGTGAGTCTGTTTATTTTGGCAGGGTCAGAGTCCACAGCTATGGCAACACCAGCCGTTCTTTCCCACAAACCCAGATGAGTTGATAGCAGGAAATGCAGGAGTAGTCAAACAGTCTCTGAGCCGGTTGGGTTGATTGGCAGGACCTTTCTTGAGTTGCTTGCCCAGGGAAGTCACAGCTTGTCTTGCAGAGGTGAGCTAGGGTGCACCTTGGGACAGGGAAGAAAGAGGTATGCTTCACTTTTCAGTGCAAACTTACTTCATTTTGCACATTTAAACAAATGCACAAACCCAAACTCATGCATTCTTTGAAATTTGCTCTTCTCCACATTTTGCAACGCAGTGCTCCAATCCAAGATTGCACGTACAAGTGTGCATATCAGTGAAAACGATCGTCAAAACATGCAGGATCTTAGGAAAACTGCTGGCGAAAAATGTGCATGTTGTATATAAAATGCACATGTTAGAGAGAATGCACATATTAGAGCCAGTGTGGTGTAGCGGCTAAGGTGTTGGACTGGGACTTGGGAGATCTGGGTTCTAGTCCCCACTCAGCCATGTAAACCCAGTGGGTGACTTTGGGCCAGTCACAAACTCGGAGCCCAACCTATCTCACAGGGTTGTTGTTGTGCGGATAAAATGGAGAGGAGGAGGAGGATGTATGCCGCCTTGGGTTCATTGGAGGAAAAAAAGGCAGGATATAAATGCAATAATAAATAAAAATAAATAAATAAAACACATACAAAGTTATTTAAAAAAGTTCTCCAAGTTTGGGACAAACTGAACATATGATTGTGTGTGTGTTGAGGGGAATTCTCAAAGTTCGGGAGAAACTGAACTCAAGACTGGAAAAATGTGAAACTGAGAAACTGAAATGGGAAGATTCTTGTCCATTCCTATCTGCACCCACCCCAGTTCTCTCGAATACCCTCTTCTCCATATCAGATCACCCTGTATTCCCCAGAAGTGGCTGCATTTCTGTTATAAGCGAAGTAGGAGCTACAACTGGGGGGGGGGGGGAATGGGCACACGATTTTGCGTTCCTAAGTTGCACAAAACTCAGTCAGAGTTGATTGAAGCAAGAATGTTATGAAGTTATTTACAAGCAGAGCTTTTCAATTTTTCTCTCCCCCTGCCCCCAACGCCCGCTTTAAAGCTCCAATACACATCATTCACTCGAACACGGGTGGCTGTGATTAAAAGTGGCAAGCTGCATGCATATTTTGATACTGCATCCGTAGCGTGAGTTACCTAGCCATAGCTTGTTGCCAAGTTTCAAGGTTCATTGTTCCCGTCTTTGCTAAAGAACCTTTCAAATGTTCTCTTTACCGACACCGCTAGAAAAATAAGAAGCAGGGAGGGCGGGGGAGGATGTTGCCTGCTACATCTGTGCAGGGAGAATTCACTTGATGATTCTTTCTCCCCCCTTCATTTCAAAGTCTTTTCTTTTAGCACCTGTCCTTCGGTTCTCTGCTTCTGCACACAGTCAATCATTCCTCCGCTGTGCAAATAACGTACATCATATGACAGCAGAAGTTAGGAGGAAGCTTTGTTATTCATTCCCTGCTCATTTGTAATGCAGAGGAAAAAATGGTGGCGATGGCTAGGTGGGCGCTGGGGAATGGCGTTTTGTCCTGGTTTTGTCAAGATGGCCCTGGAATTCATCATCAACTCCTGAATAAAGAAAAGACACAGCCCTGTCAAGGCAGAGAATTGACCCCCCCTCCCTATGTGCATATCATCGTCGTCATCGTCATCATCGTCATCATCATCATCATCATCATCATCATCTTAAAAGAAACAAACCATGGTCAAACCATTTAGGATGGGGTGAAGAACTGTGGCACTCAGGTCCTGCTTGTGGGTTCCAGGTTGAAAGCTGGTTGGCCTCTCTGTGAACAGTATGCTAAACTAGATGGACCCTTGGTTCTCCTCATGTTCTTATGCTGGATTCCAATGCTCATAATCATTGGCCATTGGTCATGCTGGCAGAGGCTCAAAGGAGTTGGAGTTCAACAACATCAGGATCCCCATCCCTTCTTTAGAAGCACAGTCCGGAGTTTGGCTAGTGCAAGAATGTGACCTTACGCCACATTGAGGCTTGCTCCAAGGCCACAGAGGGGCTTGCTCCAAGTGTAAAAGTCTCTGGAGATATCAAACCATCCAGGTTGAAGATATGCCTCTCACCTTTCTTCCCTGCCTCCTGAATTCCAAGGCCCTTTTTACACCTAAGGGTTATCCCAGGAAAATGGAGGGACCATCCCTGGCTGCTCCCGGGATACCCTGTGTGGTATTTGGATAAACAGGAATGATCCCAGGATGGTCCCGGGATACAGGGCTGGTGTAGACATGCCTCAAGTTATCAGTGCCTGCCCACTCCAAGGGTACGAAGGGACAGGCAGGCAACTGGAAGGGTAGAGGTTGAAGCCTATTCATGGTCCATTGTCTGTTGGGCCTGATCTACACCAAGCAGGATATTGTACTATGAAAGTGGTATGAAAGCAGTATATACAAGGCAGGAGATACAGAACTGCTTTATAGTGGTATTGAAGTGCACTGACAAGTTGGGGCCCATTGACACATTCCAGATACTGCTTTCATACCATTTTCATAGTGCAATATCCTGCTTGGTGTAGTTTAGGCCTTGGTCTACAGAATCCTCAACTCAGGGCATTTCTGAGGATAGGAGAATGGTTGGCTGCCTGAACTGGAGGCCAAATGGATCCCCACCCACATTCTGGGGCCAACACTTTTAATAACGCAAACACTAGTTCCCAGGTCTGGCTCCTTATTTTTGAGACACCCTCAATGGCCCTCTTTCCTTCTGTGAGTCTACTTTCTCATCACCATTGTCCCCAGCTTCTATTGGACTTCTCCTCCTCCTCCTCCTCCTCCTCCTCCTTCTTTGAGAGTTGTATTACAAAATTCAGAGAAGCATGAAAATTAAAGGAGAACTGTGATCCAGTTCACATATTAGTTTGGGAAGAGCAAAAGAGTTTGATGTTTATTAAAAAGTGAAACAAACTATTTCCCCCCCCCCCATTTCCATCCTGTCTCCTTTCCTCTTTGCCCAAAAATGTTTATCCATCCCCACCTAATTACAAGGGAATCGCAATTTGCACTCATTGCCAAGGCTCCTCCAGTCCATTGCACTGGAGGGTTTCTGTCCACAAAGCCTCCCATGTCCCTCCATTTTTCATGTTTGACTGTTGCTGGTGGAAACAATGCAGGGGAAAATGTGGAGAAAACAGAGAGATTTATCCAAGTCGTCACTCGCAATGGGAGCTGACAGGCGCTGTAATGTTACATGCTCAATACAAAAAAGAAGATCATTGTAGTGCTGAGCTCAAGAGAGAATCCTTTGTGAAAGTCTCTTCATCCTGCTCCCAACCTGATAGAGAGTCCATCTTTGCCTCTGAAGGTAGAAGGAAAAGCAGCCTCATTTTTTGGCTGCAGGAAACACTGGCAGTAACCCACAGGTAGGAACTCTGGAGAAATTTGAAATGAACTAAAATGGCATTGGATTTCTAGGGCAGGATCTATATTACTGCTTTATAGCGGTACTGAAGTGCACTGACAACTGTTGGGGCCCATGACATATCTACACCAAGCAAGATATAACACTATGAAAGTGGTATAAAAATGGTATATGGTATGTTTTAATGTACCCCAACAGATGTCAGTGCACTTCAATACTGCTCTAAAGCAGTAGCATAGATCCTGCCTCCATAAACTGCTTTCATACCACTTTCATAGTGCTATATACTGCTTGGTGTAGATCTGCCCTAAGAATCCAATCTGTGGGATCCTCTATGCACTGGCCTCTCCAGGCTGTGTGGAGTCTGTGGAGTTTCAGGGTTTTCTTTTGTTTGCCTTTGAAGAGTGTTCGGAAACTCCAGCTGGTTCAAAGAGCTGCAGCCAGATTGTTGACTGGGGCTGGTTACAGGGAGCAGAGAACTCCCCTGTTAAAACAGCTCCACTGGCTTCCAGTCTGTTTCCGGGCACAATTCAAAGTGCTGGTTATGACCTATAAAGCCTTCTATGGCTCAGGTCCAGGTTATCTGAAAGAACATATTCTCCCTTATGAGCCTGCCCGTGCTTTGAGATCTTCTGGAGAAGCCCTTCTTTCAGTCCCACCATCTTCACAGGCGCGTTTGGTGGGAACATAGGAGAGGGCCTTCTCGGTGGCTGCTCCAATGCTCTGGAACTCTCTTCCCGGGGAAGCTAGGCTGGCTCCCTCCTTGATGGGCTTTCAGAAGCAGGCCAAAATGTTTTTGTTCCAGCAGGCCTTTGGAGAATAATCTGGCCCTCCATCTATGTTAATGTCTTATAATTCTGTTGTGTATTTTAAATGTATATGGTTTTGTTCCCCCCCCCCATGTATGTTTTAAACTTTGTAAGGCTGCCTTGAGGCCCAGCATTGAGCAAAAGGCAGGATACAAATAATAATAATAATAATAATAATAATAATAATAATAATAATAATAATAATAATAATACTTTTCCAAAATTAATGCAATTTTCTTCACAGGAAAACATGCATGTTTCTCCTGAAACATATGCTATGCTGGAAAATATATGTGGGGGAAAGTTGACAATGAGAGCCAGTATGGCATAGCGGTTCGCATGATGGCACTGTAAGGAGAAACAGGAGCAAGTGTGTGTGTGTATGTGTATCCCCATCTTCTTTACAGACATGGAATAACGGGCTCAAGTTAAAGGAAGCCAGATTCCAGCTGGACATCAGGAAAAACTTCCTGACTGTTAGAGCAGTATGACAATGGAACCAGTTACCTAGGGAGGTTGTGGGCTCTTCCACACTAGAGGCCTTCAAGAGGCAGCTGGACAACCATCTGCCAGGGACGCTTTAGGGTGGATTCCTGCATTGAGCAGGGGGTTGGACGCGATGGCCTTGTAGGCCCCTTCCAACTCTGCTGTTCTATGATTCTATGATTCTATGACAAGGAAGGAATGCCTCTGAAAAGAGTCAGTAGGGGAGTCACTGGTTCTAAAGGTTGCAAATAGTGTGTGGCCCACCTCTATATACACAGTTAGGTGACTCCCCCCCCCCTTTACCTTGACATTGACTCAGACAAGTAGCACATGAAAAGTTGGGGATAAGGTGTGTAGGGAAGAATCTCAGTGCTAATGCTTCTGCACAATGAGATCTTCAGGTCTGTGCTTTGTGCAATTGCTAAACTTTCAATAATAATAATAATAATAATAATAATAATAATAATAATAATAATATAGTTTCCACCTCCAGCAAATATTCTGTTTGGGGGAGGGCGTGCTGTGCAGTGTCTCTTTGCCTCTTATCTCTCCCCAGCCAGCGTAAAATGTTCCCATCTGCTGTGTTGAATGCGCTCCGCTTGGTATTTATGCTGCCAAGGGACTGCAAAAGCAGAGTTCTTAGATTGACTGACAATCAGCGTGATACAGTCTCTCCTTCTTCCCATCCAACTCCACCCCGCCCCCCTCCGCATGAGACAGAATATGCCAGGCAGTCACCATATCATCGTAGCAATACTTTCTCTGTCTTGGAGAGATAAACCCATCACTCAACAAGCTCCCAAGCAGGTGTTTAGCTCGAATGTAGATCCCCCCTCCCCTCCCCACCACCGCCGCTCGCCTCTCTTCTCCCCTCCAGCTGCTAATCTCTCTCTGTGGCTTTGCTCATCTTGTTCTAACATCATGCAACACCCCAGTGCACCATCCTCTGAGTCAGCAAAAGGGGGGGGCTGCTCTGGTTTGCAGCTGTCGTAGTCTGAGAAGACGAGGGGATGGATTTCGAGTCCCAGCGGTGGCTTGTTAGGAACTTTGTAGGAGGAATGTTGTCTCTTAAGAGTTGCTGACTCTTCATTTCCAGGAGAGAGAGAGAGAGAATCCTTCTTAGTACTTGAAACCAGTGTAAAAAAAACCCAGCAGCTGCAAGAATTAGCATCTTTCTGACACTCCAAAGCTGGGTGCCTATGTGTGTTTACTTTGAATTGAGTCCCATTGGTTTCAGTGGAATTTCTTTCCAAGGAAGTGGACTTAGGATTGCCTCGGTCTGGCATTTGAATGGAACTTTGCCTTGCAAAAGGGGTTAAAGAGAGAAAGAGGGGTTTTCACACACAGTATGTTCTCCAAGGCCTGGGCTTGCTTTCATCTCTGATGTGAGGTTAACATGAATCACAATCTGAGTGGGTGAATCAGAGGTTGCAGTGCATTGAAAAGGAAGTTGACCAACACCAATAAGATTAGGGATTTTGATTCACTTCTCTTTCACTCCAGAAGAGATGAATACATTGGTATCTTGTGTGGGTGCAGTTTACAGTTCCCTGAAGAAACACAAAGACCTGGGGGAAACCCAAGAGAGCAGTGTGTGTCATGACTGAAATATCATCACATATCTTGTTTGTGTAGGTGTAGAATGGTCTAATCACTGTGGGACAACAACCTCTGAATCAGTCCAGGACAAGCTGGTGACTTGACTTAATACCAGAATATTCTTTCTTTGAGGAATGTCCCATTTCTGGCCCTAGTACATATTGGATAAAGCACTGTTCCTTGCCAAAAAACCCACCTAGATCATCTTCCTGGACATTGCCCCATCTGGAGAGTCTGCAGAGTTGAGGAACTCAATGCACCCCAAATGGTCACATCCTCAACCCAAACTGCCGCAATGAACCCCAGTGATGGGTCATAACCAAACCATAGAACAGAAGGTGTACCACACTTCTGGGAGCCTAAAGCTTTCCATATCTATGGCCTACTACCAGGGAACAAATGTGAACCTCAGTATACTCTGAATCAAGGACCCGCTGGCTCTCAAAGAAGGCTTGGGACATGAGAAGCAGGTAAAAAGACTCTCATTGACTGCCTGAAAGTGGCTGGTGCAACTCCTTAGTTGGACAGTTCCTCTACTGCTTTCCTGCTGGACAGCTCAGCAGCCGCAGCAGGATGGTGAAGGATCCCAAGCTTAGCATTCACAGGAAATGGGACAGGATGCTGATTGTGTTAGCCAGGGATAGAGAGCGTCGGTTTCTCCAGGTTCCATCCAAAGCCCTGCAATGAACAACTTGTGGCCCTCAGCCTAATTTCTAAAGTTCTCTACAAGCGAACAGTTTAGGCCTCTTGCAAGAGTCACCTGTCCCTATTCCTGCACACAACAGGATAGGAGGAAGTGGGGAGGGGTGGTAGAAAGAGAGACAGAGAGGCCTTAGGTCATCCCTGGTCATGTAAATGACACACAGGATATCTCGGGAGCAAGC
Source organism: Elgaria multicarinata webbii (assembly GCF_023053635.1). Classification (NCBI taxonomy): domain Eukaryota; kingdom Metazoa; phylum Chordata; class Lepidosauria; order Squamata; family Anguidae; genus Elgaria; species Elgaria multicarinata. Next base: position 33,480,270 of record NC_086182.1, read on the forward strand.
AGGGACGACCCAGGGACGATTCTGGGATAAACCTTAGGTCTAGCTAAGGCCACACACACACACACACACACACACACACACAGAGAGAGAGAGAGAGAGAGAGAGAGAGAGAGAGAGAGAGAGAGAGCACATTTTAGCTCTTTGGGTGGGTCCAAATTTCTGCTCACCACTGCCTTTGGCACCTGCCACAGCCACCATGCAGCCCCTGACAGATTACCCCCAAGATGATGCAGCTCCAAATATCCCGAAACTGCAAAAAAGCTGAAAGGCACAGTAGGCTTTATTGAAAGGCCCCAGATGGTTTTGAGGTCACAACAATGCATCATTGGTTTCTCTACCCTTAAGGCTTCCAATGGTTGAAAATAGACAGCACTCATTTATGTAAGTAGGGCAGAATTTGGAATGGCTGCTGCTAGAATTCATGGATCCCAAATGATCAGGGATGTACTTGAAGAATGTACATTCCCCTTGAAGAATGTTGACTTATCATACAGAAAATCCTTTTCTTCTCTCCCCCACTCACTTTTTTACACTTCCTAGAAATTTTCTAGAGGAGAAGCCATGGGAAAGCATACAGTGAGGGTGCTCTGCTTCTGCTGTTTCTGTTGCATTTCCAGGACCCACCATTTTCTGGGCTTCTAAAAATAATCCCAGAAATGAGCAGGAATGCTTGTTTCCAGCTTGGGACAGGCCAGCAGACCTCCATTCTACAAGCTCTGCAAACCTGTCTGACACTGGAAAAAGGCATCAAACCCACCCACCCCCACATTTCAGGTTATTTTTAGATGCAGCAAAGCCCCATTCTGCAAGTGTTGGGTCCTGAAAGTGCATGGACACATTTAGACATTTCCCTGAGTGCTCACTTTGAATCTCATTTTAGGTGAAATCTAATGACACTAGGATCATGTGGAAGCTTCCTCAGAAAGTCCTGCTAATATTATCAATACTCTCTTGGCTTAGCTAAACAAATGTCTCAGATGTTTTGCTCAAGGAGGGAGCTAAAGGTTCATGGTAAAATGTGGACATTCAGCTCTAGGATGCAAAAGCTTCAGAACTCCAACTGCAACAGTGGACTGATGTAAAAACAGAGGAGATGATGATGATGATGATGATGATGATGATGATGATGATGATGATATTTATTTGTATCCTGCCTTTTGCCCAATACTGGGCCTCAAGGCGGCCTTACAAAGTTTAAAACATACATTGTAAAACCTAGGAAAAGAATAATAATAATAATAATAATAATAATAATAATAATAATAATAATAATAATAATACATAAACGTTTAAAATACATGACAAAATTATAAGTCCTTAACATAGATGGAGGAACAGATTACTCTCCAAAGGCCTGCTGGAACAAAGAAGTTTTTGCCTGCTTCCAAAAGCCCATCAAGGAGGGAGTCAGTCTAGCTTCCCCGGGAAGAGAGTTCCAGAGCACTGGAGCAGCCACCGAGAAGGCGTGTTCAGAAGAGGGCAACCAGGATGATCAGAGGTCTAGAAACAAAGCCCTATGAAGAGAGACTGAAAGAACTGGGCATGTTTAGCCTGGAGAAGAGAAGATTGAGGGGAGACATGATAGCACTCTTCAAATACTTAAAAGGTTGTCACACAGAGGAGGGCCAGGATCTCTTCTCGATCCTCCCAGAGTGCAGGACACGGAATAACGGGCTCAAGTTAAAGGAAGCCAGATTCCGGCTGGACATCAGGAAAAACTTCCTGACTGTTAGAGCAGTGCGACAATGGAATCAGCTACCTAGGGAGGTTGTGGGCTCTCCCACACTAGAGGCATTCAAGAGGCAGCTGGACAACCATCTGTCAGGGATGCTTTAGGGTGGATTCCTGCATTGAGCAGGGGGTTGGACTCGATGGCCTTGTAGGCCCCTTCCAACTCTGCTATTCTATGATTCTATAAGGCCCTCTCCCGTGTTCCCACCAAGCGCGCCTATGAAGATGGTGGGACTGAAAGAAGGGCTTCTCCAGAAGATCTCAAAGCAAGGGCAAGCTCATAAGGGAGAATACGGTCTTTCAAATAATCTGGACCCGAGCCATATATTATTATCCCAATAAGCCAATCACACCCACTTTTATAGGAGATGGAGTCCAAGTTGAGTTGGCTTTTTGGTGTATTTATTTTTCTTCCATTTGTTTTATTTATTACACTTTTAGATTGGCCAATAACTGGAGTTTTCTGGGCAATGTACAGGTAAATAAAAAACATAAAATAAAAATCCTAAACCTTGATAAAAACAGCACACAATAAAACCTAGAAAAAAATGTCTGCAAGGGGTAAAAACAATGCAGCCTATAAAACAGAAGTAAAACCAGCCACTACAACTCTCCAGTTGTGTGAGTGATGCAACATGTTACAACTCAACGCATTTCCCCAAGATTTTCTTCCAAGATGTTGATCCCACTCTGGACAGGTCTTGAAGAATTCACAAGGCCAGTTCGACGGTAACCAGCCCCAAATCCAAAGTAAATCCATGTCAATCTCAGCATTTAAAAAGCAATTGTGCAAATTATCCCAAGGAGCAGTTTATTCCAGCAAGCTGGCCCTGCCACTGTGTCCTTTGAAGTACGGATTGGCAACAATGAGGATCGACTTCTGGAACATGCAAAAATTAGCTCCTCCATCTGCCTTACAACAGCATGACCGCTTTTCGTGTCGCGTAGACAGCTTTCTCCTTGTATTAGATGTTTGCAGTCCATATTGCGTTGGGTAGTGTCAGCTACAATCAGGCTTGAAATATGGAACGCTTGCTGTGTTCTCTCCCGCCCTCTCTCACATTTACTGGAGTTTTTAATTTTCTCTGGACGTTGCTTGAGCAATTTCCGGGGAGCACGCTTCTTATTTTCCTATGCAAATGAAGACGGCAAACATGCTAAACACTTCCAAAGATAGATCTGCATCTCGTTAAGTACATGTAACTCATGAGATAGTTCTAAATCATTTTGGAAGACCTTCTTTTAGTCTTTTGAGTGACATTCTTGTAGCTAATGAAACACAGGAAACTAGGAATCAGTGAGAATTCTGTCTGATTTTGTTGTTGTTGTTATTGCTGCTGCTTTATTCGTTTGGTTAAAAAAAAAAAAAAGCCAAAATGCACCAGGTCAGGGCTATGAATGCCTAGTTCTTAAAAGTTTGGCTATGTTAGTGTTGAATTAAGTTGCCAACTCCTTTTTTCAGATAGACATCTTTAACAGTTCTATGTCAGAAGACGTTTACTTCTTGGGAGGAGAGCAATGACAAATCTTGATAAAATAGTTAAGAGCAGAGACACCACATTGGCAACAAAGGTCCGCATAGTTAAGGCAATGGTATTCCCCGTAGTAACCTATGGCTGCGAGAGCTGGACCATAAGGAAGGCTGAGCGAAGGAAGATAGATGCTTTTGAACTGTGGTGTTGGAGGAAAATCCTGAGAGTGCCTTGGACTGCAAGAAGATCAAACCAGTCCATACTCCAGGAAATAAAGCCAGACTGCTCACTTGAGGGAATGGTATTAAAGGCAAAACTGAAGTACTTTGGCCACATAATGAGAAGACAGGATACCCTGGAGAAGAGGCTGATGCTAGGGAAAGTGGAGGGCAAAAGGAAGAGGGGCCGACCAAGGGCAAGATGGAGGGATGATATTCTGGAGGTGACAGACTTGACCTTGGGGAAGCTGGGGGTGGTGACAGCCGACAGAAAGCTCAGGCGTGGGCTGGTCCATGAAGTCACGAAGGGTCGGAAACGACTGAACGAATAAACAACAAAAGGAATATCTGTGATTTTTTAATACGGCTGGTGCATAACTGTGAGAATTTCATTTTGGTTCACTTCCTGCTACCCCAAGAATTTACCAAAATGTACATTTTTTTCCATATACAGGAAAGAAAGGGCTTGAAATGTTTAAAATTCAAATGCAGGGCAAAGCAAAACTGAAAGATTCTCCTATACTTATGGGTAGCCAGTTTCTATGCTTGGAAATTTCACATAGTTAAACGTGGGCAGGTAGGGAGAGAAACACCGTTGTTGTCAAAGATTTCAACCCCTGGGGCCAATCCAATGACAATATGTTTCAATTTTTATGAATCCAAACAAGACTGTATTCTGTTGACAAATACTTTTGAATGCACATCTGTTAGACAACTTGAAAAGAACCTAACTGATTGCAGTCAGTGTGCTTGGTTTTGAATTCACAATTCACAATGAATAAATTGCTATTTGCAAAGCCTGTGTTGGTAATAATTCTCAATGATAACGGCAACACATTTTTGCATCTTTCTGTCCTCCTGCTTTCTCCTCCTGAACTGCTTGTTTAGGTACCATCGGACATTGTTTTGGGGAACACAAGTCCTCAAAAACCTCCATTATTGGAGGCAATATGCTTGTGATTATTAATTTCTGGAGAGCATGGATGTGAGGTTGCTGTTGTACTCAAGTCCTACTTGAGGACTTCCCAAAGGTAGCAGGTTAGCTACTATGTGAACAGATTTCTGGACTAGATGGGCCCTTGGTCTGATCCAGTATGGTCTTCTAATGTTCCTATGTTCTCAAGTCCTTTCCTTCAGTAGACGGTGCCCCAAATGCTCCATAAGAACAGCTTAGGGCACTATTACTGCTTTCCCATAATTTTGTGAAGAATTATTCAACTCCATCTCTATTGCATGCCTAGAGATGAACAACCTCCAAGTCAAATATTCTGTATCTAAACTCACTCCTATTTACCAGGTATTGTGACAGTATGACCCCATAGAATCATAGAATAGATGAGTTGGAAGGTCCTACCCCCTGCTCAATGCAGAAATCTACCTTAAAGCATACCCGACATATGGCTGTCCAGCTGCCTCTTGAAGGCCTCTAGTGTGGGAGAGCCCATGACCTCTCATGGTAATTGGCTCCACTGTCATACTGCTCTAACAGTCAGGACGTTTTTCCTGATGTTCAGCCGGAATCTGGCTTCCTATAATTTGAGCCCATTATTCTGTGTTCTGCACTCTGGGTTAATCGAGAAGAGATCCTGGCCCTCCTCTTTGTGACAACCTTTCAAGTATTTGAAGAGTGCTATCATGTCTCCCCTCAGTCTTCTCTTCTCCAGGCTAAACATGCACTGTTTAGCCTGGAGAAGAGAAGATTCTATGCACTGTCCAGGAAATATCCAGAGACACTGGGCAATTCTCAGACTCTGAGACTGGTCAGGAGGAGACATTTTTACACAACTTTTCTGCAGCTGGATTCCTTCCTTGGTCAGTAAAAAATATCCTGAGATCCACTGCATTATGGGTCACAGATGTGATTTCATATGGGCCTCTAGATGTGGTTGGACTGCAACTCTCATCATCCATTATTGGTGGTGCTGGCAGGACTGATGGGTGTTGTAGTCCAATAAGATCTAAATGCCACACGTTCCCTACCCCTGGTTACAGACACAATTTCAAGTCATGTGTCAATTTTCTCCAGCTCCCCCAAGAACCACCTGTTCTACCTGCTTTTGATGGGGGAAACAATGTTTGGATGAAGTTTTTCATTGCTCTCAGGAAAACCCAACCCATCAATTACCTTCAGCCCCTTCGAGATGCAACCCCATTTTCAGGCAATTTAATGACTCCATCCTGACTTATATGAGATTCTTGCTCCAGTGAATCTGGGCTGCTTTGCAAGGCAAAACAGTATCTGGCAGCATTTCACAATGGCATACCTCTTTCTTTTTTGGCAAGGGAGAGGAGAGGAATATCTGTTACAGTGTAGTAAATTGATTACAAAAGGCCAAATTGATCAATGGCCCTTAAAACAGTCGTCCTGATCCAATGCTGTCCTTGGGCCGAGCAAACCGCTTGCTGTTATGGATTGAGAAGACGAAGCCAGATTCTGTGGAGAGCTGTTCAGAGTGATGATTTCATTGCTTCAGGTGTGCTGGTGGTTTGTCTTCACATCTGTAGCCCAACTCAATTCCTTCCGGCCCTTCTGCAACCTGCCAGTGATGTGTTGCCTGCTGTTGACAGCAGAAAGCCAGAGAAGAATGAACCATCTCGTTGGAACATCTGGTTTAAGTAGTGTCTCACTGCCTGGATCATACCCTGGCCTTGATTCTGTCTACCTGCTTAGTCTATGAACTTCCTTTGGATTCGTCTTGATCACACCAGCCTTCTCTTGGATTCATCTTGGTGACACCAGCCTTCCTGAACCAGCTTTGCCCTTCTAGCTCAAGTGCTTGGCTGAAGTCAGTACTCTGTGTGGTTTTCTATGCTCAATAATAATAATAAGTCCTCCAGTCATAAAATGCATAGAAAAAATGTGTATAGTAGGGGAAATGACATAAAAATGCATAATGTTAGGCAATATATACATTGCCAAAATGTGCATATTGGGCAAAAAAAAAAAATCTACCGGGAGCAATGTGAACAAAAAAGCTTACGAGTTTTCATAGAAACTTAAAATAAAAATCCGTAAAGTGTGTGACAAACTGAACTTAAGACTGGAAAATTTCTCCAAGCTTCAAGAGAAACTGAATTTAAGGTTGGAAAAGTGAGAAAATGCAAGAAAACCAAATAGACAGGTCATTTATCCCTATCTCTTCCTAGTGCCTGTGGATCTCATTCCCATCTGGATTTGCGTGTACTTGACCTTAGCCCTCCAAGCAAGTGGCTCCTTCAGCCCACGTTGTCATAAAAGACCCGGGGTGGATCTACACAGTGGGGAGTCCTTCTTCTGCCGAGCTCTCCGACCCGGGTGGCTCTTTCGCAGGCAGCAGGAGGCCGGCGGGGAGGTGGGCGGCGGTGGCAAGGACTCCCCAGCAAAGCCCGGAAACTTTTCGCCCTGTCCCTGCGAGGGGCAATGCGGGGCCGCCTCCTCCTCCTCCTCCTCTTCTGGCCAGGTACGGCAGGATCTACACAATGAGTTTCGGGGCGCACTGCAGGCGCACGCAAGCACCTTCACGACGCTGTGTAGATCCCCCTCCAGTGACGTCTTGCTGACGTTCTCCCCCTCCCGCTGATGCATGCCTTTGACGAGGCTGTTGGGCACATCAAATCCAGAGCAGAACAAGCTAATAATGCATCTTGCCTGCCAAGTCTGGTTTCCTGGCCCACTTTCTTGTAAAATCAAACAGGTCGAGATGTAGATGAATGCAGTCAATCAGCATATGAAAAGGAGACCAGGATTCCACCGAGTCTGTCGCTGGCTGCCGGGCCCCGTTGGACATGGTTGCTTTCCAGAGACGGTGGCAGCAGGCAAAGGCACAGCCTTAGCAAACGCTGGCAGAGTCCACCGTCTCTGGGCTCTGTTCCCAGCTTGCGATGCAGTGAAGAGCAGGATGTGTCAACATTTGAAAACAACTCCGCACAGAGGAGGGGGTTCAGGAAGGAACGCTTTGACACATGTCACTTTCTCTGGGTGGTGTTTGGATACATGATTTCAGATTGGCCCATGTTTGTTTGAATCACCTGTGGGGGTGTGGGGGTGTGAAGCAGATCTAGTTGGTCATTGTTTTGGATTCTGTTCTTGGATGAAAGAGAAGGAAGGAAGGAAGGAAGGAAGGAAGGAAGGAAGGAAAGAAGGAAGGAAGGAAGTCTTTTCTTTTCTTGTGAAGCAATGGTAAGGACGAAATAGACAACATCACAATCTGGTCCTCAGAGGAAAAAAAGTTTTATTGAAGAATGGAGGCACTGGCCATTGGGGGGAATGCTCTCTCCACCCCCACTCCTATGCCTCTATAAAAGGATGTGATGTGGGGAAACACTGCAGCCTGAAGATCTGCTCAATGCAGCTCTGTTGCCATTTGTGAAAGTGTGGCAAGGGGGAGGGAACGAACAAGGAGCTTGCCTGGAAACAACAGCTCTTTCCTTTTTATTTGTTAAAAATAGAAGGAAAGGCAGAGACTGCTTCTGCTTGTAACATGGTAAGCCCCTAACCCACCCCAACATCTCCACAGGTAGCAATGCAACTTTAATCAGCAGTCTGATTTCTTCCCTCCCACACAGAAAAGCTTCTTCCTACTGCCACCCCCCCAAAAAAAAACATTTCCCCTGCATACCCCTGACACACACACCCTGTTTACCAGTGAAAGGGACTGGGCAAAAAGCCTTGACACGGGTCCACCCCAAATGCATTAGCTATTCTTCACCCAAGTTGTTTTGGTTTTTAGACTTGTAAAATGATGGGGACACAGCCCATAGTAAATGACGATCAAAAAGCATTGTGGGCCACCTTTGGAGACATTTTGGTGACTGAGATGTGGTCCTCCAGTCTTGAGTTTTGTCTTGAGACTCTGGCCTAATCTACACCAAGCGGGACATTGCACTATGAAAGCAATTTAAAAGGCAGGAGCCACACTACTGCTTCTTAGCAGTATCGAAGTGCACTGACAACTCTTGGGTTCCATTGACAGATACCATCTACTAGGGCTGTGCTCCGCTTCTCTTTGGTTCGGAGAAGCAGAAGCGGATCTGGGTGCTTCGCCTCCCCTTAAGGCGGAGGCAAAGAGGATCAGGGGGGCAGCGGAGCATTGCAGAGCGGATCGAGATGAAAGTGGATCCTTTGCCTCGATCCGGAGCTCCGAAAAAAAGGTAAGGGGGCCTTACCTGGCGCTGCCACCACCCGTGCAGCGATGGCAGCAGAGCCAGGTAAGGGGGGAGGGGGGTCTTACCTGGTCCATTGCGGCCTGTCACCGGCTTCACTAGAGCCCATGGCTCAACCCAGAAGTGGCCTACAGTTCCAGGTTGAGCCGTGGGCTCTAGTGAAGCCAGCGACGGACCGTGACGGACCAGGTAAGTGGTGTGCATGGGAGGGGGGTTACCTGGCCCTGCTGCTGCCACTGCCGCCTGTGGGGCGATGGTGGTGGAGCCAGGTAAGGGGGCAGGGGGGCAGGGTCTTACCTGCATCTGTCCGCAGTCCGGCGGCGGCTTCATCTGAGCCCGAGGACTCAAACCAGAAGACCAGGCCACAGCTGCAGCCTGGTCTTCCTGTTTGAGTCCTTGGGCTCAGTTGAAGCAGCTGCTGGACCACGGACAGACGCAGGTAAGGGGGGAGGAGGGAGGGGGCTTACTGCCGCCGAGCTCCGATTCTGATCTGGAGCTTGGCAGCGGACCACTGGCAGATCCGCAGTGAAGTGAAGTGGACCACTGGCGGAGCGGACCCGATCTGGAAGTTGCGGATCAGGATCAGAAGTGGATCGGGGGTTCCGTGCACAGCCCCACCATCTACTGCTTTCATACAGCTATATCCTGCTTGGTGTAGCTCCTGCCTTTTATATACTGCTTTCATAGTACAATATCCTGCTTGGTGTAGATGAGGCCCCTGTCAGGCCTCAGCAAGGGTCAGTCTCCAGATAGACAAGTTCCAGGCTCTGGAGCCTGGGTGGGGACACTCTCAGGCAGTCTAAGAAGGCCCAAAGCAGGTCCCTCCCTGGACGACAGGGATTGGTCTTTGGGATCAGCTGACTGAGTGTTCAGGCAAGCTGGAACTGCAGCCTAGATGATGCCCTTGGAGGATGGAACACAGCCTGCTGGATTTGCAGAGCACTGGTGGAGTACGCGGTAATATTTATTTATTTATTTATTTATTACATTTCTATACCGCCCAATAGCCGGAGCTCTCTGGGCAGTTCATAAAAGGTGCTTGAACCTGACTGCTAGGAGCCTCAGTCTGGGACACCCTCTGGCACCCTACAGACAACATGGGGCATGGGTTACAATCTCAGAGTGCTGTTAGCAGGAAGATGTGTCTGGAGTTCGAGTGTTGGTCACAGAAAGTTGTGTAAAAGCAAAATTTGCAGGAAAACTGGGGGGTTCTTGCTCAAGCTACCTTGTGTGCAGTATTGGGCAGAAAGGCAGGGTACAAATTGAATAAATAATAAATAAATAAATCTGCATTTTGCAGATCTTTGGTGATGGATGTGTGTGTGTGTGTGTGTGTGTGTGTGTGTGTGTGAGAGAGAGAGAGAGAGAGAGAGAATTGGTGTGTTGCATGGAGCACCTAGGTTGCAGGAGGAGAGCTTGTTGGTGAGGTTATGTGTATGTGTGTTACTTCTTGTGTGCTTTTACCTACAATGCTCTTCTTATTTAAAGTCTTCTTGTTTGCTCAGGGACCCTCTTCAGAACAGGGTGAGATGGCGAGTCAGAATCCCCTGGAGATCACGGGGATGATTAAATGAAATGGATTCGCTCATACATTAATGGGAAGAACTGAAGCGGGAGCCTGGCTCTGTAGCTTATTCAAGGCATGCCTCCTGCCTTCAAGCCTCAATGCAAGATTCATCAAGTGACTGCCTTGTCGGAAAAACTACAGAGACATCCCAGGAAGAAAAGATTATGTGTGCTGGGCTAAGAGAAGCTCCGTGTAATAGACCTGGGCTGAATTTGAAAACAGAAGGTAAGGTGGCCGCTTACGCATCACCAAAACAAAGAAGAAGAAGAAGAAGAAGAAGAAGAAGAGGAGGAGGAGGAGGAGGAGGAGGAGGAGGAAGAGGAGGAGGAGGAGGAGGAGGAGGAGGAGGAGGAGGAGGAGGAGGAGATGCACCACCCCAAAAGAGGAAAAAAGAGTACACAGATCTGCATAAAATGTGACGCATGAAAATTTAGAAACAATTACTAACTTTTCAAAAGACATGCAGTGCATCCCTGCATACTGGGGAAGACTGTGACCAGGTGAACCTTGTGTGCCTGCTGAATCCACTGGCCAGGGGCTAAGTGTGGATGGGCAACTCCAAAGCCCCCTGGCCCTTTATTTATTTATTTATTTATTACATGTTTATGCCGCTCAATAGCCGAAGCTCTCTGGGCGGTTCGCAAAAATTAAAACCATGAAGAGCCTCATAAAAGCAACAACAGTCTCAAAACACAAATGCAAAATACAATATAAAAAGCACAACCAGGATAAAACCACACAGCAGAACTTGATATAGGTTAAAATACGGAATTAAAACAGCAAAAGTTTAAATTTGCGTTAAATTAGGTGTTAAAATACTGAAAAAATAAAAATAATAAAAAGGTCTTCAGCTGGCGATGGAAGGAATACAGTGTAGGTGCCAGGCGAACCTCTCTGGGGAGTTCATTCCACAGTCGGTGCACCATGAAACCAGACTTAGCCTGGACAGCCCTTTGAAAACAGGATGCTTTGGAGAAAGAAATGACTCATACTAGGATCATTGGTCCAACTAGCCTACACTGACTGGAAGCAGTTCTTCATGGGTTCTGGCAGAGTCATCCTCAATACACATCAGAACAAAGGAAAATGACTTATACTGACTCAAGGTCTTGGTCCATCTAGCCTTTGTGTACAAAGCTCTAAACACCTTGGGACCAGGATACCTGAGAGAGCGCCTTAGAATCATAGAATCATAGAATAGCAGAGTTGGAAGGGGCCTACAAGGCCATCGAGTCCAACCTCCTGCTCAATGCAGGAATCCACCCTAAAGCATCCCTGACGGATGGTTGTCCAGCTGCCTCTTGAAGGCCTCTAGTGTGGGAGAGGCCACAACCGCCTTCTCCCCTACCAACCTGCCCAGTCACTGAGGTCTTCTGAGTTTTTGTTTCTGGTGGTTCCACATAGACCCATCCTCCGATTGGAGTCCACCAGGAGAAGAGCCTTCAGCGTGGTGGCCCCCCTCCTATGGAATTCCTTGCCTCTGGAGGTCAGGCAGGCACCAACTTCATATTCCTTTTGGTGCCTCCTGAAAACGTCATTAGTCCAGGAAGCCTTTCCTTAATGACCAGCCACGGTTCACTTTACATTTTGTTTCTTTTAAATCTATTTTAAAGTGTTTTCCTCTGTTTTTATTTTATCTTGTATACCGCTCTGAAATTCTGAATGGAGAGTGGTATGTAAATATTGTAAATAAATAAATAAATAGTACTGTTGATACTGATGAGTAGCAGTTTCCCCGGAGTTTCAGGCAGAACTTTTTGCAGCTATACATGGAGAAGATGCCAGGAATTGAACCTGGGACCCCTCTGCATGCAAAGCAGCTGTTCTGCCACTGAGCCACGGCCCCTCCTCTGATCATCTCTTTACCACGTGTTCATTTTGTCCCTCAGCGCTAAGGCATGGGATAATGAAGACGCATGCCACTGGAACAGACTGGAAGTGGACTAAAACACTTGCTCCCAATCTGACAGCCCATTCACAGGGCCAAAACCAGGGCAACCTGTTGGGTTCCAGTCTGCAGGATCAGACTGAGGCCATAGCTAGACCTAAGGTTTATCCCAGGATTGTCCTGGGGTCAAACCTGTTCATCTAAATGCCACACAGGGCATCCAGCGCTCAGGCAGGGATGAACCCGGGATGATCCTGGGATAAACCGTAGGTCTAGCTATGGCCTGAGGCTCTCTCCCATCCAAGATCCTGATTCCAGATGTGGCCATCCAGGTATTTCTAAGAAGACCGCAAGCAGGGCATGAAGGCACCAGCCCCTCTCTTGGTATTGGTATTCCACAGAAGGCTGCTTTTAAACAGGAAGGCTGGCTAAAAGCCCCCAAAAATATTTTCTGTAAGGAAGATGATCCCCCTTACCAACCTTCCACTACATTGTGCAAAGCTGGCCCCCCAAAGATTAGTTTTTATTAGGTGATCGGGGAAGAGGGTGAACAGCTTCTCTCCCTATAGTGATTAGGTATTTTTTAAAAAAGTGTATGAACACACACACACACACACACACACACAGAGAGAGAGAGAGAGAGAGAGAGAGAGAGAGAGAGAGAGAGAGAGAGAGAGAGAGTGAGACCTGTTCCTTGATCCCCTTAGGCTAAGCAGCAGCAGAATCTAAGATAAGAAAACTCAAATATTATATGTTGTTGGCGGTTTGAATTCAGGTTGCCCTGAGGTTTATTTATCTTTCTCGTTCTCTCTTTGGAGGGGGATTTATTTCTATTCTCTCTTTCTCTCACTTTAAGGCATTTCTTACTGTCATTGTATTGTCGGTATTTTGCTGCCAAGGTGAACACGTGGCAGCTTTCTGGTGAGGAGAGGTATTTGCCACGCTTACACTCCACAAGGTTTTTGCTGTTATCATGGCTTCTCTCTTGCAGCAACTTTTCTCAAATTAACAACTCAAGAGGGAATGCATGGCTTAGATGAATAATAAAATGACCTGAAAAGAAGTCAATGGAGCAGCAGCAGCAGCAATGCCTACTGGTTCTTGACATTAGTTGCCCCTTCTTTTTTGGGAGATGGAAACAGCTTGAATCTGGGGAAGAAAGCTTCATTCTTCAGTGTTCAACCACCTCTGTTTAAAGCCAACAGGTGTAGTAGTTTCTCCACCATGCTCAGGTGGGGGAAAAATAACTTCTGAGGGAATAATACATGGGTACTGCAGAGCTGGTGGATTCAAAAGCACACACAACCTAAATCAAATATTGAGAATTCAGCTCTTTGCTCTCTTCACTTGGCAAGCCTGAGCACCTCTCATGCCTTCTGGCATTTTGCAGAGCACATTCCAGTGGGGAAAATACAAATCAGGCAAGGAAAAAGAACACACAACTCACAACAGGCTCGGGACCACAACTTGGGGCTAGGATATTATAATGACGGCCTTGTCTGTTATGAATCTCCCTGAGTATTAAGCACGCAACCTTAGAGGCCTACTGCCTGTCCCATGTCATTAGGTTTCCAACAGGTGGCCAGAAGAGACATGGTCTTTCTTGTGGTGGTGTCTAGACTCTGGAACAACCTCCTATGGGAGATCTGCTTGGCTTTGGGAATGCCATTTGTTGGGCAGCAATGTTGCAGGAGATGAATAGTCCTTCGGTCTGTTCCAGCAGGGCTCATCTCATGTTCTTCAAGTGACAGCTATATGGAAAGTCCATTCTGGGAGGCAGTATGCCACTGAATCCCAGTCACAAGGAAACAAAGGCAGGGGTGAGCAATTGCCTTCATGTCCTGCTTGGGAATTTTTCAAGATGCAGATTCTTGGCCACAGGTGTAAACTGGATGCTGGATTAGATGGGCCAGACCCTAGCTGGGTCAGACTCTAGGCTAGGCAGATACAGGGGTGAACCCAATAGGCAAGTCAATTAAGCAGACAAATGGTTGAGCACAAAGGTTTCAGTCCAGTATGGGATCAGGCTAAGGCAGGAGTGGTCAAGATGCAGGCAATGGTCAAAGCACAGTGTTACTAGGCAAGTGGGTGGCTTCCAGGAGAAAGGTCTGAGGCACAGCCAAGGTCAAAACATGGGAGAGTAGTCAAGTAGAAACACAGTCCAAAAAGCAGAGTGAGGCAGGACACCAGAGAGAAGTAACACAAAGGTTTAGACACAAAGCAAGTTCAGGAGAGCAGGGCACTGGAGTTGAAGATGAGGCATTGCTCCAGCAACAGCTAGACTGAAACTCAAGGCTTAAATAGCTACAGCTTCTTGAGCTCCACCCAGGGCTCATCTGTAGTTTGTTACAGGACCTTTGGCAAAAGTCCTTCTCATGAGTAGACCTTGCACCCATGGAGCCCCTTTTTCTTGTGGAGCCCTCCTTTGTCCTCACCAGCTCTACTGGCCTGCCTCTTGAGGTGACAACACTCTTGTGGGCTACATGGTCACCCAGCTTCCACCTCAGAAACAGAACACCACTCTTCCTGCACAGATTGACCTGTGGTCATCTCCTCTGAGGGCCCAAGTTCCCCAGGTCTCCTGCCATGGTGTCGTCTGTCTCGGGGAGCTCTAACTCCTTGGAGGAGGAAGATTTTTCCAGTGGGATGTGACAGTTACTGGCAGTTACATGACAATTACTGGCAGTAAGTGCTTTAAAATAAATATGCATGTGCTCTACCACTGTGCTCAACTGCTGGGCATATGTAATTTGCTACAGTACCCCTTCAATTCACATTCTCTTTTCCCCCTTCACAAGTAATGAGTGAACACAAGCACTAATGCACACCAATTAAAGCAATGTGTAAACGTTTATGCAATGGCATCAGGATTCTTGTGTGTGTGTGTGTGTGAGTGTGTGTGTGTTGGAAGGGTCATCTTGTAATTTCACCAGTGCCAATATGTGCTTGTGCGCATTGCTTAAATCAAAGAGCAGAAAGGAATGTTGATGTAACTCTGCCATCGTCACATCGATCCATTTTGCATGGTATGTTGATCAATGTGCACATAGACTCCTGCACATCAGTAACCGGTAAAACGGGTGGGGGGGGGTGAGATAGTGACAGAGAACTATGGCAAACCTTGCATGTGTCAATTCCAATATTTGTGTGGGTGGGTGGGTGGTAATTGCCAAGTTATGCCAGTATAGCAAAATTACCATATGAAAAGGAGGACAGGGCTCCTGTATCTTCAACAGTTGCATAGAAAAGTCATATATCTTGACTTCAGCAAAGCTTTTGACAAAGTGCCCCATGATATTCTGATTAACAAACTAGCTAAAAGTGGGCTAGATGGAACAACTATTAGGTGGATTCAAAGTTGGCTACAGAATCGGACTCAAAGAGTACTTATCAATGGAACCTTCTCAAACTGGGGAGAGGCAATGAGTGGGGTACCGCAGGGCTCAGTCTTGGGCCCAGTGCTCTTCAACATTTTTATTAATGATTTGGATGAGGAGGTGCAGGGAATTTGCAGATGACACAAAATTGGGTGGGATAGCTAATACCCTGGAAGAAAGAAACAAACTTCAAAGTGATCTTGATAGGCTGGAGTGCTGGGCTGAAAACAACAGAATGAAATTTAATAGGGATAAATGCCAAGTTCTACATTTAGGAAATAGAAACCAAATGCACAGTTACAAGATGGGGAAAACTTGGCTCAGCAATACTACAAACGAGAAGGATCTTGGAATTGTTGTAGATCGCAAGCTGAATATGAGCCAACAGAGCGATATGGCTGCAATAAAGGCAAATGCTATTTTGGGCTGCATTAATAGAAGTATAGTTTCCAAATCATTTGAGGTACTGGTTCCTCTCTATTCAGCCCTGGTTAGGCCTCATCTAGAGTATTGCATCCAGTTCTGGGCTCCACAATTCAAGAAGGATGCAGACAAGCTGGAGCGTGTTCAGAGGAGGGCAACCAGGATGCTCAGGGGTCTGGAAACAAAGCCCTATGAAGAGAGACGGAAAGAACTGGGCAGGTTTAGCCTGGAGAAGAGAAGAGGAGATTGAGGGGAGACACGATAGCACTCTTCAAAGACTTAAAAGGTTGTCACACAGAGGAGGGCCAGGATCTCTTCTCGATCCTCCCAGAGTGCAGGACTCGGAATAACGGGCTCAAGTTACAGGAAGCCAGATTCTGGCTGGACATCAGGAAAAAACTTCCTGACTGTTAGAGCAGTACGACAATGGAATCAGTTACCTAGGGAGATTGTGGGCTCTCCCACACTAGAGGCCTTCAAGATGCAGCTGGACAACCATCTGTCAGGGATGCTTTAGGGTGGATTCCTGCATTGAGCAGGGGGTTGGACTCGATGGCCTTGTAGGCCCCTTCCAACTCTGCTATTCTATGATTCTATGATTCTATTTAAAGGGAATTCCAGCAGGTGTCATTTGTCTATATGGAGAACCTGGTGGAATCCCCTCTTCATCACAACAGTTAAAGCTGCAGGAGCTATACTGGATTGACCAGATTTAAAAGAGGGCAGGGCAACTGCAGCTTTAACTGGTGTCATGAAGAGGAAATTTCACCAGGTTCTCCATATATACAAATGACACCTGCTGAAATTCCCTTTTCAATACAACTGTTATAGATATAGGAGCCTTGTCCTTTTCAAATGGTCACCCTAGCAAAATGTGGGGCAGAGCAAACCCATGGAAACAACAGTGATCAATTTTGGCCTCTGTCCTCCTTTGGAGCATTTCCCCCTAGACGGGCCCCTGAGCCCAATGAGTGGCCTCGGGGTCTCTGAGCCCATCAAGTTGAGTCATGTTGCTAAGGGAGGGGGCAGGAGCTGGCAGGCTGATGGATCTGGTGAATCTGGCAGACCCCCCCCCCATCTCTCCCCTTTCCTCCCTTTCCTGAGGCTGCAATGGTCACAGATGTTGGAGTATTGCTCTGTAAGATTAATACATCCCTAGTTTCCCCCCACACGCCTTCTTGTAATGCTGCTGCTTCGATAGACCTTGAATATAATTTGTTTAATTGTAACATTTTGTTATTGATATATTTTCTGCTATTGATTTCACAGTGATCTGTTAGCGAAAGGCTTGTTAGCTAAATGAGGACATTTTGTCTGTGATAATTGTTCATATTTATGAAAGCAATGCTTTTTCCACACATTTAGCAAAATGTTTGCTGTAATATGTGTTAGCTTGCTAAGGTAAATATAATATACTATGTAACAAAGTATTAGTTATAAAGGTTGTCAAGCAAAGGAGGGCCAGGATCTCTTCTCGATCCTCCCAGAGTGCAGGACACAGAATAACGGGCTCAAGTTAAAGGAAGCCAGATTCTGGCTGGACATCAGGAAAAACTTCCTGACTGTTAGAGCAGTACGACAATGGAATCTGCTACCTAGGGAGGTTGTGGGCTCTCCCACACTAGAGGCCTTCAAGAGGCAGCTGGACAACCATCTATCAGGTATGCTTTAGGTTGGATTCCTGCATTGAGCAGGGGGTTGGACTCAATGGCCTTGTAGGCCCCTTCCAACTCTGCTATTCTATGATTCTATTATTCTACCCATATATCTATGATGGTTCACTGGTCATACAAGCTTCTTGGAGCATAATGGAGGGGGGGTAATTTGCTGATGGATCAATATCACCTGAACTTGATGCCACTCCAACGGGCATTCCAGACAAAAACTGCAGCCCGTAGTGGTGTTGCTCATTCTCCTCACCACTCATGGCTGAGGCATGCTGGGAGTTGCAGTCCAACAAACCTGTAGTGCACCAGGTCAGAGAAGGCAGATGTAATGAAACTGAATACTTGGAAACCGGCATGTTTTGGAGGGTGAAATCTAATACAGCATCAGCCGTTTACACAATGTCCCTCCAAAATTCTGTTCCCACCAATCATACCTATTATCTGGAGCAAAGACATAGTGACACTGTTATAAGTTAGCTGGATCACTTCCAGGCAAATCGACCAAGTCTTCCCTCTTAAGAGTAGCACTTTATATTATAATAGTAATTACTAGTAAAGTTTAAAAAGGAAGTTAAAAAGCATTTAAAAGCATGCATTAGAATGATGTGGTCTACAATCATTTGAAAATGGGGACTGAGGAAGATTTTTTCAAGTGAAGCCATTTTGAAAATTGCAAGGGTAATGTAAAAGAGCTGTACAATATGTGCTGAAAAAATGTTGGCGAAGGCAAGTGACAAAATTCCTATTGGTGTCCTGTTGTGGACTGCACTCCTCAAAGGGGTGGAACTAGAGCCCAGGTACACATTACACATCTAACTGGAAAGGGCTGTAGCAATGTTGTAGAGGACATGTTTCACATACAGTTCTTAGTTCCTTTGAATTATATTCCAATCATAGAATCATAGAATAGCAGAGTTGGAAGGGGCCTACAAGACCATCGAGTCCAACCCCCTGCTCAATGCAGGAATCCACCCTAAAGCATCCCTGACAGATGGCTGTCCAGCTGCCTCTTGAAGGCCTCTAGTGTGGGAGAGGCCACAACCTCCCTAGGTAACTGATTCCATTGTCGCACTGCTCTAACAGTCAGGAAGTTTTTCCTGATGTCCTTCTGGAATCTGGCTTCCTTTAACTTGAGCCCGTTATTCCATGTCCTGCACTCTGGGAAGATCGAGAAGAGATCCTGGCCCTCCTCTGTGTGACAACTTTTTAAGTATTTGAAGAGTGCTGTCATGTCTCCCCTCAATCTTCTCTTCTCCAGGCTAAACCTGCCCAGTTCTTTCCGTCTCTCTTCATAGGGCTTTGTTTCCAGACCCCTGATCATCCTGGTTGCCCTCCTCTGAACACGCTCCAGCTTGTCTGCGTCCTTCTTGAATTGTGGAGCCCAGAACTGGACGCAATACTCTAGATGAGGCCTAACCAGGGCCGAATAGAGAGGAACCAGTACCTCACTCCTCACACAACCCCTGACAAGAAATCACTCAGCTAAACACATCTACCCTCCAATCCCAATCACCAACCGAACCCCTCAAACTACTCAGCTCCCCCATATGTATATAGACTCCTCCCCCTTTCCACAGCATCACCAGCCACACCCACTCGGTCCAACATTCCGTAATCTCTAAATGTACTCATTCAGACTTACCTAAGGGAATAGAAATGTGGGTAATGCCAGAGACCTAAGCAAGAAGGAAGATAGAAAAGATCTAGCACTAATAATAATACAAAAGAGTAGGACACTTTGAATGTGAGAGCCATCTAGTGATCCATCCAGTCCAATGGCCAACCAAATACTACAGGGAAGCCCACAAGGAGAGCACCAACTCCTTAGACTTCCCTTGCTCACCCCTTACCAGCTATTGGTATTCAAACATAGAATCAAATAGTTGGAAGGGATCTTGGAGAATATCTCAGCCAACCCATGCTCAATGCAATCTCTGCCATGCAGGGTGCAGGTATAGCAGCCCAGACAGAGAGCTACCTAGCTCCTGCTTAACTGCCTCCAGTGAAGGAGAACCCACCACTTCCCAAGGCAGACTGTTCTGTTGTCAACCAGCTCTTACCATTAGGAAATTACTCCCCACATTTGGCCAAAACCTACTTCCCTGCCATTTCTACCCCATGGCTCTAGTCCTGCCCCCTGGCATGGAGAACATGGAGGTTCCACTAGTTAATAGCCATTGGAAGATCTCTTTACCTCCATAAATTTGCCTGAGTCATTTGTAAGGCTAAGCTAGTGTCCAGTGCCACGTTTTGTGGCAGTGAATTCCATCCATTGGTATTGGCCGGGGTGGAAATGGTTCCATTGCAGGCATGGCTTCCAGGCAAGGATGCATTGAAATATGGAAGCAGAGAGAAAAAAGACACCATGGCCATCAAGGCCTTTGAATATGAGGACGAGGGAGTTACACTAGAAGGGAAGGTGAAACCAGCATAGGTATTTGAGGAGTGGTGTCAAGTGGTCCAACTCCACTTGCTTGTGGATTTACAGGGAAGCAAGGGCAATGCATATAAATAGGATTTATTTATGCAATGGCACGGGGAAGGCAACGGCAAACCACCCCGCTATAAGGCCTGCCAAGAAAACGTCAGCGAAAGCTGGCATCCCTGTCAGTAATGGCTCAGTGCTTGCACGAGAGGTTCCTTTCCTTTTTCTTTATGTCTTTGCTGTGTGGTGGGATCTCAGCACCATTTTTAATGTCTGAAGAGATGGAGGAATCAATAAATTCTGGTTTCTTTGAATTTCTTATTTTTCCAATAAAGTTTGGTTAGTCCCAAACCTTAAGATTTTTTCCCCCATCTTCATCCTCAACTTTGAGAACTTTTTTTTTTAAAAGTTCACATTAAAATGTTTACATTTCTTCTAATACATGGATTTCTTGTACTCAGTTTTGCTTAATATAAATATTTTCATGCAAGCAGTTTTCCTAATATAATGGATTTTAATGTTATTTCCCCAAATAGGCACATTTTGTGTGTGCATTTGCTCTACTATGGGCATATTTGTACACATTTCTTTATTGAAGGGCTCCTTCAATAAAATTAGGTAAGTGCGAATTTTGAAGGATAACTGAGTTTTGGTTTGCATGTTGGCTTCAAGGTGTACATTTGGTAAGTCGGCATTAAAATGCAAATGGAACGGGTTTCTCCCTTATCCCATTAGAATCTGCAAACAAGGATTCTTTGGTCCCAGTCCAGCCTGGGGTACGTTGAAGCAGCTGAGATTGGGTATTCTTGAGTGATCCAGGATGGGTGGAGCGGGGTGAGAAGAGTGACGGGCAGTGATTGATGCTCACATTTCAAGCGGCAAGTAGTGTGTGTTGATCGATAGTCTAATCAAGGCTGCATGGATCACAGCACGCCCCGCAACTGGGAAGGGAACCAGCGAGCCAGAGATTAACTCGAGTGCTTAGAACTTTGCTTTATGAATAATTGAATCAATGAACTACACCAGAGCTCAAAATGCAACCAGAGAGCAATGGAGAAAGAGTAGGAGAGCCGGGGGGGGGGGCAGGAGGAGAGCGAGAGAAAGAAGAAAAGAACAGAGTCTTTCAAGCTAAGAGAGAGGATGCACTGAGCCTTTTATGTTAGAGAATGCAATGCAGCTGCTTCTGATCTCAGGAACGTGACTCTGTCTATTCAGTGGAAGTGATGTCCCCTGAAATCCATTGTTTTAGCTGTATTCCCTTTTAACTTACAGCTCAGAACCATTGAAGGATGCAGCTCCTGCCAATGAGAGCTGTCAGGAAAGTTCTCTTCTGAATCATAATGAAATCTTCCATGTTAGAAAGAAAAGCTGCTGGCAAAAGAAGAGGAGGGGGGAGAGAGAGGGGGAGAGAGTGGGAGGGGAGGGAGAAAGGGGATGGGGAGAAGGAAGGGACATCTCTTCGTCCACAATGTTCCAGTCACTGAGGAGATCTAAAGGAGTACGCAAGGTTCATATGCCCCCAGGGGCTCTTGAAATCAATCCAGCTGCAACTTCAAGTACGAAGTTCCAAGTTCTTTTTGAAGTGGGGGACAGGGGAACACGCATGAGAAGAAAATGTCTTTGGTCCTGCTCTGATGTTCAAGGCACTGAGGGGGAAAAATAGACAGATTTGAAGTGCCGCCTGATGAAGTCATTCATATGCAGGAGCACTTGGGGAACTGAAATTCAGGGAGTCGGGGGGAACAGATTCATGTCGAAGGGCAAAGGAGGGAGAAGAGGCAAAGAAAGTAGAAAGGGGAGAAAGTGACAAAGACCCACTAAGGAGGCCTTCAAGAGGTGCGCACCATGGTGAGGAAGTGTTGGCCGAAGTGGCTGGAAATAATATTCTAAAAGAATAGCAGAGCCAAGAGGAAACCAAACCGGTGTGCAAATGAATTGGCACGATGGTGGGAGAGATTGTCAAGCAAATTCTTGTAATTTAAATTGACTCATGAAAACCATTGTCCTGAATGAAGTTCCCCTGTAAATTAATGGACATTAGATGCAATCCAACAGTGAGAATCCTGGAGAGCCATTTGAGCACAGAATGTTACAGAATAGCTTCTGGATGAGAAATTGTCCAGATCAACTACTCACATAAACCACAGGAGACTCCTTCCATGTTGCAGTGGCTCTGAGTTCTGTGGGAGCCTCATTCGACGGCCATGCACGGAGATATGACACCCAAGGCTTCCCTGTGGCTGCTAGGAATGTCAGAGAAGTTTGTAATAGATTCAAATGAGTTGAGATTTCTATGAATCTGAACTGCAGATTTGGCAATGACCAACTTTTTTTCTGAGTTGTGCAGATCCCGCTGACACACAAACATGTGTTTTTTGTTTTAGTTTTGGAGTGGATTTACACAACTCACACTTATGCTAATATGCATTAGGGCAACTACCCAGAGAGCTTCGGCTATTGGGTGGTATAAAAATTAAATAAATAAATAAATAAATAAATAAATAAATAAATAAATAAATAAATGCATTTTAGTGCAAAGGGGGGGGGATATAGTCTTGTACATCCATAAAAACAGTCCAATTCCATCAATGAGTGGATGACAGAATGAAAGACACCTGTCAATCTGAGAAACAAAGAACAAATTTAACAAAACCGGTATATCCCTAGTGGTGGCACACTAAGAGAGATGATCAATACCGGTGAGAGAATCATCGCTCAGGCAAGCTGGTTTGCCATTGGTGGCCTTCTCACTGGAGAACCCCAGGTCAGCTGCAAATGAAGCCATGGGCTTTCCTTAAGCATATTTTGAACACTGCTATCCTAAAGCGATGGTTGACGCAAATCTGAAAATGCCCAGGATATCCAGAATACAACCGTGGATGCTTACAAAATGTTTCCTGCCTGATTTTCTCCCCAGATTTTAAGGTCCTGAAGGAATTGATCTTGTTTAAAGAGTGACACTGATGCCTTCATGATAAACCATGCTTGCATTTTGATTTGATTTCCAGACTTGCTGCAGATTATTCTGAATGCATAGCTTTCTGTAGTTTTCCTTCCAGCTCGCCCGACCACCACCTCTCACAATACTGACTACCAATGCATCTGAGCACATATACACATTGATTAAAAAATACCATGCAAAAAAGGGTTCTTGATGAGATCATGCCGTACATCAAGATATTGGTTTTTGCCTAGTGTTTTAAAATGCAACCCTAGACCCATTTATCTGAGAATTAGATCAATTCAACTGATTTGGATTGACTTCTGAATAGATTTGCACCATTTATTTATTTATTGCATTTATATACCACCCCATAGCTGAAGCTCTCTGGGCAGTTTACAAAAGTTAAAAAAGTAAACATTAAAAACAAATATACGAAGTTTAAAAACATAAAAAGCATAAAAACAACAGTACCCATATAAAAACAGCTATTCTGGGGTCTGTTAAAAACAAACAAACAGCATTTGTTGTTAAATACTGTTAAATGCCTGGAAGAAGAGAAAGGTCTTAACCTGGCACCAAAAAGATAACAATGTTAGTCAATTCACATATGCATCCGGTGCATCAGTGCCCAATAAGGGGGAAATGCAGGAATTGAAAACTGCAACAACACTGACATTAATGTTTGAAATTCTCCTAGTTAAACTGGAAGGCAGGAGTAGGGAGATGTGATGGCAGAGCCAACCCATGGAGCAGCCCACGCCTGTCCCCACACCCCACTCAATCATATGCAGTTCAATCCTGCACATGCCAAACTCAAAAGTAAACCCGATTGAGCTCAATGGGACTTACCCCTAGTTACGTGTGGATAGGACTGTAGCTGAAGCAACCTACATTTTACTCACTGTTCCAAGGCTTTCCATCTTCACTTAACACTGCATTTAACACTGAAATCACTGCCCACTTGGACTGCAATTTTGAATCAATTCATTGTTTTTATTAAATGATTTAAAACTTGTGATCAGCTAGAAAATGTGTGTGTGTGTGAGTGTGTAAGAGAAAGAAGATGGAGAGGGAGATTACAAGTATTTCTATAGCTGCACATAGTTGGAACCATCTCATAGAATCATAGAATGGTAGAGTTAGAAGGGGTCTATAAAGCCATCTAGTCCAACCCCCTGCTCAATGCAGGAATCCACCCTAAAGCATCCCCGACAGATGGTTGTCCAGCTGCCTCTTGAAGGCCTCCAGTGTGGGAGAGCCCACAATCTCCCTAGGTAACTGGTTCCATTGTTGTACTGCTCTAACAGTCAGGACGTTTTTCTTGATGTCCAGCCAGAATCTGTCATTCCTCATCTGTCACATAGAAGAGAATGGGAGGTGTTTGCTATGATACACACCCATCACCCCAAAACCAAGGAAGTATGCTTTTTCTTTCAAAGCTGTTTGTACACATATGTACATTCATTCAGATGGATCAACTCAAACTGAAACAATTACTTTTCTAATGTTTCTTTAATTAGGTGCTGCTGTCACAATTCAGTTTGTCACCCTAGTGGCCTCCTCCACCCCAGTAGGTCCATCATCCAGTTGAGTCCCTCCAGAAACACAGCTCTCTTCCTTACTGTTCCATTCAGTGTCTACTATTATTCAGCACACCCCTTTTCCTGCCTGCTCCTTCATCCATGAGCTTCCTCAGCTCATAGACACACATGTGTGTCCCATCAAAATAAATCAGCCTCCGTTTAAGTTTTTCACTACACATCCAGCTCAAGCGATTTCTTTCTGGCTAAATTGGATTCTTCTTTGCGTTGCACCCAGGGAAGGTGGAGATTTCTCTTAAAAGTCTCATGCAAATATTTGGGCTTCTGCTGTTGTTCAATAAAGTTGATCATTTCTCTCAGGAGGTATCCATGCAATTTTCCACACCACTGGCTTAAAGATTGTGTCTTGGTAAACCAAAGCACTCTGTTCTGTCTTATATTTATGTTGCAAACGAAGAAACGAACACCACATAGTGTCATTGTCTCGACAACAAAGCTATTAGCAACTTATTTAAATCATAGGGAGCCAGAACAGATGAGATTTTCCTAATACCTTTTTTGCTTGTCTTTTTGCAATTCTCTCTGCACACACACACACACACCCTTCTCCATCTGTGTCTCAGCTCATGTGGCAATTGCCTTGCTGGTGAATGTCTTTCCACACCATTACATTTCCCAATGAAATATGTGAGAATTACCTCCAATGGTAGCAGGACGCCATCAGAACATAAAACATGCAGAAAATGAATTATTAACTTTCCCATCCAACCCGGTAACGGCTGTTATGTTTTGTATTGTAACACATTAAGGTGGGGAAAGGGAGAGAGAGAGAGAGAGAGAGGGAGACCAAAACATTAAAAAAAAAATCTCAGGATGTCATCACGGAGGGCCGTGCATAAACAATGGTGGTTCTGGAGTTTAAAACTGAAAACTTGTGGGAGAAAAAGATACACTCAGAGTTTTTGGTAATGAACATTCATGGGCAGAGAACTGTCACTTGAGGCACAGGTGAACTCAGTGGCAAAGAGCACCTTTTATCAGCTCAGGCTGATATACCAGCTGCGCCCTTATCTGGACAGAGATAGCCTAGCTACAGTGATCCATGCTCTGATAACCTCTCGTTTGGATTACTGCAATGCGTTATACGTGGGGCTGCCTTTGAAAATGGTCCGGAAACTTCAACTGGTACAAAACAGGGCAGCACACTTACTAACAGGGACTGGCCGACGAGACCACATCACGCCAGTCCTTTTCCAGCTTCATTGGCTGCCAGTCCAGGCCTGGGCCCGATTCAAAGTGCTGGTATTAACATTTAAAGCCCTAAATGGCTTGGGGCCAGATTATCTGAAGAAACACCTCCTCCCATATGTACCTGCCTGGACCCTAAGGTCATCCTCAGGGTCCTTCTCCATGAGCTCCTGCCAAAGGAAGTGAGGCAGGTGGCTACTAGGAGGAGGGCCTTCTCTGCTGTGGCACCCCGGCTGTGGAATGAGCTCCCTAAGGAGGTTCGCTTGGCACCTACATTATATGCTTTTAGACGCCAGGTGAAGACCTTTTTATTCTCCCAACATTTTAACAATCTATAAATACATCTTAACATGGTGTTTTAAATTTGTAATTTTGCATTGCTGCTGTTTTGGTCTGGTTGAGCTTTTATATTGTATTTTATATTATGGTTTTATATTGTTGTTTTATTCCTTGAATGGTTTTAATTTTTGTGAACTGCCCAGAGAGCTCCAGCTATTGGGCGGTATAGAAATGTAATAAATAAATAAATAAATAAAAATGGAATTTGTAAATTAAATAAAATGAAATAAAAATTCCTTGGAAACCAATTCCTCAGCAACCAAAGATTTCCCAGCCTTCCCTTCTTTGGTTTCCCTTGGCTTGCTGCCTTCTCGGGACCCTGGCTCTTCCTCCCTAAGAACCATGTTGCTGCTCCCTCTGCCTCACCTTTCCTCAGCACATATACTTTCTTTCACCCATTCCTTTCTTACACACTTCTGCCTGCTCCTCCTCTCTTTAGAACAAGGGTGGGGAACATGTGGCTGAGGGGGGTACGTTGATTTCAGTTTAGCGTGCAAAATATGTGAGCATGCCCTGTTTGAAGGCCTGAACACAATCGCAAGCATGGGTCTACTGAAAATGCCAGCCCATTAATGGATATGTGCTCACGTTTGATATGCACATTTTCTTCCAGTTTGGTTTTGCACTGTTTTCCAAAGTTGTGCAAATTTCCCCTGAAAGCCCTGCCTTAGTTTATGAAGGAAAGTTGCGCAACTTAGGAAATTTGGAGAATTTCGTGCAAATTTGGGGGAAATTCATGCAAATTTGTGCAAATTTGGGGAAATTTGGGGAAATTCGTGCAAATTTCACATTTGATCACTGCTTGATTTGTGCAATCTTCCTGTCTGTGGAGAGGAAGCAGCAATCACAAAGACGCAATCTGAAAAATCGCTTGTGTGGCCTACATGTGGCCTGACAGCTGTTGATGGACTGCAACACCCAGCAGCCCTAGTCAGCACACTCAATGGTGAAGGGTGGGGTGAGTTGTAGTCCAAGGATATCCAGAGGGCCCCATATTCCCCATCTCTGAATTAGAACCGGTGTGTTCCGAGGCTGTAGGACACTGAATGAAAGTCACTGAGGAGCAACTGCAGCAGAGAGCTGTAGTCTCCAAGTCCTGCTTGTGGGTTTTCTGGAGACACCTGCTCATCCAGTGTGGAAAGCAGGGTGCTGCACTTGATAGCCCATTGGTGTGATCCAGTCTTCTGGATTGGAGCAGCTCACCTAATGGCGGAGAATACACAATACACAATACACAAAACAGAGATGGCACCAGGTAAGTCTCCTTGAAGAGTGAATACAGAAGTACTGTAGGAAATCAGCACCTGGAATATTTCCTAGCTAGGCCAAAATTCATCTGCAAAATTTATGCCAGCCATTTCTGTGTCCTAGGTGCAGGGAATCCACCACAAACTACCAATACCACCACCACCACCACCACCAAACAGGGCCAGTAACTAGGGATGTGCTCTGCTTCTAATCGAACTGTAGAAGCAGGAGCGGAGTGGGGGGCTTCGCCTGCCCTTAAGGCGGAGGAGAAGAGGATTGGGGGGCCGGCGGAGCGTGGCGAAGAGGATCAAGGTGAAGGCGGATCCTTCGCCTCGATCAGGAGCTCCGCCGGAAAGGTAAGTGGGGTTTACCGGGCCCTGCCGCTGTCCCCCCGCCCTCCTCTCCCTTACCTGCCTCCGTCCGCAGCCCGTCAGCGTCTTCAATTGAGCCCGTGGTTCCAGCAGGAAGTCTGGGCCGCTTGCGGCCCAGACTTCCTGGTGGAACCGCGGGCTCAATTGAAGATGGCGACGGACCATGGACGGAGGCAGGTAAGGTCCCCCTCTCCCTTGGTCCCTTACCGGGCTCTGCCGCCGTCGCCGCATGGGCGGCGATGGTGGCAGGGCCCGGTAACCCCCCCTATAGGGGGGGGGAACGGAGCTCCGATCCAGATCCGGAGCTCTGAGCAGAGCGGAGTGGGCACAGGCGGAATGGAGGCGGGGCAGAGCGGCCCGATTCGAAAATGGTGGATCTGAAAGTGAAGCGGAGTGGGGGGGTCCGTGCACACCCCTACCAGTAACCCTACTCTCGCAGAGTCAACTTGCTTTGATTTCAGCACACACTGACATCATAAAACAATGTGGAAAATAGCAAATGGTTCTACTGTTTAGCAATGCTTTCATATTTGGTCATGGCAAGAAAATATCTTTGTACAAGGTTTGCCAAATGACCCCCCAAAATACAGAGTAGGCTGCTCCTGGCCTTTTAGCAGCTGTTTGAACTGCAGAAACTAGCAAACGAAATTATTCATGCTAAAGGTTAAGGCTTGATTTCCCATTCTTTGTACACCAAGCTTATGCTAAATGCAAGGAACAGCCCCCCTCCACAGAAAAGAAATTGGCAACCCAACGTTGAACTGACTCTCGTTGTTAGATCGAGTGGCAAGATGCAAAATTGAGAGCAGGGCTCCTGAAAAAAATGAAATCAGAACACTGAGACGGAAACAGGAAAGCAGGCGAAGGGTTAAATTTCCTTAGGCTTGGAAATGCCTCTATGGGGATGCAGCGCATGCTAATTGGGCGAAGTTGGAGGTTCCAGGGATTTGTGTGACTTGGGCTGGTGATATTGTAACTGGTGATAATTGGGAGCTGACACAGTCTTTAATTAGCAAATTGACACCAGGTGTTCTGAGCTATATAAAGCAGAGGAACAGGGATGATGATGAAGAAGAAGAGGGTAGAAAAAAAACCTCGGGGACGCTCTAGGCTTGGGAGCAGATGTACGAGTGGTTTGCAAAAAGCAAAATATGGCTTTGCATATCATTTGACTCTAACGTCTATTTCTTAGGAGAAAGAAAAGGCAGAGAGCAGCAAACAAGTAGTTCTTTGTTTAAGAACTTCCATTCCCTCCACACACATGGTAGATAAACCAACCTTAGCCTGTTACAAGTTTGTTTAATTCATATGGCACTAATCACCTTAAAACACCTTAAAAAAAACTTTTGAACAACTAGTGTAGCCAGGTATAGTAGCAACACCTGCTAAACTATACTATTTTTGCAGCTATTAAAGATGCAAGAACTCTGTCCTCTTTGCGTCTGGCCACACTATATCTCTATCTATCTATCTATCTATCTATCTATCTATCTATCTATCTAGTAGTTTACAGGAGAATTAAATATAGTAAAATACTTCATGATATACATTAAAAGCATAGTAATTGATAAAACATTTATGCAAAACTTTTATTAAAAAAATCATCAAAAAAATCATCAAAAAAAAATCATCATGAGAACTGTACTCACAATACCATAATCAACAAATAAAGCTATAAAAAGCTGCCAGCAACTGAATGCTTTGGATTGGCTTCTGAGAAGTCTTGAGGTGTGCCCAAGACAAGATCTCCACTGGATGTCCTATCAAGGTCATTTCTGGGATTTGTCAAGAGAGTTTTGCCTCTTGGCACATATCTGAAAGTTCCCCCTTCATCAGGGCAGCCAGCAGAGAATTTTCAAAGGAAACTTACACTTTTGATAAAACTAGTTGAATTTCTCAGTAGGGTTCTGCATATCTTTAGTAGTTCCAAGTTTTGTTTTGTTTTCTAAAATGAAATGAATCCCAAGACAACTTGCTAATCTCAGGGGCAAAGGGAGCTGTGTTATGCTGAGTCAGATCCATGGTCTATCTAATCCAGAATTTTCAACCCTGACCCACAACACCAGCTCCCCAGGATCCAGGCAGGAGCTTTTCCTGCAATGCCTGGGTCCAAGGGTCCATCTAGTCCAGCACTCTGTTCACACAGTGGCCAACCAGCCATAGGCCAGGGATGAACAAGCAGGACATGGTGCAACAGCATCCTCCCACCCATGTTCCCCAGCAACTGGCGCACCCAAGCTTACTGCCTCAAATATTGGAGATAGCACACATCTAGTCCAGCACTCTGTTCACACAGTGGCCAACCAGCTGTTGACCAGGAACCCACAAGCAGGACACAAGTGCTACAGCACCCTACCACCCATGATCCAATGTAGGAAAAAATGATTCATCTACTCAGGCCCAAGGGTTTGAGTACTTTGCTCTTAAAAGTCTGGTTTTGAATCCCTGTGTATTCAACCAGGTTTACGGTCCTGAGTTAGGGTTGCTATGCTACCTCTTTCTTCTAACAGGTTCTTTGTCTTTAACAGCTATAAGTCAGGCTGATGCATCATGCTTCCTTCCATCCTAGGAACTGGGAACAGCTGTATTTATTGAATTGGAGATGTGCAGGTGATCATTTCTTTTTTTATTTGAGTTTACCAAAATTTTCAGAGTTCTCCATATTCAGGAGAGAAATAACTTCATCTAAAAAAAATAAATCTGAATGCAGGAGAAAGCACAACAGACAGATCTGACCACCCTGAATGGGGATTTGAAACCAGGCCTTTCTGGTCCTAGTCCAAGATTCCAATTGCACTGTCTTCTTAAAGACTCCTGAATGAACCAATCTCCACTAATGCAGAAATGGGACATTAAGCAAGCTCAGTGGAATGAGTTGTTGACGTGTCACTCGGTAACCTTTAAATATGTATCTGAGGGAATGAATGTTTGTGGTGAGGTATTAAAAATCCTACCCACTTTTCTTTATAAAATAAACTCAAAGAGGCTAATGGAAGGTTTCGGGAACAGGAGAAGAATGTGAAGCAATTAGAGCCATAACCCTGGAACGGTTCGAACAATAGGGCACAATATCCTATGGTGATGTCCACCTACAAGTGTCAGTACTGGGAAATGACCAAAATCTTGCTCATGAAAGGGTTGTTATAATCAATGGTTGTTCTGGAAAATGGTGCCTGATGGAATGAGGCAATTCACTCTATGATCAAACGGCAGTCTATTTTACAAGCATTTTATCTACTGTTCAAGTCGCGTAAGCTGGAGGAGATGAAATAACTATCTCTGTTAATATTGATTAGGCTATTATGTATCTGAAAAGGTAATTACTGGTTGAAGTGTACAGCTCTACCCAACACAGAGACACTTGACAGATTGCATTTAATGCAGATGCCTTAGTGGAGTACAAGTTCATGACAGAGCTACTGATCTTTCTCCAAAAAAAGGGGGAGGCAGAAGAAAAAGAGGGAGGAGGAGGAGGAGGAGGAGGAAGAGAAGAAGCTCTTCTTGTTCCATCAAATTCAAAGTTTGCTGAGAAAGTTGACTGCAAAAGAGGCACCAATTTGTAGGACAGAGTCACAAGACAGGGTCAAATTTGGTAAGGGAATGTCATGGTAGGTCTGTTGGGACCCTGGGCAAAGCATTTCTTAGGCCTATTATCACCCATGCCATCATTGGCACATGCCAGAAAGTGTCACAAGCAAGTCCAGAATCTTTTATTAGGTCTTCGCCAAAGCCCCACAAAGTCTCCAGGGCCCCACAACTCCAAATTCAGCACCGTAGTCTCATCATAGTGGATGTCAGCGAGATCCTTAATTTGCCCACAGTGCCATTCAAACCCTCTTGGCTGGGGTGATGCATGTTCCTTTGTTTAAAAACATCTGTGGCTTCATCAGCAAAAAAACTTGGGGGCCATCTTGACTTGTAGGATTGAATGACAAGGTGGGACAGACAGCCCAAAAGGACTGGGAGGGCAAAATAAGTGAGAAGGAGAATGGCATTCATGAATCCAAGCATGACATGGAAAAACATTTCAGCGCAGCAGCCAAAGTGAGCTACAGCCAAACTGCTGCTCAGACCCAGCTTCAGCCACTGAGTAGGCCTCTACGCTCGGGAACCTGGGCTTCCCATGGGTGTGGTGGTCGGGAAACTTTAGATGCCTTTAAAAAGTCTCTCTCCTTGACACAATCTGCATCAAACAGGCAGTTAATTTCAGAAGCGCATTTCCTTAAATACAGCTTTAACCCAGAAGCCATGAGGAGACTGCTGCTTTCTAATCTCCAATTTAAGCACCATTACCATTTATCACATTTTGTGTGTGTCTCTCTCTCATGTACATTGCTTTGAAATATTATCAATAATCTTTTCAATTCCAGGAGCGAAACAGCTTCCCCAATCTTCTTTTCATCTGTTGCAGTAAAGATTAAACTGCAATATTCAGGTGATGTAGCAAGTGCAGGGTTCCCCCCCTTTCTTTTTTTCTTTTGTGGGGCAAAGTTGTGCTATATAATTCCTGTTGATTGGCTCTCCCGTGAGCTTATCTTTTATGTCACCAGCGCCCCAGGCCTGCTCTCTTTCTCCTCCCAATAAATGGCATGCAGATGTAAACCCTGGGAGTGGATAAAAGAAAGGCTTCTTCCATCTTTGTCAGTGAGTGATAATAAATGTGGAAACGAAAAGCTATCAGCTAATGATCAATACAGGAAAAGAAAGAAACATGCCAATGTTATTGTGAGGCATTTTTAATTTTTAAAGAGTTCCTCATTTGCCAGGCAAATGGAATACCAATGCAGTATTCTGCTAAACTCCACCCAGAGGTCACAGAGACAAAAGTAGCTCAGACCTTCCTTCAAAGAAGCAGAGGGCAAACTGTAAAATTTCCAGATGTTCAGAAGTTCCATTTTCTTTTTGCTACTCCCACTTCCTTTAGAATCCCTCAGACACTTCTCCTGAGCAGGATATGTGTGCAGCAGCTTTGAAATGTCAGGCTTGCCAAAACTGAGAAGGAACTCTACCTGGAACATGCTGAAGGTGTTGCTAAGTATGTCTACTAGTCGTTGAAATGGATGTACTTCAAGTTGTGACCAGAACTCCAGATTTTATCCTGGTTGTGCTCTTATATTGTATTTTATATCATGTCTTTATACTGTTGTTTTATACTTTGAACTGTTTTAATTTTTGTGAACTGCCCAGAGAGCTTCGGCTATTGGGCGGCATAGAAATGCAATAAATAAATAAATAAATAAATAAATAAAGGACAGGGTAAGACACGGAAATTTGAGTGAAACTAGGGCCACAAATACTTGGTTCAAACATGACCAGCAACGGTTGCACCAGTCCAACTTCTGATTAGGCTGGATAGAGCCTATGTTCATCACCCGAGGCCCTCCTCTAAGTGTCTTCTCAGAGGATGGAAAAAGTGAGGGCTTTCTCAGTGGTGACCCCCCAATTATGGAATGATATCTCCAGTGAGGCACACCTGTTGCCAGCATTGCTGTTTCAAAAGTATATGATGAAGTTTAAATGGGCCCTACGATTTATTGCTAAGCCCTATGAAGACAGACTGAAAGAACTGGGCATGTTTAGCTTGGAGAAGAGAAGATTGAGGGGAGACATGATAGCACTCCTCAAATACTTAAAAGGTTGTCACACAGTGGAGGGCCAGGATCTCTTCTCAATCCTCCCAGAGTGCAGGACACAGAAAAATGGGCTCAAGTTAAAGGAAGCGAGATTCCGGCTGGACATCAGGAAAAAACTTCCTGACTGTTAGAGCAGTACGACAATGGAATCAGTGACCTAGGGAGGTTGTGGGCTCTCCCACACTAGAGGCCTTCAAGAGGCAGCTGGACAGCCATCTGTCAGGGATGCTTGAAGGTGGATTCCTGCATTGAGCAGGGGGTTGGACTCAATGGCCTTGTAGGCCCCTTCCAGCTCTGCTATTCTATGATTCTATGATTGTTTAAAATGCTTACATACAAAAATATAACTGGTTTTGTTATTATATTGAATTTTTAAGGGGATTAAGCTTTCACTATTGGGAAGTATAGAAATGGAATGAATGAATGAATGAATGAATGAATGTTGTTCACTGGGGGCTGTGTGGGGTTGGCTTAAATACCTGCCTCAAGTCACACACACACACACACACACACACACACACACACACACACACACACACACAGTGCCTCCATGTAACATGCTGAGACACACCATGTTAGTGTCCCTGTCCCACCCTGGGAGGCCAGGTGTGAACACTGCATCTCCCAACTGGTGTGCTGACAGGTGAACATGCTGCCTCGGGATGGTGGCCATTTTAGTCCAACTCTCAGGTTGAGGAACCAGGAATTGGTGGATGAGCAATGTTTACACTTAAAAAGTTTTTTTTTTCAAAATTTTGCGCAGTTTGAGAAAGCTGTTGTGCGTGTTTCATGTACACATATTTATTTATTTATTTATTATATTTCAGTAGCCAATAGCCAAAGTTTTCTGGGCAGTTCACAATTTTTTTAAAAAAAAAAATTAAACCCACAACAGCATAAAATGATATATAAGCTTACAACTGCAATATGAAAGTACAAACAGAACAAAGCCTGGCAGCAATGCAGAGATTTAAAATACGGATTTAAAACAAAAGAGCTGAAAGACTAGAATACTAAAATGCCTGGGAAAATCCAGAGGTCTTCACCTGCCCCAAGAAAGACTACAATGTCGGTGCCAGCCGAACCTCTCTAGGAAACTCATTCCACAATCACAAGATTTTGTGAACAGAAATGCAACTTCAGGAATTTGCAAACGTTTTCAGAGAAAGTGCACTCCCATTTGCATTTGGGATTGCAAATGGAGCATTTTTGGGTGATTTGCAAACTGAAACAAAATTCTCATCCATCCCTAATGAAGAGGCTGCACTGGGAATGCCGCCAGAAGCCCAACTCCTCTCATTTTAGAAATTAAACACTACAGAAAATCTCTCCTTCTCCCATTTACAAAGACCCAACTTTCTGAGCCTTCAATCCTCCTTCCTCCCCCGCCCCCCAATAATTAAATCACCGAGCCCAGGGATAATCCAGTTAAAGGGTGATGTAGAACATCTTCTGCATACTACCCTTGCTTATTCTAATTCCCGGTAATCCTTCTTCATATGGATCATCATTGTGCCATGAAAAGACAGTCATTCCCCAAAGGATCAAAGATGGACATTCTGTGGAGGATTTCCTGCAACTTGAAAGTTGACTTCTCGAAAGCGCTGTGTCTTGCACACTGTGCCACGTGCACCCTTCTGAGGAGCTGCAAAGGGAGTTGAATTGAGGAAAAGCTGACATCTACTTGGAGGTATAAACCGTTAGCCAAGTCCCCTTAATCTCTGTTGTAAGTGGAACCTGCTCTAACTGATTACTTCCAGAGAGGAAACTTAATTTCTTCTAAGGGAAGCGAGAGCGTTTTATCTATATTGGGATTCTTGTGGCCTCCAAGAGTTGTCAGGAAAAATGAACTGATAATCCGACAGCAATTGCAGAGGAGAAGGAAAAACAAAGAAGCCGTCTGTCTCCCTTTCCTAAACAAAGATCCCGTCTGTTGGGAAGAGGCTAGGAGTTGGAATCATTAATATTGCAGGGAGATGACAACGTGAAGCAAAATTTCAAAGCAAACTCGGAGATCCCAGACTGATCGAAATGTTCATGGCATTTGGAGAGAAACAAAAGGAGATTCAAGAAGGCTTTGCAAAATGTCTGCAATTTTGAAAACTTGATTTATTTATTATGTAAAGAATTTTTACTGCACCATTTAGGTAAACAAAGGGGGGCTCCAAGAGGGGCTGATGAAAATAAGCAGTATGAGATCCCTTCCCTTCAGGTTTAGGATCTAAAAGACATGACACATGAGGAAAAGAGGATGGTGAGGGAGGAGGAAAAAAAGCAAAATTCAGGAAGGACACAGACAAGCTGGAGCGTGTTCAGAGGAGGGCAACCAGGATGATCAGGGGTCTGGAAACAAAGCCCTATGAAGAGAGACTGAAAGAACTGGGCTTGTTTAGCCTGGAGAAGAGAAGATTGAGGGGAGACATGAGAGCACTCTTCAAGTCCTTGAAAGGTTGTCACACAGGGGAGGGCCAGGATCTCTTCTCGATCCTCCCAGAGTGCAGGACATGGAATAACGGGCTCAAATTACAGGAAGCTAGATTCCAGCTGGACATCAGGAAAAACTTCCTGACTGTTAGAGCAGTACGACAAGGGAACCAGTTTCCTAGGGAGGTTGTGGGCTCTCCCACACTAGAGGCCTTCAAGAGGCAGCTGGACAACCATCTGTCGGGGATGCTTTAGGGTGGATTCCTGCATTGAGCAGGGGGTTGGACTCGATGGCCTTGTAGGCCCCTTCCAACTCTGCTATTCTATGATTCTATGATTCTATGAAAGCAAACTTGGGCACAAGTTTACAGTTCCTACAATGACTGGCTGGGATGGAAATAGATCAGGTAGTCTGCTAGAATGACTATGTGGAAAGCACCCACCAATGTTGGGCAGGTTGAGAGTCAAGTTGCCGAGTGAATTTCATCTGCCTCTCACTGCTGCTAGATATCCCAAGTTGAGGAAATTTAAAAAAGAAAACTCTCCACCAATGGATAAAGTTGTTATTTGGACATTCTTCTCGGGTTGGAACATCCAAAGAATTTGAAGGGAAGTAACATGAGTTTGGCAACATTTCCCAGAGATGTTAGGAGCACCCCCTATCATCAATGGCTCTCTGCTCATATCATTTTTTTCTTAGAAATGTGTGCTCAGGAGAGAGAGAGTTATTAAGTGACGCTTCAGTGTTATAAGTGATTTTCTCCCATCCTTCTTGTGCTAATGTTGCTCCCCCCGCCACTCTCTCTCTCATTGTGCATACATGGCACAGGTCTGATATGATTGTTCTACTGGAGAACAATGCAAAGTGGCCTCAGTCCAGGATGGACCACAACTCTCCAAAAACTGTAGTCATTCCATCCCAGCCATAGCCTGCACCCCCTGGAGAAGCTGATAACCAGGTAAACATTTTAGCACCTAACCATTCATTACTCTGTCTTGTTACATCATGAGATCAATCTCTGAACAGGCCTATCTGGGTCCTTATCACCTGAACTAGTGCTACCCCTTCTCTATGTCACCAGGCTTGAATGCACCTGTGTCACCTGTCTGGAAAGAAGAACAGCTCCCTTCCATCACATCTGGATATCTCTTTCTCTCCCTTTCTTATCCCTTCCCCATTTTCTGGTGTCTGGAACTCTGCTATAGCATTATCTCTAGGGTGACCATATTTTGGAAACCAAAAAGGAGGACAAAATGGCCGCCCTCAGGAGGCGTGGCCACCCCAACATGCCCACCCCCAAGGCGGTGCCAACTCAACATGTCCAGGCCCCAAGGGGGCGTGGCCTCGGTCACATTTATTTATTTATTACATTTTTATACTGCCCAACAGCCGAAGCTCTCTGGGCGGTTCACAGAAAGTAAATGATAGCAACCAATGAGTAGCAAAGGCACACAACTAATAATATACTAAATACTAAAAAAGGAACTTACACTTATATAAAACCATTTCTTTATTTTTTATAACATAATAAACAACCACAACAGTCATAGTACTAGGGTGACCATATTTGGGAAACCAAAAAAGAGGACACCTACTGTGTGTGTGGGGGGGAAGCAGCTTTCTGAGTCCTGCAGAAAGTACGTTATTCCCCCGCCACCTTAAAGAACCCGATTGGAGTGGAGGAGGGGAAAGGATTTCATTCTGCACCACCACCATCCACTCCAATTGGGGCCTTTTCTATAATGTCCACGAATGACCCACTTTCCCCTTTAAGACCTCAATTGGAGCTCGGGGTGGGGGAATGATGTGCCTCAAGAAAGCATGTCACTCCCTCCTGCCATGCTAATGGCAGCCTTAAAGGGGAAGGTGTGTTATTCCAGGACATTATTGAAAATTATAGAAAATCCCCCCTGACACCATGGAAAGAACAAAAACCAGGACAAATCCGGGGAAATCCTGACAGTTAGTCACCCTAATTATCTCATGAACCTGGAGTGCTGGGAATTCTAATTTTCCTAGGCATACAGCACGTGAAACTGTTGTAGCTGTGTTCCGGCTACCAGGCAGGAGAGAGGGGGGGGAGGGGAGGATGGAGGAACCTGTCTCCATCACCAACACTTGAGTAGAGGAGCAGAGGGTTGGGGAAGAACCTCCTCCCTCCCCACATGGCAGAAATCACTGAAGAAGCTGCCATCCCCTAAGGAAGGTTGAGCGCTTACATGGAACCCTGGCAATTACAATGAATTTTGAACCTGGGGAAAAGAATAGCCAGTATTCTGAACCCAGTCCAAATTGAGTTTGGGGTGTGTGGAATTCACCTAAAACAAATTTAAAAGCCAAGTAGCATGAGACATGTAAGAAATCCTGAAGCATAGAAGGAATTCCAACACATCTGAGCTCAGAGTTGTTTTTCTCAGTCCCCATGAGGCTTTCTTAGCAGTTTCCAAATAATGCCTTCCTGGAAACATTCTTCTCACTTATTATTTACACAATGGAAACTGTTGTGCTTCAAACGAGAGTAAGTGAGTACGTGAGCACGTTGCACTGCAGACAGCCTTTTCAGAAAAGAAAGAAAGAAAGAAGATTTATTCCTAAAATTACCATGTAAATATCTCAGCCTTCTCCACCCCCCTGTCAGTGCCTGGCTAAGATCATCTCTTTAACTTGATTTACTGTTGCAGAGACTTAACATCTATGGCTGGGTCCCCAGAAGAGCACACTCAAAATGGAGGGAAGAATGTATTCTCTCAGGGATGTGCGAATCCGCAAAATGCTCGCTTGCAAAAGTTCTCCCAATTCCATCTTGAAGCTCGCTCTGACTGGAGGCCATGGCCTTAGCTAGACCTAAGGTTTATCCCGGGATCATCCCAGGGTCATCCCTGTTCATGTAAATGACACACAGGGGATCCCGGGAGCAGGCAGGGATGACCCTGGGACGATCCCGGGATAAACCTTAGGTCTAGCTAAGGAAAGGAACCTCTCATGCAAGCACTTGAGCCATTGCTGACTCCTAGAGGGACGCCTGCTTTCGCTGACGTTTTCTTGGCAGACTTTGTAGCGGGGTGGTTTGCCATTGCCTTCCCCAGTCGCAGTTACCTTTCCCCCAGCTAGCTGGGTACTCATTTTACCGACCTCGGAAGGATGGAAGGCTGAGTCGACCTGAGCCGGCTGCCTGTGAACCAGCTTCTGCTGGGATCGAACTCAGGCTGTGGGGAGAGTTTCAGCTGCAGTAACTGCCGCTTACCACTCTGCGCCACAGGAGGCTTAGGTCTAGCTAAAGCCAGTGTCAAATTGTGAGCTTCGTTATTTGCTTTCCCCAGGAAAACCCATGTGCATTTCCCCCCAAATACATACATCAATTGTCTGCATCTTTAAAATCTGTGCATTCTTATCCCATTGATTAAAAGGTATTTGTGCACATTTCCCCCCAAAAGAACACACTTTTATGTGCACTTTTCAAATGTATGCATGCTGTCAAGCACATTTTTAGTGGTCTGCTAATCACATTGCAAGCTTGGAAATCTATGGGCTTTGAATGTGGATTGAATCTAAGCCCATGTTCACTCCTGACAGTGCCCCCTTTACCTTGGCGCTCTAGGCGGCTGCCTGAGTGGCCTCTATGGTAGCGCCAGACCTGCACAAACCTAGTGTTTGTGTGAAGGGGAGTGGGGGGTCTAAATACCTTCAGCACAGTGGTACACTGCTTATTATATGCTGACAGGTTAGCAGCTTTGAATCTTGAGTAAGCTTTCGAGGTTGCTTCGCAAGAGGTTGCCTAATGCCTTGTCTTTTGCTATTTCTTAAAAAAAATGATTTGTATAGTCTCTATTGTTTTTATTTCATGCCTCTCTTCCGATATATATATATATATAGGTGTCGTGTACCCACACATAATAGCTTTTGCAATTTTTCTGTTTCAATGCTATACCAATACAGCAATTTAGATCCTATTAAGCCAAACCTGGTGAAAAAATCAGAATGCAAATCTGGAAGAGGTGGGAGTGAGAGAAGGGAATGACTTCATGTGGCATGAAAAAGAAGAAGACATATTTCTAAAAGGACAAGGAAAAGAGAAAGGAGGGAGGGAGTGTGTTCAGAGGAGGGCAATCAGGATGATCAGGGGTCTGGAAACAAAGCCCTATGAAGAGAGACTGAAAGAACTAGGCATGTTTAGCCTGGAGAAGAGAAGTACGACAATGGAATCAGTTACCTAGGGAGGTTGTGGGCTCTCCCACACTAGAGGCCTTTAAGAGGCAGCTGGACAACCCTCTGTCAGGGATGCTTTAAGTGGATTCCTGCATTGAGCAGGGGGTTAGACTCGATGGCCTTGTAGGTCCCTTCCAACTCTGCTATTCTATGATTCTATGAGGGACAGCAGAGATGAAAAGGGAGTCCAAGGGAATGGGATACCCTTCACACCACTGACAATTGGCCACACGACAAAGCGGTCTTTGGATTGTGCTGTTGAGTGGCCAAATTGGCTTGTTTTGCCCCAAGAGTAGCAAATGTATGCCTACAAACTTAATCTCAGCCTGAGAAACAATCAGGTTGCATGCTGGAGGAATCTAAAAACCATGTGGTTCCTACCTGCCCTAAGTAGGGCAAATGTGGGCATTCCAGAGGGAATTATCATGATTTGGTAGGAGCTCCTTAGCACCTTATGTTATAATGTTGCCTCCCAGACAGGACTCATTTCATCTCAGTGTTCACCTGCCTACTCTTTTAGGGGAAGGGCTATAGCATAGTGATAGAGTGCCTGTTTTGCATTAGAAGTTCCCTGGTTCAGTCCTTGGTGTCTCCAGGAAGGACTGGGAAAGAGTCCTGTCTGAAACCCTGCAAAATTGCTGCCAGTCAGTGCTGAAGATAAAAAACACAAAATGAAACACACACACACACACACACACACACACACACACAGAAGAAGTGGTCTCCCTCCAGATGTTCCTAGGGCTTCAGAATATGTCTGGTGAATGACTTCAGTTTAGGTCAAATTTAGCAACAACTAGGGATGTTTGTGGAATTTGTATGGGGGAGAAGCTCACAAAGCTTTCATCTGCTCAGGCCCGCAGACTTTGTCTTGTTTAACCATGCACAGGTCCATCTTGATCTGCATCAGTTTGGGCCACCCTTGGATTTCCCAGGTTTTTTTCCCTCCATAAATTGAAATTTGTGCAAATTGCAGACACAGTCTGCTTAATTTGCACAATTTGTGCAAATGCTTGAGAGAACCCTAAGGTATGCAGAAGTACAAACACAGGTGGGGACATTAAGGGGAGAAAAAACTCAGTGAGTACTGAGCACGTTCATTGGGTGGCCACAGAATGGCTGAATGATGATTGGGAGGAAAATGGAATGGAGAATCCCAGGAGAGGGCATGGCTGGCCAAAACCCTGAACAGGAGCACCACACTGCAATTGTGGGTCCCACATGTTTGCCTCTAGTTGCAAACTGCCATGGCAGCTTCCATTGCCAGAAAGATTGACAGAGAAAGACACACACACACACACACACACACAGAGAGAGAGAGAGAGAGAGAGAGAGAGAGAGAGAGGCCGAGACGCCTAATCTACACCAAGCAGGATATTGCACTATGAAAGTAGTATATAAAAGGCAAGAGCCACACTACAGCTTTATAATGGTATTGAAGTGCACTGACAACTGTTGGGGCCCATTGACACATCCCATATACTGCTTTCATAGTGCTACATCCTGCTTGGTGTGGCTCCTAAATTTTATATACTACTTTCATAACACTTTCATAGTGTAATATCCTGCTTGGTGTAGATTAGGCAAAAGAGAGAAAGAGAGAGAGAGAGAGAGAGAGAGAGGAGTGTTCCCTCCATCAACTCTATCCATCTCCAATCTCACAAGCTAACTAAGAACAGGAAGGAGATGAGGGCAGCTCTTTTGGAGCTGTTTTCCAGAGAGCCTTTGTCTCTGAAAAGCAGGCTATAAATTCGAATATATAAATACATAAAAGAGTAATGCCCATTTGCTGTAGGTGGGTGTTCCTTTGTGGTAGCTTGTTACATCCTTGATGGGAGAAGGAACAGGAAGGCCACCATCCAACGTGGAATCTGTGAAAGGGCTTCGGCTCCAACATTCCCTGACATTTCCATATGCCTAGCAATTAAATTGTAAGTTAAAAGCAAAGAGTCAACTGCTTTCGCTAATAGTAGCAAAAGGATGTGATCATGTAACTTCCATCTGTTTGCAGATTCAGTTTGTGGTAGAAATACATTAGCAACCTCGAGCACCGTGCCAGGTTCAATTAAACTAAACAGGATCAAAGGGCACTCTGGGTAATAAATATCCAGGGCAGAACAGTGCCAAAGTCTTTCTGTTTATTGCTGGAGGAGAGGTGAATTATTAGTGAACTGGAGAACATTCCATCACCAACAGGAAGAACCTGTGTTGGGTTACGGGGAAGCAGATCCACACATTTTTCAGTTGTGTCTATCAGTGTTGGGGCTTAAGTATCCAGGGGAACAGCAACCAAGCACAAGTCTCAACAGAAGAGCTACTGGGACTTGCTGGTGGAGCCCTGGGGCGACTCTGTGGGAGGGCATGGTGGAGACATGGGTAGGAAACAGCTAGGATCTGGAACCAGCCCAATGCAAGCAACAAACACTGTGGAGAACTAGAGCTAAGGTCAAGATTAGCAGATATTGTAATGCAGCTAAGACATGATCCATTCACAGCAAGCAAAATCAAGGAGAATCAGAGCCAGAGCCAAGGATTGCTGAGCTCAGAAGGCAGGTCATCTGAGTAAGTAAGAGGTATTGAGAAGAACTAGAAGTAGGAAACACAAGATGATGAACAGGTTCTTCAACACAAGGCCACGTGGACTATTATTACACATATAAGCTTGATCTTACCTGTAAGTATTTATGGCCAGATCAGTTTGGGAGGAACCAATGGGCCTACTTTGGGAGTGGAGTCATGCTTTAGACTAGAGCAGCCTTCCCCATCTTGGTGCCCTCCCAGTACATTGGACTTCA
Organism: Elgaria multicarinata webbii; assembly: GCF_023053635.1. Taxonomy (NCBI): domain Eukaryota; kingdom Metazoa; phylum Chordata; class Lepidosauria; order Squamata; family Anguidae; genus Elgaria; species Elgaria multicarinata. The sequence continues at coordinate 33,522,930 of NC_086182.1, forward strand.
ACTCCATTCAGCCCCAGCCAGCATGGCCAATGGCCAGGAATGTTGGGAGCAGTGAAGGCTGGTGGCTCTGATGTCAGTTGAGTGGTGAATCCATTCTGGGTTTCAATCAGAACAAGTCAGAACTCTAAAGGAGCTCTCCAAGGTGCTTCATGGAAAGCCAGAATGGATTAATTGCCCCACTGACATTGAAGCCACTGGCTGGAAGTTGTGGTCCAACAGGGCTATGCAGTTTCACCAGTAGGGGCACCATTGCACAGATGTGGAGGCTGCCAGTTCAAATCCCGCGAGAACCTAACAGTTTACAGCAGGGGTGGGCAAGTTGTGGCCCTCCAGATGTTTTGTCCTACAACTCCCATCATCCCTCATCATCAGCTATGCTGGCTGTGGCTGATGGGAGTTTTATACCAAAACATCTGGAGGGCCACAACTTGCTCACCGCTAGTTTACAGGGAGGAAGGAGGGAAGGAGCAAAATATGTTGCATTTAGGGCAGCTTTGTCTGCGGCAGGTATGAGAGAAAACAGTCCCCATTATTGATCCTCCAGATTATAATGCGAACAGAGGTGATGAAAGTAATTGGGGGAAGTGTTTAAAATTTACAGTATGTAATTAAAAGCTAAAGCAGCTATCCGGCAAGGCTGAAAAAGCACATCTCCTATAATGAGGTTCTTCTCTCTCTCTCTCTCTCTCTCTCTCTCTCTCTCTCTCTCTCTCTCTCTCTCTCTCTCTCTCTGTTCCCCCCTCACATTGCAGTTTACAGAGAATTCCTTCCAGCAAACAACAAACAACATATGTGCATGTTGATATCATGATACAGTTCATAGCAAAATGTTGTCTTAGCTTATGACATATGAAGAACCACTTCCCTCATGCTTTTCTCATTGATTCTCTCTGTCTCTCTGTGCGCGCGCGCACACACACACACACACACACGTGTGCATGTGGAGGCAAAAACAGTGATCAAATTATAGGAAAGATGAAGAACAAGGGATTGTGCTGTTGCACTCAAGTCTCATTTATGGACTTCCCATTGGGCAGTTGGTTGGCCATGGTGGGGAACAGAATGCTGGACTAGATGGACTCCTGGTCTGATCCATCAGGGCTCTTCTTATGTTCCTAATGTAAAAGAGCCCTGTTGCATCAGACCCAAGTTCCATGTAGTTCAACTGTCTCCAAATATGTTTGATTGCAACTCCCATCACCTGAAGCCAACATGGCCAATTACCATGTTGATGGGAGCTGTAGTCTAACAGATTGGGGAAGACAGATCTGGTCCATCAATCCAGATGGCTCCAGGAAGCCAACCAGCCGGGATGAATGTTAAAGATGTCCCTATGAGGACTGCTTAAATAATTCTTAATTGAGTAATTGATTAGAATTTACAAAATAAAACTGTGCATTACCCAAATGTCAATAGCATTGACTTTTTGAGATGTTAAAGGAAGTAGGGCTGTGCTCTGCTTCTCCTCAGACCGGAGAAGCAGAAGTGGATTGGGGTGCTTCACCTCCCCTAAAGGCGGAGGCGAAGAGGATCGGGGAGCAGTGGAGCGTCGCGGAGTGGATTGAGGTGAAGGTGGCTCCTTCGCCTCGATCTGGAGCTCCTCAAAAAAGGTATGGGGGGTTTACTTGGCCCTGCCGCTGCCACTGCTGCCCGTGCGACAATGCCGGCAGAGCCAGGTAAGGGGGCAGGGGGGAGGGGGTCTTACCTGGTCCGTCACGGGCTTCACTAGAGCCCGCGGCTCAACCTGTAAGTGTAGGCCGCAAGCGGGGCCTACAGTTCCTGGTTGAGCCACGGGCTCTAGTGAAGCTGGCGATGGGCTGGGACGGATGCAGATAAGGGGGAGGAGAGAGGGGGGCCTTACGTGGCACCGCCCCCCCGCCACTGCGGAGCTCCGATTCGGAGCCGGAGCTCTGCAGCAGAGTGGAGCGGACCCTAGGCAGATCAAGGCAGGGCGGATCGGGAGCGGAGTGGGGGGGGGTGTCCATGCACAGCCCTAAAAGGAAGTGTGCAATGACTTATCATTAATAAGCACATGTTTTTGCTCATTGTCAGAAGACTCCACCACAAGTAAGATATACCAGTCATATTGTCCCCAAAAGGCAGATGGGGATATGGGGTTCTGGGACAGTGGCTGGGTGTACACGTAACCCTAAATTATGATAGGCTGTTAACCACTATGCTTTGTAGATTATGCCAACAGCCCACTACACCTACTCTGCAGTGTGGGTTCTCAGAGGGACGTGTTTGGGTGGATTAACTCATCATGGGTGGCAGAAACATCTTGCAGACGGCACATGAACCCAACACAGGTTCTGCCAGAAAATAAACGACCATGTCTTAGTATGTTGTGTGAATCTAGTCAATGAGTGACAAGTAGAATGATAATCCCATTGTTTTCAAGGCACCCCAAATTTGTTTAGGATTGTATCATATCCAGGCAGATTGAAATATTTGATTATACCCTAAGAACACCTCAGTCCCTAGATTTCACCCTTGATCTAAGAGAAACTCTATGGCAGGCCTGTGTTCAGAGCCCTACCAGGAAGCTGAATGCAGCCTTATTGCTATAAATGAGTTATACAGCCTGAATCAGGGAATCAAGGTTCGACAAAGAGAACACAATGATTGCAGCTTCAGTCTGTGAGAAACTCTGAAGAGAAGCCTCGCACTAAGGGAGATTTCCCCAACCTGGCAGCCTCTCACAGTTCTGGACTTCAGCGGCCATCAACCCAAGCCAGCATGGTGAATGGTCAGGAATGCTGGGAACTGTAGTCGAAAAGATCTGGAGCGAACCTAATGTGTAGGCCGGGTTGTGCAACATGATTCTGTTGGCACATTTGCTTGTTTTCTTTGCTGGCAGATGGGAATGGAGCTGCATTCCAGTGTAATGGGACCCATTCCTTCCTGGGGCTAGAATTCCAGGGATAGCTAATTCTCCTAACAGAATTCCTGGTCTGCCACCAAAGGGTAAGAGAGGCAGCTCTTGAATTCCACTCCACGTTCATCAGGAGCCTCCCAAAACAAGGGAGAAATGCATTTCCCTGCAGGACTAGGCCTTTCTCCACAACTAGAACATTTCAAGTTTGTCAGGCAGGATCTGTGGTTTTGCATGCAACTGTTAACGTATTTGGGCCAATTGCCCAGCCCACATTCATCAGTTAAGCAAGCTTGAACAGTATTGTACAGCTAACTTGATATGTTTTTATTAAGGAAAATTCACCAAATATGTTGCTTCTTTCCCCTGGGGAAAGTATGTGAGTATTTGTTTGCGAGAGGAAGGCGAAATAACGAGACCAGATAACAATGTTGGAGTTAAATAGGGCCACATTTATTTAAGGTATCAGCGAGGAAAGATGGAGGCCTAGGCGGGCATCCTATCTTGGCCAACGTCTTGGCCATATTAGGGTTTGGGTGATCCATTCTTATCCTGACAGGTGATGCGTGTTCATCGCCACCTGTCAGGATTCCCCTTTAGGGGTAGGTGGGCCTTCTGGTGTCACTCCCCCCTCCCCGGTTACAAAACTCAGAGTGAGTGAGTAAAGTTGGCCTAAGAGGTAAATCTTATCCCATCACCTGGTGTCATAAGACTCCCAGGTGCGGGCCTCAGATGTTACCAATCACCAAAACGGTGCCATATGAATGTTCACCAGCCTTATTCTTGCCCCCGATGCCCACATGCCTGCCCCTTCAATTGTGACCGAATACAACCAAATTAACCTATTAATACACCCTCGCTGTCTTACAGTGTGAAGTAGGCAAAAAAAACTCCCAAATCAACAGGATTAAAAAATTCCCGGAGGGCAGCCAGCGAACCCACACTGTTTACAAGGATGGCGGGAGAGAGCTGCAAAGACGCCGAAAGCAAGGAGGAGGGGCGAGGTACGCTGCTCGCCCCTCCTGATTTTGGTGGCACCACCAACCAGGGGGGCAATGAGCAAGCGCACGGGTCTCGTTCGCCCACGCAATCTCCTCCCTATGCCCAGGCGAGCCGGGCATGGTGGGGAAGGTCTTTTATTGAGCCAGCTATGTTTAATTACAACAGCACAGAATATATACCTACAAATATCATTTAAGTCAGTTCATAGACTTTGGCAAGGTGCTAACTGTCTCTGAGCATCAGTATTCACATCTGCAATGTGGGGATAATAACAATGAACTACTCTACAAGAATGCCATGAGAATAATGGAGCAAATGTATGTGATGCTTTGAAAGTATTATTATCTTTTAAGAAATAACAATACTCAGAAGTATTACTTTTATGTGTGTGTTTTTAAAACTTCTACAAGGTTTATATGCTTTCTTTCACTGATATTAGTACTCAAAATAAAATTGAATAACAAATGAAAACAAACTGATTAAAAGCACTTCATTCATGTTTAATTAAAAATAAAAGTCCTACAACCCCCATCATTCCCCAGCCAGCCATGCTGAAGGGCTTTCCCCCCTCCTGTCTAAACATGCATAGGATTGCAAATTAAACCAACCGATGGAAAACAGATGTCCTTCTATTTGCAACAGACTGGTTCTCTACCATTGACCTATGTTGCCACCAAAATCATGGTGCAAGCAAAATTGGGGGTTACTTTGGAAGCTTCTTTATACCAAATCATACCATTGTCCCATGGATCAATCACTCTATCAATTAAAGGTTTTTAATAAGCATTGATAGGCATTATAAGAAAAGGAATTGAGAATAATTCCATTCATCATTCTGCGGCTAAGATTATTTTTTTCCTGGCTCGTTGTTTTGATCACGTCACCCCACTTCTAAAATCCCTTCACTTGCTCCCTATCTCCTACAGAATTCAATACAAGCTTCTCCTTTAGACTTTTAAAACTTGTCATAGTCTGGCTCCTCCCTATCTCTCATCTCTTATTTCACCTTACTTTCCTGCTCACACCCTTCACTCTAATAACACCATGTCTCTTACTCGCCCAAGAGTTTCTACTTCTTTCGCTCGTCTTCGCCCATTTTCACTCACTGCCCCGTAAGCCTGGAATTCTCTTCCAGCGCATCTGCGAACTGCGACGTCCATCTCAGTTTTTAAATCTTACTTGAAAACCTTTCCTTTCTCAAAAGCTTATAATCCGTAGTGTGATGATACTAGGTTTTATTCTTTGTTTTATTGCCCCCCATGCTGGTTGGCCTTTCCCCTCCCTGTTTGTTATTGTGATTTTAGAATGTAAGCCATATGGCAGGGTGTTTTGTATTCTGTTTTATTTTGTTCTGTACAGGACCATGAAAATTGATGGCGCTATATAAATAAATATTATTATTATTAATAATAATAACCTTCTCCAATTAAAAGACAGAGGTAGTAGATATTCCAGGTAGATAATTCAACAGAGTGTTCAATGAGTATATTGTTTATTTTATTAGTTGTATGAAGTCTGAGTCCATGAGATCAGGTGAATTAAGGAATCTACCTGGTAGTAATAATTAGGGGTGTGATCCGCTCCGATTAGGAGCGTAGAAGCAGTAGCGGATTGGCCTGCTCCGCCTTACCCAGAGGCGGAGTAGGAGCGGACCGCGGACCCCCTAGAAGCAAGGCGAAGAGAAGCGACCATTTTTCGGAGCTCCTAGTTCAGGCGGAGCGCTCCGGTCGCCATCTTGAAAACATTTCGCCATAGGATTGCATTGCGGCAAATAATCGCGCATAACTAGGTTGTTTTTGAAGCTATCGTTCTAGAAATTCTTGTGCTCAGAGAGTCGTGGATGGGGGTCATTTTGAGACCACTCTCACCTCTCTGCGTTGTCTGGGTCGCGTGCTATATTTTTGTGAAAATCGGGTCAACCACGCGGCTCAAACGTCGTTTTCGGCTTTTCGCCCATAGGATTGCATTGAGGGAAAGAATCGGGGATAACTGGGGGGGGGGGTTAAGCTATCATTCTGAAAATTCCTGTGCACAGAGAGTCGTGGATGGGGGTCATTTTGAGACCACTCTCACCTCTCTGCGTTGTCTGGGTCGCGTGCTATATTTTTGTGAAAATCGGGTCAACCGCGCGGCTCAAACGGCGTTTTCGGCTTTTCGCCCATAGGATTGCATTGAGGGAAAGAATCGGGGATAACTGGGGGGGTTTAAGCTATCGTTCTGAAAATTCTTGTGCACAGAGAGTCGTAGATGGGGGTCATTTTGAGACTACTCTCAACTTTCTGCGTCGTACGGGTCGCGCGCTAGAAGTTTTTAAAAAATCGGCGGGAAAAATACCTTTTTCAAAGGGCTGAGGGGCAGAGTCAGCTCCCGGTCATGATGATCCCAAAGTTGAAGGAGGGCATAGGCAAAACAGGTAACTTGGGATTCTGGGAAACTTCTCTTTCTTCATCTGAACGGGCTTTTCCCCGTGTTTTTTAACACAGTAGCCCCACCAAATGCACAAACACAACCTGAAATCATATACTAAGCCAAGAATAAGAGATAGAAACACAGCACTGCTCCCCACCCTAACCTTGGTGAACAACTGAATAGATGTGGTGCAAGGGGATGAGCTCCCCTAGGGCATCTCATCGTGGACGTGCCCCCACTCTCTCCTGCACTGGAAGGCCATTAGAGCCTTCCAAAGAGAGTAAAACGGTGGAGCAATGCCTATCATGAGTTGAAGTGAATGGTCACTTTTCAGTGGTAGAGCAATGCCTGTTATGAGTTGAAGTGAGCGTTTTACTTCTTCTCAGAGCTGTTGGTGGCTGTCTTGAACTGGCAGCTACTTCCCCCTCCCCCGGGCACGTCCCCCTATTGCTGGTAAAAGATAGATATAGCCTTTTTAAAAAAATTCTTCTTGCTGTTTATTGAGCAACATTGCTGCTTTTAATTCCACCCCTCCTTTGTTTATTGATTGATTTATTCCATTTTATATGCATTACTGGCTTATCCTTGGCTCACTTCCTTATGCCCCCAGAAATGCCAGCTGCATGCCTGCCTGCCTTCCCTCCCTCCTCCCCTGCCCACCTCGCAGGGATGTTGTGTGTGGGGTGCCCGATTTTCAAAAATTCGCCAAAAATCAGGGGATGATGGGATTGCTTTGAAACTTGGCGTGCGTGTGTATATCCCCATGAGGTGTCATGGTGCCGAACATGAGGTTTCTAACTTGAACAGAAAAAAAGTTGTATAATTTTTTAGCTTTCAATGCAAGCCTATGGGGGGGGGAAACGGAGCTCCGGATCCGGATCCGGAGCTCCGAGCGGAGCGGAGCGGAAGTGGGCGGAGCGGGGGTGGGGCGGAGCGGCCCGATCCGGAAAATGGCGGATCTGCAAGTGAAAGGGAGCGGGGGGTCCGTGCACACCCCTAGTAATAATACATTAGCACCAAAGTACTAGTTCTCCAAAGCTAAAATTTCAGAACTGTTTTCAATTTTGTGTTAGTTTGTAAATAGGACTGTTTCTCGTTCTGATCAGGTATATGAAACAAACTGATTCGATAATCACCTCTTTCAACTGGTTATGACAAAATGAAATGTAATTTCCCCCTTGGCATTCTGTACCATTTACTCTGTTGGGAGCACTTCTAAGCATTCTATTTGGAGGTTATGAAAGCAAATGTGTTTCAAAGAAAGAATTTATTTTTACTTGCGCTCACTCTCTCTCTTTCTTCCCGGCCCCTTGTAAATACGGGGCTGTTGGTGTCGCAGTATAATTGGTTTCCTAATGAGATCCTCAAAAAGAGCTGTACTTTTGCCTGGTAGGAAATTTCTACATACATAGTTGCTTTTTCTTGGAATACTGCATCTGCCACACTTCGCAATAAGAGAAGTGGCATTAGGATTTGCAGTGACAATCTTAGGGTATAATCCTGCAATCAGTTATGTATAGTTAAGTCCCTCTGACTTGAATGGGACTTAGGTACAAGTCCTTGGTACAGGATTGTTACTTGAAAAAGGTAAGCAAGCATGTGACTTGGTACCCTTTGCATGGACGGGGCTCAGATACCAGAAGCTGAAAGATGGCTTCACGATGAAAGAACACAGGGCTATTTAACTAATTCCAGGGGAACTCATACACAGACTGCAAGAGCTTAATTCACCCCAGTAATAACTGGTGTGTGTGTGTGTGTGTGTGTGTTAGAGATGGATGAATATACCAGTTTTCCTATATTTGATTTGTTTAGGAAGACATTTGCAAATTTATTCAAGTTCTTATTTCAAAAAATGAACCAAATGATATTCTCACTCATCCTATGTGTGTGTGGTCTTAGCTAGACCTAAGGTTTATCCCGGGGTCATCCTGGCCTACTCCCAGGATCTCCTATGTGTCATTTACATCAAAAGGGATGACCCCGGGATGATCCAGGAATAAACCTTTGGCCTAGCTAAGGCGTGTGCATGTGTGTGTGTGTGAAATCTGGGACATTCAATCCAGCAAATCCTGGTCAGAGCTATTGAGGAATATCATGAGGTCTGCTGGCATAGGCCAAGGGTTCATGAAGTCTCATATCTAATTTCCAACAACAACCAACAGGACACCTCTAGAAAATGCAAAAACACGCTATGAAGGCTGTAGTCTTCCCCTCTATTTTTTCTGCAACATCTAATACTGCCTCTGAACATGGAAGATCATGAGTAAAGGCTGTTGATGTACTTCTCCTCCATGAATTTGTCCATATATATATATATATATATATATATATATATATATTTATATATATATATATATATATATATATATATATATATATTTAAAAACTATCTAGGTCAATCACCATATTCATACCTTGGAGCAATGAATTATGGAAGTTAATTATGCATTGTATGGAGAATCACTTTCTTTTTGTCAGTTACAAATCTACTACCAATTAATTTCAAGTCTTGCCATTCGGTTCAAGTGATGCATCATATCTGACAGCAGCAGCAATGCCTTCACATGGTGGAGAATACAGCAGCGAGACTGTTAATTGGGACCAGCCAACTTGAGTGCATTAGGGGAATGTTAAAAGCTCTTTCTTGGTTTCTAGTTTGTTTCTGGGTACAGTTCAAATGTCAGGTTTTGGCTGCTGAAGCCCTAAACAGTCTGGGCCCAGGGTACCGGAGAGATCTTGCTCTCCAACATGATGCTGCCTATGAAGAACTAAAATTCAGATGGTTAACTGGATGCCCACTATGGATGAATGAAATTGACAACGACCATTTTTCAACTGTTTGACCCACCTCAAAAATGGCAGTTTTGTTTCTCTGGCAACCCTATCTGGAAAGCAGGTTTATATAGTCAAGGCATCAGTGTCCTCAAACAGGAAACAGCTTGTCTAGTCTAAGGAGCAAGCTCCAAGATCAATGTTTTAGACCATCCTTCCCCAACCTGGTACCTTCCAGAACTCTCATCGTTTTCAGCCTACATGGCCAACACTGGCTAAGAATGGTGGGAGCGTGATCCAAAATATGGAGTGTGGTCCAAAATATCTGGAGGTGGCTTTTTAGAGTCTGGTGGGCTGGAATTGGGCTGCGGGGAGAGGGTCAGTTGATGAAACATTCAGCTGGGCTGGAACTGCAGCCTAGATGGTGCCCTCAAAACATAGAGCTCCAACTGCTAGGTATGATGTGGAAATAGAGGTGTGGGATGAACTAAAGGTGCTAGAACATGGCTGTGGGGTGTCCCTGCCCCTGGAACTTTACACTGCTGCTCAGTGAAGGTAGTGGATTGTCAGTTCCATCACAATTCTCTTCTGGGTTTTGCCTAAAGGCTGTAGCAACACATGAGTTCAGTGCGGCTTGCTTCTTAATATGGTAATGCCTAGCCCCACAGCTTTAGTCTGGCAGAGAGCTCTTGGTGGAACAAGTAGAGTGCATGATAATGCCAGAGAGGGAAGAAAGTTGGCACAAAAAAGTGTGTGATTTTGGAACTTTGGGAGGAAGCCATTTATCTTGCTAGAATCCTCACGTGACCCTTGAGAAAGCTGCGTTGGTAGTGACGGATCACTATGGATTAGCATCGCTCGAAGGCGCTTGTCAGCATTCCTGGTAATTTGTATGTGATTCACGAAGGATGATCTACGCTTAAGTTTGCCCAGTGCAGCAAAATGCTGAGACACGATTACATTATGGTTGTGCAGCAAAAGAGAAATTAGTGATGGATAAAGTGAATTAAGCATAATAGAAATAAAAATGCCCTGCCGGAGGACTCATCCATCACGCAAACGGCTTCGCAGCGAGGGGAGAAAAAATGGGTGAAGACTGGTGATGCATAAAGCAAAGATTGGCGTTGTTGCTGAAGACTGGGGTGAAATGGGGAGAAACATTTCCCCAGGGCAGGTGTGACAAGGCTTCCATGCACAGCTCATGTGCACCTTCCATTCCTCAGTTCCTCCCATCTAGGCAAACACAACAGATGTCACAAAGTTTGTCTTCTGGAATTGATTTTGCTTAGAAATATTTGAGAACGCCGAGTTCCTCCATTCTGTTCCTCCCTCCCTCTCCTCACTCAGCACATGTAAACACACATTTATAATTTTGCATTTTTAGCCCCTTCAACCTCAAATGTTTGGATATTTGCATATTTAAACAATAAACTCACTAACTCTAAACCTGCACATATTCAAATTGATATCTATATGCCATTAGTACTGAACAGGCAATTTCTGTGCAGAAAGTAAACATGTTTTCAATGACCAGACGGAGTGGTGGCCAGAGCTTCAGTGAGTTTGCATATGATAAAAATGGGAGGCTGTGTGGAAAGAGGACTAGAGAAAACAGGTCCCTTTTTGTGGTCCACAAAAGAGCTGAAATCCCACACTCAGGACACAAACTGTGGACCCTTTCTGTTTTTCGTTATTCAGCTGAGCATTTGTGATTTCTAAACATGCCCACCTGAAGCAAAGCTTTGATGTATGAAGGTAAAATGAAGCCCTATGAAGAGAGACTGAAAGAACTGGGCATGTTTAGCCTGGAGAAGAGAAGACTGAAGGGAGACATGATAGCACTCTTCAAATACTTAAAAGGTCGTCACACAGAGGAGGGCCAGGATCTCTTCTTGATCCTCCCAGAGTGCAGGACACTGAATAACGGGCTCAAGTTAAAGGAAGCCAGATTCCAGCTGGACATCAGGAAAAACTTCCTGACTGTTAGAGCAGTACGACAATGGAATCTGTTACCTAGGGAGGTGGTGGGCTCTCCCACACTAGAGGCCTTCAAGAGGCAGCTGGACAACCATCTGTCAGGGATGCTTTAGGGTGGATTCCTGCATTGAGCAGGGGGTTGGACTCGATGGCCTTGTAGGCCCCTTCCAACTCTGCTATTCTATGATTCTATGAAAACAGGGATGAAATTGGAGGCTAGACCTTAAAGGTATTCAAAGAGGGAGCACATCTGAGGGAGCGTAAAAGCCAAGACATGTCCAAAACCTTTGGGCAGGTGGGGGTAACTTGAGATGTTCTTTAGATCTTGGTCCAGGGACCATTTCAAATGTCTAGTCCTATTTAAAAAAATTCTTCAGAGTTTTGCTCTCTCCAAACAGATATTCACTCAGCTTCCTTTATTGCTTCCTTCCATGCCTACCGTCATAACATAGGCCACGCTGTTCCTTATATCTTGAGGTACAGCTCTGCCCTCTCTATTACCTTGCATCATCAATCTCTCAATTGCCTCCTCCAAACCTTCACTTAATAAAACAACTCACACTATGCTTTCTTTGAACCATCCTAGCTTTTGCACATCTGCACCTTCATTCCTTGAAAATCTTTCCACACTGTTCTTAGTCTCTTGCCTGTTTCAGACCATTATTAAATATAGATTGCAAACGTTCCAGTCATATGACCACACATAGCCAACCTGTGCAAGCACTTGTACAAGTGTTTTCACAATAGGTTGAACAATTTTAATGCACAACCACAATGCACAAACACTTGCACAAGTATAACGTGCAACCAGTTGCATACGTAGTTGTGCATTAGCTTGCACGAGCTTAATGCAGAAACAGGTGCTCAACCGCACTAATGCAAATGTAACTTTAGTTGAATTCTCCTCTTGCACATAGTTTTGAATCTAGTGTCTGCTAGGGCCACATCATTTGTGAAAAACGGAATGAGACAGTTGGATACTGCTTCCGATATGTATAAGCACTTTACGCATGTCTAGTGGTGATAGCAGGAGGGGGCGGAAGAAGTGTTTGTATTATGTCTTCCTTAGCCTGCCTCTTCCATCTTAGCTATGGTGATGAAAAGAAGGTAGGTTCCATCAGTTTCTCTCCCTCTTTTCATCCCTGCTGTTGTGGCTCTGTGTTGCACTGCTGGTTCAAAGCATCCCTGGGCCTGGTTTGACTAATCCCCGCACTGCTCTACATCACCCAGAGACCTGACAAGCTGAGAGCTCAGGTACTCCATCAAGGACGGAGAATCCTTCTGTCATCCAGATGGCTCTGCTGAACATCTGCTTTGCAGGCTGCACATCCATTAGTTCACCCACCAATGCCATTGGAGCACTATCTGGAAGGTAATACTTCTGCTCCCTCTGCTGACCAGAGGTAACTCTGCAACCCCCTTTGGAATATTCTCTGCTACTTCCTGATGATGATATTGTACAGCTGGAGGATTTTGGGAGGTGTCTCAGTGGGCAATTAAGGATGCAGCCCTTAATAGCAGGGAATGGCAGAAGGACACATGACTTGTTGCTGTATAGTAAGTCTGAGGCCTCATCCAGGTTATTTGAAAGACCGTATTCTCCCTTATGAGCCTGCCCGTGCTTTGAGATCTTCTGGAGAAGCCCTTCTTTCAGTCCCACCATCTTCACAGGCATGCTTGGTGGGAACATGGGAGAGGGCCTTCTCGGTGGCTGCTCCAGTGCTTTGGAACTCTCTTCCTGGGAAAGCTAGACTGGCTCCCTCTTTGATTGGCTTTCTGAAGCAGGCAAAAACTTGTTTGTTTCAGCAGGCCTTTGGAGAATAATCTGGCCCTCCATCTATGTTAAGGACTTGTAAAGTTTATGTTTTAATATTTTTATTTCTTTAAAAAAAATATTTTTGTACATTTCTTTTCCTAGGTTTAAAATGTATATGTTTTAAATTTTGTAAGGCCACCTTGAGGCCCAGTATTGGGCAAAAGGCCAGGATACTAGTATTGACATTTAAAGCCCTAAACGGTTTGGGGCCAGGTTATTTGAAGGAATGCCTCCTCCCATATGTACCTGCCCGAACCTTAAGATCATCCACAGGCATCCTTCTCCGTGAGCCCCTGCCAAAGGAAGTGAGGCAGGTGGCTACTAGGAGGAGGGCCTTCTCCGCTGTGGCACCCCGGCTGTGGAATGAGCTCCCCAGAGAGGTCCGCCTGGCGCCTACATTGTACTCTTTTCGTCGCCAACTGAAGACCTTTTTATTCTCTCAGTATTTTAACTATTTGCCCAGAGGGTCAAGTCTCACTGAGATTGTACAGGAGCTACTGGTCTGACAATTCCAGCAACAGAAGATTTGCCAGCTGGGATGTCCATTACAATAAGACGGAGAGAGACGAAGAAGGCTTTGCCAGACTCCATAAGCCATAAGTACAGTTTGGATGGGTACTGAGGAAGGCCTTCCAGGCCCAGGAATGCCAAAATCTAGTTCCAGGCTTGGCTCTAGCTCCCCTCCTCCACCAATGAGCCCAGAACTGTCACTCAAAAGTAGGCAGGCACAGTTGAGACAACTGTGCCTGAGCAATGTCCTAGTCTGGCCTAGAACAGTTTATAGTCCTTTCAGCTCAAAAATGGTCACGCCAAGGAGCACTTTGGCCTCTAGGCAAGTTGTTGCACCTCATGCAACAGCACAGAAATCTGAGGAATCCTGATTCTAAACCCAATGGGATTTTGAATCCACTTTCTCCACCCTGTGTGTATAGAATAAACACAATTTTGATACTTCACTTAGAACCAAAAAATAAAATAAAATAATGAAACTCATGGAAAAAGTTTCATTAGTTCTTCTTATTTAAATTCTAAAGCTACATCTAGTAAGGTGGTTAGAATGTGATTGAAGACATTCAACTTTGTAGTGTGTGAATATTCAGATGCAAATGTGAGGCTGGCACACACATATTGGAAGGACAATGAGATCAAATGGGCCATTCTTGGGGGGGGGGAACAAACTCCCTGGCATACCTGAATGTGTGTGTCAGTTTTAGATTTATCTCTGAATATTCACATATTTAGTTAGTTTTTGACTATTCACACATTACCAAGATTTATTTATTTATTTATTTATTTATTTATATTATTGAATGCCTCATAAAATAAATGACTCTAGGTGTTTTATAATAATGATAGAAATACAAATAAAATCAACAGTATAAAATGAATTAATGCACCAGCATAACATAAAATACAATATTATGTTGCAGGGACTAGGATAATAAAACACACTGCAGGGACTGAGGTAATAAAAGACAAAAATAATAAAATATTTCAAATATCTTAAGGGTGCAATCCTATGCATATTTAGACAGGAAAAAAGGCATTCCCCTAGAGGCTGAAGAATGGTGGGATTTGTAGCCTTTCTTTTCTATCTGAATGTGCATAGGATTGTGCCATAAACGACATTTAAAAAGAAAGAAAGAAAGAAAGAAAGAAAGAAAGAAAGAAAGAGAGAGAGAGAGAGAGAGAGGGAGAGAGATCTGTTCTTGACAATTTTTAAGGCATTTCCCCACAAATATTTTAAGAAAGTTAAGTTAGAAGATATAGACTTTCAAATCCCAGAAAGGGGGTGAGTGATATAGCATTGTGTATAACCATTGTGTATAACTTCAGCACCTTGGCCAGCTCCCCAAGATTATTCAAGTTGTAGCCTTTGTGCTCTGCCCATTATAGTCCTGTTACAAAATTCACACAAAGGAAACATAGCTGCTGGCCTCCCCTCCTAAAAGTGAAAGGTAAAACAATAAGATTAGCCTAACTGATCACTTGAAGTATATGTCATTCGCATTCTGTCTATTTGTGTGGGATTTCAATATATGCATTCCATGGGCATATATTCGTGGGCATGCCATCATAGAGAAAAAGTGGATCTTTGCAGTAACCATGGCTCTAGGGTAAGAACTATACACAAACATGGACCATTCCATCAGCTCAATAGAAGGCCATAATATTGGGATGCTCAGAGTATAGAGCCTATCCCATGGGCATATCCCACTGAAATCCTAAAATCCATCCTCTATTTAACAGCCATTGCAGCAGAGTATTCCAAGATAGATGTTAATTCTGCCCTGGAAGGACTCCAGATCAACAAACACTGCTGGAGGTCTATTGACTTTAGCCAGGTCACAATGAGCATGAATAGGGTTTTCAGTGTCAATATTATGATAACAAAGCAGCAATTAGTTAATTACCATTGGCCTCTTATGCAGGAATGTCTTCATAAGGCCCTGCTCATAGCGATCACCTTTGTCCCCTACTATTTCCATCAATAGTCACTGTAAATACCCTAGTTGCTGATATATCAGTACATTTAATATAATAGCTTTGAAAAGCGGTGTTTTTGATAAATAAAATCAAAGGACCCCATCATGTTTAGTACTAAATCTCTTTGTAGATTTAGTATCATAAGCCATATTCAGGGCACACATCCAAAAAGAGTGTTCCTGCATTGCTCCTTTCTTTGATGCAGACATTGCCTTCTACTCATAGAGGGTAACTGTATGAAAAGTAGAGACCCCTCTATCCACGGAAAGTCTTTGCGTGAGTCAGAGCACTGATTTCCCAGCATTCTGTGCCTCCACAGACACAGAAGGCTCTCCTCTTCAATGCATTAAATGCTCCCCAATCTAAAGAAGAAGGAACAAGTGTAACATTTCTGCATGAAGAAAACTAGCATATCAGGGAGAACTGCTCACCCTAGTGTTCTCCTGACATGCTATTTTTCCTCATTTAGACTAGAGGGAGGCTTGGTGTGTATGTGTGTGGGAGAGAGAGAGAGGTGGGGGAGGCAGCATTCAAAAATATGATCATCCACCTGCTACTCAAAGTGGTAAAAAGCTTTATGCCTTGATTTTATGAAACATTTAAACCAGTCTTGAGTTATGTATTCCTCTCTTTTTATTTATTTATTGCCATGATCTAGCATCTTCTATGTCAGGTCTCAGTCTTTTCAGTCTCAATGGCTACATGTGATGCTGGGTTGGGGACTACAGGTTCATGTACCCCCACACACACACATGCATGCATACACAGATGTGCATTAACTTATACACACATATGCATGCACATGCACACACTAACCCAACCATGAAACCCTGAGACAGTTCGGGTTTTCCTTGCTTCTGGCAGCATCAGGGAAATAGAGATGTGTATGAACAACTCTGGAAGAGAGAGCAGAGTTGCCTTTTGCCCACCCGCTTCCCAGTGATTCTGAAACTGAAGGTTTTCCCCTGCTGCTACCAGTGCCTGAAAAAGTGTGATGTCTCTGCCAGTTCATAGGAGAAACAATGGAGTGTACGTGCAGTGGGGAAATTGGCTGGGGGGTTCCGTGTGTGTGTGTGTGTGTGTGTGTGTGTGTGTGTGTGTGTGTGTGTGTCAGGGGTGCAGCAAATGCCTTGGATCTTCTAGGCCCAGGTTGGGCTCCACCGTCCTCTGTTCTACCACCTGCCAATCTACTCAAAGCATTACTTGCTCACCCTCTGGCCTGAATGCCTGTTAATGGGATCCAAAAATGGGTCTGCTCATATTTTTTTTCTTTTTTAGAAGAGCCTTTTAATAACCAATCATGCCCTGTTGCAGTCAGCTCCAACATTATCATCCATTTACTGCCCAGTTGAACCTATTTAAAACCACATTCAGCCTGTACATTCTTGTTAGTCATCCAATAGCCACACAGCTCTATCAATGCCCGACAACGTCAGGCTTTTCCCCACCGCAAAATGCTTCCGCGCATTCCAGCTCTTCTCAATGACTTTCATTAAGTACAGGCCCACATGCCGAAGTGCCATTGTAGAGGCCAAATCGCTTTGGGATGATGAGCCATTGGAGGCTAAACAGGGTCAACTCAATAGTAAATATGCAGATTGTAATCTCTGTTGCTATAAGTCCCATCTATTTCCTCCTGGCCTTCAGGTCCTGATATCTATCACAAATTCCATAGTGGAGCATAATGGGAATAATATTTCCTACAGATGGATAGGTTTCAAGGTTGAAAGGGACTGTGGTGGGCCTCCAGCTTGAACTTTTGCATAATTCAGAGATAGAGTTTCATTCAGCGATTTCTGCTCCGGAGGAATTATTCCCCCCCAACGACGATGCTAAGCGAGACCTATCAAAACCCTCTCCTTTTGGCTTGCCATATTATTCCTTAACTTGGCTGAGGATTTATAGTATAATACAAGTTTATTTTGTGGAGCATCTTTCACGGCGACTCCATCCTCTCCCCCCCCCCAACCACACTGCAAATACGTTGTTGAGCCAAATAAAACCAGACAGCACAAGGCATAAATTATCAGAAGGTAGTGGCTCCGAGACATTGGGCAGTGAATAAATTGAAGTATTCAGTCATAAGGCTGGTAAATGAGAGAGAGAGAGAGAGAGAGAGAGAGAGAGAGAGAGAGAGAGAGAGAGAGAGAGAGAGAGATCACCGTCAGAAATGATACGTTTAACTTTCAGGATGAGATGCAAAGTGAGTGGGAAAGAGATGAGGAGGCACTGGGAAATTGATGTTGGCCTCAGAGGGGAAGAGGGTCTTGTAACAACACAAAGTGAAGATTCAGATAAGATCTTGGTGACAGCAACTCTAGGAACTTTAGCTTGGAAATTCAGGATCAAAGGGTGGGACCAATGGTGTAGCGGAACCAAGGCTTGTGGGGTCAACGTCCATGAACGTTTTGATTAGCAGGGATGATGATGGCATCTGCCATCCACCTCAGGTTCCCTCTGAACTCAGCTGCAATGCTCTCAATAACTGGAAGAAAAATGAGATTTCTCAGGAACAATAGATGGTTCCAGTCTATCTCTGTTATATTGTGAAGTATTTTGGGCCGGCTTGGACTTGAAGAAGTATTTATGTATTTATTACACTTTGATCCTGCCTCCCTCGCTCACTCTTGCAAGGAACCAAGGAAGTTTACATGACCCACCTCCTCTCCATTTTTATACTCACAACAACCCTGTGAGGTAGGTTAGGCTGGGAGTGAGCAACTGGCCCAGAGTCACTGAGTGAGTTTCATGGCAGAGTAGGGGCTAGAACTCGGATCTCCTGAGTGGGGATTAACTAGGGTGACCCTATAAAAAGGAGGACAGGGCTCCTGTATCTTTAACAGTTGCATAGAAAAGGGAATTTCAGCAGGTGTCATTGGTATATATGGAGAACCTGGTGAAATTCCCTCTTCATCACAACAGTTAAAGCTGCAGGAGCTATACTAGAGTGACCAGATTTAAAAGAGGGCAGGGCACCTGCAGCTTCAACTGTTGCGATGAAGAGGAAATTTCACCAGGTTCCCCATATATACAAATAACACCTGCAGAAATTCCCTTTTCAATACCACTGTTAAAGACACAGGAGCACTGTCCTCCTTTTCATAGGGTCACCCTAGATTAACACCCAGTTCTTCTCATTTCCTCACTGGGGTCCAAGGCTCTAACCAATATGCAGAAATAGGATGGAACCTTGACCTTAAACATCTGACACCTCAGTGGGTCTGAGTGTGACTGATGTTTCCCTCCCTATGAATAGGATTGTGCTGCATGTAACTTTAACCTCGGATGAAGCGCAAATCACCAGAGTTACTTTTGCAAGCATCTTACGTTGTGTCTTTGACAACCACAAGGCATGCTGGGACAACAATTCCCTTGGCAGTGGAGCAATTACATCATCTTAGAAGCAAACCAACAATTTCCCAAGCCAACTTTCTTAATTGCAGAAGGTGGAGCAGCAGCAGCAGCAGCAGTAATTAACTCTACTTATCTCAGTGAAGTTCTTTCCATCTGTGGAAGGAGAAAATAACTACAGTGAAAGTGCTAAAATGACCAACAGTTTAAGAAAATTAAACCAAAATACAGCTGGTTCCATTCCATTATCCCTGATGGTAGGTGGTCATGCAAATGAACCCCTGCTGTGATATTCTGTTTACTACAACACTGAAATCTTGCATTTATCCATGATCAATTCAAATATTTTCATTTAAACATGGAAGAGAGCAGTATGGGGCCCTGCTTTCAGACCCAGCCTGCAGTTCCGTGATATCAAGGCAATCTTGTTCTCTCCCTCTATTTTAATTAGAACTTTTAATTGCATTCTAATTAGGATTTTAATTATTTTCCAACTTTTATTACATATTCCTAACCAATCATGAGTATATAAGACAATGTGCTCATGAGCATATGTATTCCAGTGACTGAAGGAATTCAACACTCTATAACATTTCAGAAAGGGACTCACCCAGAAATGAAAATGAATGGCTGTAATTTTGGGATTGAATGCACAAAATCCTTCAAATGCTTACTTTCAGTTTGCTGTTTTTACGGCAGGTTGCTTATCTCTACATTTCTAGGAAAGGCTTGGTTTAGTGATTCTATGAGAAATTGTGCCAGCCCCAAGCACAAAACAGAAGAACCTCTGTGAGACAGAAAATGTTAGTCCTGTTTAATTGGGTTTTGAGTCCACAAAGGGCTGGCATGGCCCTGAGTAACCTGGATGAATGCCAATTGCAAGAAGCAAGCAGGTGGACACATAGGCAGGATTTTACACTACTGCTTTAGGGTGTCCATATGGAAAGGAGGACTGGGCTTTAACAGTTGTATAGAAAAGGGAATTTCAGCAGGTGTCATTTGTATGCATGCAGCACTTGGTGAAATTCCCTCTTCATCACAACAGTTAAAACTGCAGAAGCCCTGCCCTCTTTTGCATCTAGTCACTCTAGAGGGCTAGATTGGGAAACCAGGTGGGCCAAAGGTTCAGCACTCCTGGCTTCTGCCAGCTTGCAACCTCTCTCCGAAACTTGTGGTGTCATTCCAGGCATTGACTTGTCCCCCACCTATCCTCACGGTTACATGTAGAAATGCAAAATAATGAGGTGGCTGTTTACACTGTTTACACTTCTAGTGATGAATGAAGATGGATGACTTCAGCTAAGAGACAATTTGAGAAGGGATAAATACAGGCAACAAGTTATTCAGGGCAGCAATTTGTAAAGAGTGCTAAAAACCTCCCGACAGGATTGTTTCACATCATCTCTTTTTCCATTTGCAGCCTGACAGCCACCCATGTAAATGGCAGTGATTGATGGCTGCAAACGGGTCCCTTGAATCCACAGCTCTGCTATCCGCTGCTTTAAACTTGTGCAAAGCCTGGCATCAGCACGAGCCTTGGTGGCGAGAGGATCTCTAGATCTGATCAGGCAGCTGGAGGAGAGGACAAGGGATGGCCATGAAGCAGGAAACGGGAGTTGACCATGATGCAGAGAGCGAGTGGGAGTGAGTGAGGAATCCAATGCACTCGCTGTCAGCCTTGAACGTGGCTTTCCTGGTTGTGGGCCGTGCTTCAGAAGTGTGTGCGTGTGGGGATCTCGCTTCAGCTTCAGTGCCGAAGCAAGACACCAAGCCCTCAAGTATCCTGAACTGAACTGGGGCCATTTTGGAGGCTCTGAAATGGCCTCTGAGGTGAGTCGGGGTGGGGTGTGTGCACAGCCATAGTAACAACCCTAATGAAGCACTAACATGGTTGGATACACAGGGATTCAAATCAAGCCAGTGTGGTGTGGTAGCTAAGGTGTTGGACTGGGAGTTGGGAGATCCGGGTTCTAGTCCCCACTCAGCCATGGAAACCTGCTGGGTGACTTTGGGCCAGTCACAGACTCTCATCCCAACCTACCTCACAGGGTTGATGTTGTGAGAATAAAATGGAGAGGAGGAAGATTATGTATGCTACCTTGTCTTCCTTGGAGAAAAAACGGTGGGATATAAATGAAATAAAAATTAGGAAGTGCTCAGTTCCCTGGTCCTGGATGGATGAATCTGTCTGTTTTGCTTCCCCCCAATTCATTACAAACAACAACAACAACAAACCCTCAAGTTCTTTCTGTCCTGTGTATAAAGATATTTGCAAACTTTGCTTCGTTCTTATCAAATCAAACTGAAATGATATTCTCATCCTTCTCTAGCAGATAGTGGCCAAAAGAAGATTACAAAAGGCTGATTGAACCAAACATTTGAATTATCCAATATTGATCTGTTTAGAAATAATCAGCTTTATATACTCTTCATTTCCTCCCTGCCTGCCACGAGCATTCTGAATTATGGATGATGTTGGATTAAGGGATTTGGGTGTGGGGTGAGGTGTTGAATCTGGCTGGTTAATGTCTGACCTTTCAAACTGATCAGTAGGAAACAAGTCTCTTATTAAAGCATTCCTCAACCTTGGTTTTCAGAAATGAAATGTGCAGATGTACAGAATCCCAGAAGCTGAATTCTGAATCTTTACAGAAAAGAGACAATGCTAGGAACATAGCTGGGAGAGTGCTGTTGTCCTCATGTCCTGTTTGTGACTTTCCAGAAGAATCTGGTTGGCCACTGTGAGAACAGAAAGTTGGACAAGATGGACCCTTGGTCTGATCCAGCACAGTTCTTATGACCCTTGACTTGTTTCTCATCCTTCTCTCCCACTTGACCTGAACTGTTAGGTGGTGGTGGTGGTGATGATAATGATGATGATGGAGAAGAAGCCTGACTGGAGACAAAGGAATTAAGGGTGGTATCTTCAGGCTCAGCAGAAGTAAGTTATTTCAGCAGGGTAGTAGTATCCACCACATTCTTTGGATGAAGAAAGTTGAGTTCATTAATGGAACTTCCCCTCCAGCACCTTTTCCTGTTACTAAACTCACACCAGTAGAAGAAGCTCAACTACCAGAGACAATAAAACTGTGATTATATGATCCCCAATTAAACTTCTGAATTGTTTCTGAGTGCTTAATTGACCTTGTTCTCCAGAGTTATTGTCTGGCTGGGTTATTACTCTCTTGAACAAACTTCCATACCGCCTACATTCCCAGTTTGGGTCTCAATTAGCACTGGAAAGGGATGAATATAGAATTGGGCAAATTCTCTACATCAAATTCCACATGTTCAAGGCAAGTTTGGCAGCAATCTCTGAAGTCTGTGAGAGCATTCTGATGAGTTCTTCTGAAGGGAGACAATCGATAAGAAATATCCCAGGATTCATTCATACCTTATCATATGCTGTCAAATGCCTAGGAGTAGAGGAAAGTCTTAACCTGGTGCTGAAAGGATGACAATGCTGGTGCCAGGCAGACCTTACTTGGGGATACCATTCCACAATTAGGGTCCAACAGCTAAGGAAGCCCTCTCACTTGTTGATTTGGAGGAGGCCCTCAGTCAATCATAGTATATAGGTAGGTTCATACCAGGCTAGGTATTTCTGTCCCAAGCCATGTAAGACCTTAGAGGTCAAAACCAGCTCCTTGAATTGGGATCAGGAGCATACAAGCAGCCAGTAACAGCAGGCCAGAATTGGTGTTGCATGTTCAGACCTTCTGGTTCCTGCTATCAGTCTGCCCTGTCTTTCTCTCATCCCAATAAACAGCCTGCAATTGTAGTAAGGAGAAAATGCAGGCAGGGGAAGAACCAGATCAGGAAAAACTTCCTGACTGTTAGAGCAGTACGACAATGGAATCAGTTACCTAGGGAGGTTGTGGCCTCTCCCACACTAGAGGCCTTCAAGAGGCTGCTGGACAACCATCTGTCAGGGATGCTTGAAGGTGGATTCCTGCATTGAGCAGGGGGTTGGACTCGATGGCCTTGTAGGCCCCTTCCAACTCTGCTATTCTATGATTCTATGATCCTCTGTGTTGAGCACCTTGTAGGAAATGTGGAATGTAAATAAATGAATGAAGTATTCATTTGTGAGACACCCTACAGGCAAACCCCCCTCATTCTTTCCTTCTCACATGCACAGACACAGCAAGTAGAAGCACCGGCGTTCTCCTCAGCGGCCACCACATTCCTGGAGTAGACAGCTATTGTTATCTGAGGTAAGATTCTGGGACAGAGCATTGCAAACCGAAACCCCCCATTCTGAAGGTCGCCGTTTCCTTTCCCACCAAAGAATTTAATTACGCTTCTATAAAGTGATGAGATTTAGGAGACAAACATTTTTAGCAACCCTGCTGGGAGTGCTCATGAATATTAACAATGAAGAAGGAGGGAGGGAGAAGTAAAACGAGCAGCCCTAATTTCTGCTCTCTCTCGCTCTCTCTTTTTGCTACTCCTGGTTCCTTGTCACTTTCCTCAGCCTTCTCCTGAGCCACCCAAGAGTTATCATTACTCTGCAGGGGATGTCTCTATAAATTATAGGTTGATTCCAGCCAGAGAATTCCCCCCTCCACTATGAAGCCTGATTGAAGGAATTAAAAAGCCTGGTGTGTGACTCTAGGCAGTACCTTGAAGGGGGAGTACCTCCCTCCCTCCTTCCCCACTCTCTCCTGTAATTTGTGTGAAGTAGGACCAAGAGACGTGGGTGGGTACACCTGCGAGAAGGATTGTCAAAACTCTGCATGGGGAGGAAAGCGAGAAAGAATAAACTCCCCCACCCCCACCCCACATGGATACACAAGACTGGAGGATCCAGGAGAGACTCTCCTCTGAGTCTTCAAGGGAGTTTGCCAGTTTTATCCATTTTTTTTTTTAGCTGGAAAGGATCCAGAAGTTTTCCAACATGCAGAGATTTCAGCAGGAGCTGGCGGCTGTGAGCTTAGTTCAGAAGAGCAAATGTTTGTGCATGGGGGTGCGCGCACACACACACACACACACACACACACACACACACACACACAGAGCAACTGTCATGGATTGCACTGATGAGGGAGAGCAGGCTTCCCCAACTTGGTGCCCTCTAAATATATAGGACTACAAGTCCCATTATCAACTGTTGGACTACGACTCCAATCCAACTCTCGTCCTGGATCAGGGGTGGGTAGCATGCTGGCTACATGGAGCCCCTCATGGCCATTTCTGTGCGCATTGGAGGGGGGAGTCTGCCCCATGTGGCTGAATTTGCTACATCAGCAGCCCCAAAAGTAGTGAGTTGGCAAGAAAGCAAGGCGTGCACGGAGCGTGTGCCTTGTTTGGAAGCAAAACCACGTTCCCAGAAGCTTCCCATGATTACAAGTTCCTGCTTGTAATCAAGGCATGTGCTCCCAACACACCTTGTTTTCTTGAAATATTTTTGGCTTTCTTTTCTTTTCTTTTTTGCCGTCGTAGCAAATGCAGCAGCAGCGATATCTGTGGGAGAGACTTCTGGGCTGTGGTGGGTTGTGGACTGGGGGCAATGTGGTCCCCTGATCCCAGACATTACCCAACCCTCTCTCACATCATTACTCAAATCAAACAATGGCTCACATTTTCCACACAGGGAAATCAGCTATGCCAGGCATCCTGGTCAAAGGAGAAACTAGATGAACTTCTCAAGGGAACCTCCTTGAACTAGTAGGCCAGGTGATACTCTAAGCCTCTTTTAGAGCTTCTAGATTTAGCCTTACCTCCCATGGTGCCTTCAAGATGTTTTGGACTATAATTCCCATCAGTTCAAGCCAACATGGCCCATGCACATGGATAATGGCAGTTGTAGTCCAAAACTTCTTGTGGGAACCTGGTTGAGGAAGGTATTCTAAAGGCTCATCTACACCAAGCAGGATATTCCACTATGAAAGCAGTATGAAATCAGTATATAAAAGGCAGGAGCCACACTACTGCTTTATAGCAATATTGAAGTGCACTGACAAATGTTGGGGCCCATTGACACATAGCATATACCACTTTCATACCGGTATATCCTGCTTGGTGTGGCTCTTGCCTTTTATATACCGCTTCCATACTGCTTTCATAGTGGAATATCCTGCTTGGTGTAGATGAGCCCTAAGTCATTAGTCTAAGCAAGTGGGAGACCTAGTTTTGTTGGGTACGCTGTCCAACACGGCCTTCAGCCACACCAGAGTTGGGCCTGACATATCTCCTTCTGGTTGCCTGCACTTTATGGATCTTTCACTTCTCTGCATCCCCCCTCCCAGTTTTTCTCTCTCTGCCATTTGAATTCTTTCTGCATCCCACTACCTTTTACAAGGCTGATCTTATTATATTAATAAATCTCCTGGCCTTGAGCATTTAGAATTACATTGCCTTCCCTCTAAAGAAGCTTCTGTTTCTCTTGAATTCCTTGCCTATCACAAAAAGACTCTCTGATATATAGATGACAGGCAAACTGCTTCAGTATCTCACATGCCTCCCTTTCCTTTTTGCTCCTTCTCTAAAGCAGGCAGCACAGGCAGGACGGGCCTCCAACCTTTGCAAAAAGAAAATCCTGACATTTAAAGATTGTCGAAATTTGAGGCATGTTTTCTCTCTCACACACACCCCTTTTCACCCCATTTTCCAAAACACAGTTATCTCTGCATAGAAGCCTTTTAAAATCTGACTTCATACCAGCATGTTCTTCCTAGTCCTTGCCTCCATCAGCAACAGGAGGCAGAAGAGAGTGACGCTTTCACCTGTAGAACAGAACACATGGCAAGATAAAGTGAACACCTGGACAGCAGAGGGAAATAGAAGAGGCTAGGAGATCCTGGCAAGCAGCAATTTCTGACAGCTCAAATGGCCAGACACAAGAACTCTCTTCCTAGATTTGCTCTCCCTGAAACAGGAAAAAAGGGAGCAGTAGGTGGCTCATTTTGAAGATACAAAAGTCTAGGGAGCCTTGACAATCTTCACTTTGTCTAGACTTTGACAATCTTACTTCACTTTGCCTAGACAGGAGAAAGAAATAGCATTCCAGGTAGGCATGCATTGGATTTTGTTAAATCCCTTCTGTCTGTGTTTCCTGTCAGGCTTCTCTCATTCTGTAATCTGTTCATTGATGGAAGTGTGTGTGTGTGTGTGTGTTTGTATGAGAATGTTGTTCATTTGCTAATGCACAATGCACATTTGTGCAAATCCCCCACAAAAGTAAAAAACAAAACAACAACAACAACATGTCCTGGAAGTCCATAGAATCAGTGTGATTCAGATAAAGCTGTTCTGCTGTGTAATGCCAGTCCAGGTCCAGGCCCGATTCAAAGTGCTGGTATTAACATTTAAAGCCCTAAACAGCTTGGGGCCAGGTTATCTGAAGGAACGCCTCCTCCCATATATACCTGCCTGGACCCTAAGGTCATCCTCAGGGGTCCTTCTCCGTGAGCCCCTGCCAAAGGAAGTGAGGCAGGTGGCTACCAGGAGCAGGGCCTTCTCTGCTGTGGCACCCTGGCTGAGGAATGAGCTCCCTAAGGAGGTTTGCTTGGCACCTACATTATATGCTTTTAGACGCCAGGTGAAGACCTTTTTATTCCCCCAGTATTTTAACAGTCTATAAATAAATTTTAACTTGGTGTTTTAAATTTGTAATTTTGCATTACTGCTGTTTTGATCTGGTTGAGCTTTTATATTGTATTTTATATTAGGGTTTTATACTGTTGTTTTCTACTTTGAATTGTTTTAATTTTTGTGAACCGCCCAGAGAGCTCCGGCTATTGGGTGGTATAGAAATGTAATAAATAAATAAATAAATAATCCATGGGCCATATTCATTTCAGTCCTTTGTGATTTTCTCCAAGATCCCTAGTTCCAGCTAGGAGGTCTGGATGTGACTTGCTTCTCTTTTCTTTTTCTTCTACTCTCAGTTACTCTGGTGCAAGTGTGCCTGAACTAGATTTGCAGGAGAAAGAGTTAGAAGCCAATTTAGCTGATCCTGAAGTATAGTCACAGTGGACAACTAGTAGACGTATTTTGCTAGGCCCAAAAGATAATGTTCTAGGAAGAAAACAATCTTGAAGTTCAGCCATTTCCGATGACCAACTGATTTGGCTTCAGGGTAAAGTAAGTAAAGTAAAGGTTTTTTCCTCAAAAACCCTAAATTCTGATTTTTTTCCACCTTTTTTCAATTCTATTGGCTATAATTATTCCCCATCTTTGCTGCCGCTTTGGCATTCCCCACCCTCATTCTAAGTACTGCTTCTTCCTGAATTAGTTACGTGGAAGATCCTAGACAATCGTAGATAGTGTGGTGAACGGAATGGCACTACAGTGGTGCGTACTGCATAGGCAGACTTCAGGGTCAATAAAGCCAATTGAGAGAAAGGCCAGCGCTTCCTGGATTAGTCCCACGGCTGATCCCAGCCAATTGGAGATCACATAGAGAAAGGTGACGTGACCACTCCGATTTGCCTGTGTGCTTACTGAAAACAAACAAAAGCCCATTCAAGGTGCATTGCTTTTGTTCTGAATGGTGAAGCGCTCTCCTCCACTTTTGGTGCAATCATCCAAAAAAGAAAAGGGGGGAAGGCAAAATCAGAATGGCTGAAAACGGTCACAAAACGTGCTTTCGTTTTGGCCTAGCCCTGCTTGGATCTGTTAAAATCCTGCCACTGGCCCCCTAAAGCCACCTTGAGCAACTAGGAATGTCTGTTATTCCCCAGCTATCTCCAGATATAATGCCCAATATCACTGGTAGGGAACAGCAAATTTGCAAAGACTTACCGAACCCGCTTGGTGAAATTAATAAAATTGAACAAGTGACTTATTTGAACTTCCTCATAAGCTTTCATGAGTCAGATGTGATAATGGCATTTGGGGAAATGGAGGGAGGGATGGGAAATAAAAAGGCAGCAGGTTGGGTGATGCTGATGTGCAAGATATACACTGTATAAGTCACAAGAGGGAAAACTAAAACAGTGGTCTCTTATTTTATGTGGGAAGAGCATCTTCTTAAGTGGAGGTATCTTGATATGTCATTCTGGTATTGGAGGATGCAGTGCTCAAATCTAGGGCTGTGCATGGACCCCCCAATCCTCTTCGCAGCCCGATCCGCAACTTCCGGATCAGGCCAATCCATCCCGCCATGATCCGCCTGTGGCCCAGTCCACTTCATTACGGAGCTCCAGATCCAAATTGGAGCTCCGTTTCCCCCACACCCATAGACTTACCTGGGTGCACCACTGTTGCCACATGAACTGCAGTGTAAGCCTCCCCTTGTGCACACCACTTACCTGGTCTGTCGCGGCCCATCGCCAGCTTCACTTCAGCCCACAGCTCAACCCGAGTTGAGCCATGAGCTCAAGTGAAGCTGGCGATGGGCCGCGACAGACCAGGTAAGACCCCCCCTCCCCCTGCCCCCTTACCTGGCTCTGCTGCCGTCGCTGCACGGGCGGTGGCAGTGCCAGGTAAGGCCCCCTTACTTTTTTTCGGAGTGAGTGATGTATTACAGTCTGCTTCCCCTGGGCCTCATTCCAAGTCAGGACACCTTCGATCAAGTGTCCTGACACCTACCAGAAAGAACATTTAAATGACCTCCTCCCTATAGTCAGGAGGCTGAGTACTGTAAAGGAAGCCTATGCAGTAGTTTCCCAGTAATGACAGTGACTATGCAACAGTGACTATCACCTCACCCTGCATATTGACTTTGCGTGGCTGGAGGAAAGTCTCAGTGGCACAGGAGGGTTATGGTTAATCCTCAAGATAGGGTTAGAGTTGAGGAGGGAGAGCACCCCAGGCAAGAACTGAGTGGGCCACCAGGATGGCTTGCATACTTACTTTTTGTGGCTGGAGGGAAGTCACTGTGGTATTTTAGGGTTAGGTTTAATCCTCAGGTTAGTGTTAGTGTCAAGAAAGATTGCTCCCCAGGCTACGGAAAAGCCTAACAGGCCGGATAGACTGCATGGGCCACCAGGATGGCTTGTACACTGACTTTTAGTGGTTGGAGTCATGACTCAGTGGTATGTTCAGGTAGGGTTTATCCTGAGGTTAGGGTTGAAGAGTTATGGGCAGGAACTGGGGCTGTGAAAGAGCCTAGTAGAGCCAGGCAGACTGAGAGGGCCACCAGGATGGCTTGAGGTGTTCTGCAGCCACCACTGTACCAAATGCAGCTACACATCACTGATTAGTGTTCACGTCCAGATGAAAATTAGATCCCATTCCCGGCTAATCAGCTTCTTATCCGTGTAAGCATTGAGCAGCTCTTTAGTCTTAACTGAGTTTGCTGCTGACAACCCTAAATGGTTGACTAACATTAGCCACACTGGAGATTTAGAAATTGGATTATTCAACAGATCCGGGCGTCCCACAAGCCCGCCAGTTAATGGAGGTTCTATGGCATTAAGCTATTAACGAATGGATATTGAATAAAATCCTAACAAATGAGAAATCAGACATTTCCAAAATAACAGTGGTGAGAACAAATCTCTTCAGTACACTGTGAAGTTTGCAAATGCAGCCCTCATTCCAGAGACACAACTGAGATTTCAGAATGCTGTCTGAATATTTGATTAGCTTTCAAGACTTAGCTCACTACACAAAGAAATTGGGGCCCTTCACAGAGTGCATCCTTTGCAACAGCATCTATCCAGAACCTGCAGTTTGGTAATGTATCATAGACTTGGCAACCATGCTTTGAATTATAGGACTTAAGTCCCCAGTAGGTCCTAGACATAAAACCTGGGCAATAGCAGGCAAGGCATTTAGCCTGTACTCTGTCTCAAAGAATGAACTGCAGGAACACCAACCAGGCCAGCAAGGAAGCAGCTTCTCATTCCTCCACCACCGTTTCCTTAGGACCAGAAATGGAACATGATGAGAACTTCTCAGAGAAGACAGAGCATCTCATCACCAATCCTAGAACATATGACTGGTGGGGGGGGGGAGCAATGGGAGTCCGTGGACCTGGCTACCCTCCTCCCACAAAACCTCCACCCTAAAAGTTGCAACATTCAGTGCTTGCTCTGGATTAGTGCTATTGCAAAAGATGCTCCCTAGGGGATACTCTCTGACTCAAGAACTTGGTCTTTTGTGCTCTCTCGCTCCCACTCTCTGATAGAAGGAGATCCCACAAGGCCACTGATTCATGTCTGTTCCTCCATAGACACGCCTCTGGGGAGGAAAAACAAGACACGTTGCAGCTTCCCAGAATTCCAGCAGCAAACGCCATTTCATCTTCAGCCTCCCTTCAGGCTTTGCATTGGTCGGCAGATCCAATACGATAAAACATCATCCCACTGACATTAAAGATAACCTTTTGCAGCGATCACCTTAAACACCTCCATAATTACATGGGCTTTCTCTTAGAGGTTTAATTTTCTGTTTGTTTGTTTTATGCCATCGGTGTGGTTACATCTCTCCAAACAGAAGCCGACACACAGGAGGGCTACATACTCACTGCAGTGGAGGGACAAAGAGGAGGCCTGGAGGGAGAACTTCACAAACACTGTTAAAATCCAGCTGGATGCAAAGAACAGAAAGAGAAGAACGAATAGAGAGAGATTGGGGGGGGGAAGAGTAGCCATGTCTCCACATAAATGACTCATCTCCATTAACACCCACCCACCCACCCACCTGAAACTTGGTAGTTCAGATGGAGGCAAAGAAACATACAGATATGTGCAAGCATCAGGACCAGATCTACTCTTAGCAGGATATAACAATTCAAAAGTGATTTGAAAATGGTATATGGAATGTGTCATGTGCCCCAACAGTTGTCAGTGCACTTCAATACCGTTATGAAGCAGTAGTGTAGACCTGGAGAGTTCCAAGTAGGTGTAAATGGTTGGAGCCGGGTATTCCAGCCTTGTCTGATTATTAGCAGAGCATTCCTGCTTGCATGAGTTCTAGTCCCAACTCCTGACTATAGATGACCTTGGTTGGAGAACACAGGCTTCAGGCCTAGTTCCTGGGACAGCCCCCCTCTTACACCCCATGGTATTGGCCTAGCCTTGACACACAGCAACTGAGAATAGGGATAGTACTAAAGGACTACCAACTCCCATACAGAATTGCCCACTCTTTAAGGACTGACACAGTTCTGGATGCTGCCACCCTTTCATACAATATCACTTTCAGGGGCTCAGGTGATGTTTCGACTGTGGACAAACAGGTGGTGGTAAGCCTACCTGCCTAAAAAGAGACCCAGCGTACCACAAAGCTTTCAGAGAAGATTTATTGCATGAGAAGCAAATGATATTTGCAATAGATGACAAGATCATTGAAAAATGTAGGGCACAGTCAGCAGAAAACTAAAAATGGAGCTGAAATGGTGACTGTGGATGCATGATAGCCTTTGTTTTCATTACTTGGCAGCTCTGAGAACAAAGATGGAGTGAAGGGATTAATGTTCATGTAACTTTGCCCAGAAAGAAAGGCCTCGAGGCTCAGGTTTCAAGCCTTTTCAAAGCAAAGGAGAAGAGAAAACATTATAACTTTCCGAGGTAGAAATGACAATCTCCAGATCCATTCCATTCATAATCCTTTTAGGCTTCAAAGACTTGTGATTTGTTCTCGAAGCAAACTAAGCCAAAAACCCACAGAGTGCATGCGACCAATTGGTAATCCAGTGATGTCCATTGTCCCATGAATTAGTGAAGAGGATCTTATCATATTTTGACACTAAATGCGGAACTTTACAGTTGTGTCTATGAATTTTCATTTTCATTTTTTTCCTTTTATTGTCTGCCCTATTTCCCATGATTTCATGGTCATTTTGAATTTAATTTTTTACCTTCCAAGGTGTTAGTTATCCCTACCAGTTTGTGTCAACTGCAAACTTGTTCAGAATCTGCTTCATATCTTTGTTATTGATAAAAACGTTGAAGAGAACCAAGCCCAAAACAGAGCCCTACATCACCCCACTCAAAACCTCCCTCCAAGTTTATGAAGAACCATTGATTAGTACTCTCTAGCTATGGTTTTCTCATTGACTCTTGTTCTGAATCTACCTAAACATATGATTATCTGCCCCACATTTAACCAGTTTGCTAACTAAAATAGGCAGTCTTGTTAAATGTTTTGCTGAAACGGAGATAAATTACATCTACAGCATTCCCACAATCCACTAAGCTAGTAGACTCCTGTATATTCTAGCATCTTTCCTGATATTGGTGTCAGGCTGATCAGTCTGTAGATTCCCAGGTCCTCCTTTTCCTTTCCCCTCACCCATTTTGAAGACTGGGATGACATTTACTTCCTTTCAGTCCTGCAGCCCCACACACTTTCTCCAGGATTTCTCTTATATCCTACAGAGATTCTAAGAGCATATCAGCGACTCCCTTTAGTATCCTAGAGTGTTATTATTATTATTATTATTATTATTATTATTATTATTATTATTATTTACATTTATATACCACCCCATAGCCAAAGCTCTCTGGGTGGTTTACAAAGATTAAAAGACTTAACATTAAAAATCAATATACAAAATTTAAAACTGTAAAAACAAAAAAAGCTAACATTTAAAACATTAAAAAAAACACCTCTCAGCCAGGCCAAAGACAGTTCTGGAGTCAGTTAAAACTTAACATATGCTGTTAAATTAGAAGAAAAGTCTTGACCTGGTGCCAGGCAGGCCTCATCGGGGAAATCGTTCCATAATTGGGGGGGGGGGAACCACAGAGAAGGCCCTCTCCCTTGTTGCTATTCTCCAAGCTTCTCTCAGAGTAGGCACCCAGAGGAGGAGCTTAGATGTTGAGCGCAGTGTTTGGGTAGGTTCATGTCGGGAGAGGCATTCTATCAGGGATTATGGTTCTATCAGGGATTATGGTTCCAAGCTTTATAGGTTAAAACCATCACTGTGAATCGGCTCGGAAACATACAGGCAGCCAATGAAAGCAGGCCAGAGTTGGTCTTATATGTTTGAACCTTCTGGTCCCTGTTACCAATCTGGCTGATTCATCCGGCCCTGAAGTTTGGAACTCATTTAAAGTAGCTAGGTATTCCCTGGTGAGAAGAGGCACTGAATGATGAAAAGAGGAAGAAAAGAGCCAAGCTCATTATTATTATTATTATTATTAGTAGTAGTAGTAGTAGTAGTAGTAGTAGTAGTAGTATCCCGCCTTTTGCCCAATGCTGGGCCTCAAGGCGGCCTTACAAAGTTTAAAATATACATGGGAGGGGAAGAAACAAAACCATAAACATTTAAAATACACAACAAAATTATAAGACATTAACATAGATGGAGGGCCACACTATTCTCCAAAGGCCTGCTGGAACAAAAACGTTTTAGCCTGCTTCTGAAAGCCCATCAAGGAGGGAGCCAGCCTAGCTTCCCCGGGAAGAGAGTTCCAGAGTACCGGAGCAGCCACCGAGAAGGCCCTCTCCCATGTTCCCACCAAGCGTGCCTGTGAAGAAGGTGGGACTAAAAGTAGGGCCTCTCCAGAAGATCTCAAAGCACGGGCAGGCTCATAAGGGAGAAGACGTTCTTTCAAATAACCTGGACCCGAACCATATAGGGCTTTATAGGTCATAACCAGCATTTTGAATTGTGCCCGGAAAGAGACTGGAAGCTAGGGGAGCTGTTTTAACAGGGGAGTTGTGTGCTCCCTGTAACCAGCCCCGGTCAACAATCTGGCTGCAGCTCTTTGAACCAGCTGGAGTTTAATATCAGAGCAGGGTGCAAACGGCCCCTTTCAAATGCTCCACCCTGCTTGTGGGCAGATAAATTGAGGGGACAGTTCCACTAAATTTCTCCAGAGTGAGGAGAAATTCTCAACCGTTTCTCACAGGTAATTCTCAGAATCCCCATGCAATTCCCAGAATCTCCGTTTCAATAGCAAAATGGCAGTGTCTTAATGAACCCTGCCTCCAGGATTTGCCCATGCCATGTGAGGGACATACAGAATGGCTCCAGGTTCCCCAATCTGGTCCCCTGAGCCTCCTGGCATATGACCTATGGTGCTGGCCACAGGGGGAAAAAAAAACCTAGACATCTGTATACACATGCTGCTTCAAGTATACACAACCATGCACACACACACTTAGAGTCTTTCAGCTTCCATCCTATATCCCAAGATCCTCTTCTTCCATGGACCAATCCATCCTGACTTTTAGCACATTCCAATCACACTTTCTGTGGAAAACGCAGCCCAGGAGAGGCCGCACAACAGCTATTACTCTGCAGAGAGCTCTGCCTTAATGCAGAGTGACACAGGAAATAATCCTGCAATGCAATGTATGAGGACAGCGAGACCCAGTGTCTGGGCTGAACACAAGGAATCACCTCACGTCGCAGCCGCTGCAGGCTCTTGACATTCCAGGCTGTAATTACTTCCTCCCACCTCGGTCCTGCTCGCAAATTAATTTAATACACAGTGAGATGAAGCTCCCATGCCTGATTATACTCTCTCTTCCCCCACCCATAACCCCTGTAGGGCCAAAAGGGGTGGATATCTACACTGAACAGGCATACATCTTGCAGGGCAGGGAGGCTGACGAGTGCCTTTATTAAGAAGCCATGGAAAGTGAGTCATCTCTGGAACTTGCATGTCAGCTGCACCACTTCTCTATAGCAAAAAATACAAGTGGCCACAAAGTTTGTTTGTTTATTTTCTCCAGTCAGTGACGTTCAAAGTAAATATGGGAAGAATCATAGAATCGTAGAATAGTAGAGTTGGAAGGAGCCTATGAGGCTATCGAGTCCAAACCCCTGCTCAAAGCATCCCTGACAGAGGCTTGTCCAGCTGCCTCTTGAATGCTTCTAGTGTGGGAGAGCCCACAACCTCCCTAGGTCATTGTTTCCAGTGTTGTACTGCTCTATACATTGTATAGTGAAAAAAAATAGCATTGAAGAAGTTCCTCCTTCACCAACATTTAGGGGTGGGTGGGCTCATATCACTAGCAAAAATAGCAGGGAAAGAAATGAGAGGGAAAATTAAATTATAACTGAGAATCATAAAATAGTAGAGTTGGAAGGGGCCTATAAGGCCATTGAGTCCAACACACACACACCCCACTCGATGCAGGAATCCACCCTAAAGCATCCCTGACAGATGGTTGTCCAGCTGCCTCTTGAATGCCTTTAGTGTGGGAGAGCCCACAACCTCCCTAGGTAACGGGTTCCATTGTCATACTGCTCTAACAATCAGGAAGCATTAGGACTAAGGAATGTTCACACTGCTGTATGCAAGTTTCTTCAAGCTAGGAAGAAGGAGGAGAAAGAGAAGGAGAAGGAGTTGTTTGAGGCTTTTCACCTATTTTTCATAACCATTGTTTCACACTAACCAGTAATGGTTTGCTAGGGTCTGTGAGTATGTTGAGCCCATGTAACTGCATAAACAGTCACTCCTTGTGGGAATAATAATAATAATAATAATAATAATAATAATAATAATAATAATTTTGATTGTACCTTATGCAAAAGATCTCAGGACTTGGGATGGAAACATAAATGAAAATACACACAAAAAAAGACCCACCATTTGGTTTGGCAACGTTTCTGATTGGTTTTGTGGCTCTCCCAGGGCTAGCCCATGTTAGACAGGGTAGATATCTGCTAGGTAACTCATTGCTAAGGCCCAGAACCTCCAAGCCCCCTCCACTGTCCCCAGTTGTGTTGTCACCACACTTCAGTTCTACTTTTGGCTCTGAAAAAGTTGAGGTGAGTGTGGAGGGGCCTTCTCTGGCAAAGATACCTATAGAAAGCTAAAGGGCTTTTCCATTTGTTTTAGGCTGCAACCTTGTACACATATCCCTGAGAGGATGCAACTTCTACTCCATGGAATACATCTTCTACGTTGCTACTCAATTTTGTCTGAAGTCAATTTTGAGGCAGATTTGGGAGGAATTCTTTGTAGGCCTGCCGTAGGAATGCCAAAGGAAGTTTTGAAAAAGTTCTGATGAGTAAGATTTTTTTCCGGAGGGATGTCACTCCAATATCATCTGGCAATTTTGCACAGAAGTATCTTGTTAAAAAGAGAGAGAGAGAATACAGTCCGAAAGCAGAGATGGAGTGTTCGCAGTGAGGAACAGCAAACGGCAGGACCTTGTCCTCCCCATCCTGCCCCATCGCTTTCTTTGCCAGCCAAACCCCATCAAGGATGGGCTGATGAGAGGACGCCAGCGAGCTAATATAAAAACCCTGGAGGCATTGAGGAGATTGGCAACGAGAAGACTGACGGTTGCAGTAA
The DNA here is from genome assembly GCF_023053635.1 of Elgaria multicarinata webbii. Classification (NCBI taxonomy): domain Eukaryota; kingdom Metazoa; phylum Chordata; class Lepidosauria; order Squamata; family Anguidae; genus Elgaria; species Elgaria multicarinata. Next base: position 33,558,775 of record NC_086182.1, read on the forward strand.
CAGGAGAGGAAATTACAGATAAGTGAAGGGAAAGTGCCCACTGAGATGAGGGGAGAATGCCTGAGCCGACAGAAAACAAACGGAGGTGTCAAGGCAGAATCAATAGCGATTGCATGACCCACGAAGGTGCAAGATGGGATTCATTATAGACGGGGATAAAACAGATATTATCCAGCCCGCTCACGGTGGACCGTGCTCACCTCTCAGATGCTGCTTCTGGCAGGGAGAATGGAATGGGGACATCTACCTTTTGTGGGCAACGTGAGATTTAATTTGTATTATTTGCAATATACTTAGGTTGACCACATGGAAAGGAGGACAGGGCTCCTGCATCTTTAACAGCTGTATATGGAAGAGTATTTCAGCAGATGTCATTTGTGTGCCTGCAGCACCTGATGAAATTCCCTCTTCATCACAACAGTTAAAGCTGCAAGAGCCCTGCCCTCTTGACCAGATACAAAAGAGGGTAGGCCTCCTGCAGCTTTAACTGTTGTGCTAAAGAGGGAATTTTACCAGGTGCTGCATGCATACAAACGACACCTGCTGAAATTCCCTTTTCTATGCAACTGTTAAAGATACAGGAGCCCTGTCCTCCTTTCCATATGGTCACCCCAAATATATTTAGATGCCACTTTTCAACAACAAAAGGTCTCAAAGCAGATTACACTGTAAAGCAGGGCAACGATTAGAACTGGATCCAGCTATTTTGGATTGGATCCAGATATAATCTTACTTAGAGTTGACCCATTGGAATCATTGAGACTTAATTTAGCCAGGATTAAGCCTTCTTAACACCTAGTAGGTCTACATCCAGCTGATGGCATCAGCAGTCTGTCCAATCTTTGGGCAACAATAGTTGTTGGGTCTGTCAGAAGGACAAGTCATCTGTTCCAATGATAAGCCAAAGTCAACTGCTGTAACCCAGTAGTGAGGCAAGGGCACTCTGCATGTGACCAAAGGCACCCTCAGTATCATTCTTACACCAAGTTGAAGGGTTGCTTACATTTTTCACCCTTCTGGAGCAAATCCTGCCCTTATCTTGACAAGGTCAGGAAGAGAAGTACAGTTTCTCGCTCCAAATCAGGGATGCCCAGAGGGTTTATGGAGTCTGGATCAGGTGTGGCGTTGTGGGGCCTGCTGCTGCCCCCTACAAGGATCTATGCCTGTGTGGGGATCTGGTGAACAATATACCATGGCTGGGAGAGATGCAAAGAAGTTGAAGTTGGTTTGTTGGGGGGGGGGGTTGACCAGGGTAAGTTGTTCCAGTTGTTTTTCACCCAAGTAGACCTGCTCCGAATAAGCATATTCTGCCCCCTAATGAATGTACTTTGCAAAAACTTGGATAGATGCTATTAAACCCTTTAACAGCTCTTAATAGCTCTCCAACAATCTGCAGCATTTATGGTTTGTGCTAATGCTTACATTTTAATGGGGAATATACATTTGTGGGGCTTTTTTTAAGCACACGGATGATAAAAGTTTCTAACAGTGACTCATCCGCCCTCACAAGGTGACAAATGTGGGAATGCAATCTGACCAGGGATTTCTCTTACCGGGAAAAATGAGGTCATTATATGCTTGAATTTTTTTGCATTCAAAATGGATGTCAAAACAAGAGAGTGAACAGCTAAGTGAGGCTGTGTGCACATCCTTAACCTGTACCCTCCCACTGTTAACAGACAGAACTAGAAACATCCTAATATCCTAATGTCCCCTCCCCCATCCTGGTGCCCTCCAGCTGTGAAGAATGCCAGCTCCCATTATCCTCAGCCACATTGGCTGGGGAAGATGGGACATCTTCATCAAAACATCTGGAAGGGCAGCATGCTGTGGAAGGCTGTCTGAAGATGCAAATCAAAGTTCGCTTTGCCAGTGTCAGCTTCTCCAACATGACACGTCGTTGAAGGCTCTGGACTACCTGGCTGGTGCTGTTTTCATCCACTCTGCAATAGTTCATCTTTAAAAACCAAGGATGGTGTTTGTTCTATAGGCCAAACATGAGGAACCTCCACCCTTGGGGTTATTCTGATTTACCAGCCACTCCAATGCTAGCCCATGAAGCCATCTGAGCTGAGTACAACTTCTTCCACCACCATGCTCCTCTTCCCTTTTTCTTTTCTCCCCCCTGCTTCAGCACTGGTGATAGTGCTGAACTGGAGACACAACCGAAAGAAGAACAAGGCCTGAAAGAAGCCAAGAAGGAGCCCCCAAGCTCATTGCAGCAGCACCATCCCTCCTCCTCCTCCCGCTGGCCACCTCTGGGGTGTTTCAGTCCCAGCACTGAGCTCTGAGGCACCTCCTCACTCATACAGCCATGGCAGATAGTATAGGCTACTGATATGATAGGGAACCAGGAGGGGAATCTACACATCGTCGTGAAGGCGCTTGCGTGCACCTGCAGTGCGCCTCGAAACTTATTGTGTAGATCCTGCCCTATCCTGGCTAGAAGAGGCAGAGGAGGAGGAGGAGGAGGAGGAGGCCGCGCATCACCCCTCACGGGGACGGGGCAAAAAGTTTCCGGGCTCGGCGGCTTCGCTGGGAAATTCGGCCGCGTCCTTGCCACTGCCACCACCGCCCACCTCCCCGCCAGCCTCCTGCTGCCGGCGAAAGAGCCACCCAGGTCGGAGAGCCCCAGTGAAGCAGCCAAGCCCGGAAACTTTTTGCCCCGTCCCCGCGAGGGGCGATGCGGGGCCGCCTCCTCCTCCTCCTCCTCCTCTGCCTCTTCTGGCCAGGATAGGGCAGGATCTACATGATGAGTTTTGGGGCGCACTGCAGGCGCACGCAAGCACCTTCACGATGATGTGTAGATCCCCCCCAGCATTGTCCTACAAGCCGTCATCATCACTTCAGAATCTAGAGAGTTTGAAAGCAACGGTGTATGCCACGATGTGGTTTCAATAAAAATGGGGGAGAGAGAGGAAGCCCAATGAACAATGAAAAAGGAGACGCTTTATGGCTGCTGCTCTCTGCTAAAAAAAAGAAGAAGAGGGGGGTATATTTCAAGATTTGCCAGGAATGTGAAGGAAGTGCCCCCATCATTTCCAAAATCCTGAGAATGGAGCTGAGAAAGTTGGGAGGTGCTCTCTCATCTGCCCTACATTGGTTGGTGTACACAATTCCCCCCCAGCTCAGCCATTAGATGAGTTCTATTTCCACCCCCAGAGCTCTGGACGCGTGCAAACAGCGCCATTGATGCAATGAGTGTCCACAATCTCTGCTGATTTCTGCAGAAAATAAAGAAGCTCTCACTTCATTCCGTAGTGGAATCCTGTCTTCACTGTAACAATGGAGGAAAAGAAATTGTCATTCAGTTGGAGAAAGAGAGATGGGGGGGGGGATAAACAATACAGAGGCAAGCTGCTGAGAATGGTTGGTTATTTTTCTTTTCAGAGGAGTCTTAAAAGCTTCTAGAGACTGCTGGCCCTGGAGGCCACTTGAATGAAGTGGGAAGAGGTTTGATGGAAGAATTCCGCTAGTGAAGGGGACTTGAAGTGGTTTTTGCCGGATTCAATGGAAGGATGGCCACTGATGTTGATTAATCTCAACTATCTATCTATCAATCTATATATAATCATTGAGCTTGACAATGCCAGAATAATATGCCTTCTTCCCTGGAAACCTTAACCTCTATATAGGGGTGGATAAATCTCTCAGTTTCAGTTTCACCCGGTCTCTCATTTGTGTTGGCCTATTTCTGCATCAATTTGTGAATTTGACAAACACACACACACAAACACATCTACATTACCATTGCCTCACCCAGTGGCTTGCCCCCAATATCTGCTTTGTAGTGGCTCCCCCCGCCCCCAATATCTGCTCCTGAAATGGGAGGTTTTATTTGGTTATCATCTGCAATTGCCATTAAAGCCAATTTTCTAATACCGTATTTCTTCGATTGTAAGACGCCATCGATTGTAACACACACACTAATTTCAGTACCACCAACAGGGGGGAAAAACCCCCAAGACACACCCACGATTCTAAGATGCACCCCATTTTTAGAGATGTTTATATGGGGGGGAAAGTGTGTCTTAGAATTGAAGAAATAGGGTAGTATTTTAAATTTCTTTTTAAAAGGCATCTAAGGCCACAGCTAGACCTAAGGTTTATCCTGGGATCATCCAGCGTTCACCCCTGACTGAGCACTGGATCCCCTGTGTGTCACCTAGATGAACGGGTTTGACCCCTGGACGATCCAGGGATAAACCTTAGGTCTAGCTATGGCCTAAGCTAGTGGAGCAGTATTTTTGGCAATCATGAATTCCATGCATCATGTGAAGATGTAGTTTCTTTGGTCTGTCCTGAATGTCTTGCCACTCTGTGTTATTGGGTGACTAGTGTTGTAGATTGGGGAGAGATAACACATATTTCTACCCACTCTTACTGCATTGTTTATTGCATTTGATATACCTCTATCAAGTCCCTGTTTAGGCATGTTTCTTCAGTGGCTCTCCATTTTATTAATGCTAAGGAGCTAGCATCAAAATCTTGAGAAATTTATTTGGGGTGGGCCTTGATAACTAGTAAACTATTTTTCCCACTTCGCCTGGTGAAGAGCTCTGTGATACTATGAAGCTTGCATCTCCCTTTTGCCAGCTTTATGGAACAGTCTATTGCCATCGATTGCTTCTCCTTTCCTAGCTCCTAGGGATGTTGAACAGATAAATTCTTTCCAGACAGTGAAGTGTTTAGAGACTGCATGATACCACGGCCAAATAAGTGCCTAAGATAGATAGCGGTAGTAGGCAGTAAACTCATTTGGGGTTGCAATTTAGTGGCCATTGACAATGTCTGGGCTGGCACCTTTGTTTAATTTAGTGCCACTCTCGAGGAAACTCGCACCTGCTTTCCCTATTCCCCAGGTAGCTCTTCATCAGGGCAAGGAAGGAAGGCTTTCTGTGACTACTTCTGCTTCCCATCAAACCACTTTGCAGAGCCATTAAATATTTTATGGCTCACTTTCACTCTGGAGGAGCTTGGGTTTTCTACGGAAAGAGGGTCAGGTAGAGAGGTGATTGAAAGAGAAAAATAAAGGGGGCACCTGATAGAGAGTTAAGCAGGTAACAATCAAAAGGGGGAAGGTAAGAGTCAAAGGAGACATCAACCTGGTTCCATCTGCACTGGAAGATACTGATGGATCGATCAATCTGACGGAACACTGGTTTCATCTTCTGCTCCCTGTGGCTCTCTAAACAACAGCCTTATAAAGATTGCTTAGAGTTTCTACCTCCTCCTCTTTCCCCAAGTAAATGTGATAAATCAAGGTGAGTTGCATCTCCCACTCATTTCCTAATATACGCCCAGAACCTCAGCCTGTAGGACAGAGCAGGGAAGATGAATTGGCTGGTTCCCATGGAGACTCTGGGAAAAGTGCGTGTCAGAATGATGAATATTCCCAAGACTTTTTTTTTACCTGACTCAGAGGAAAGTCCCACAGGCATGGCCAAGGGGGTCAAGGAGAAACTCAATGAGTGTTTTCACAAGACACAAACTGAACCTGCTAAAAAAATGTGACTCTGCTCAGATGGCTTCTTCTCCGGCTCTTTGACATGGCACTGGAAGCAGTGGCAGCCTATGGGGGCCATCATCATTTCAAATGTAATAATGGATGGTAAAGAAGAAGGCATGAAAGTGAGCCAAGGGGGGGGGAGCGCCTTCCTTGCAAGGAAATGGCAAAGCTTAGGGCCACATTCTGCAACTTGGTGTCCTTCAAATGTATTGGATTGGAATTGCAGGCTGCTGCCCAAACTCCAGGAGTGATTTTGTGCTTTTTTTTTCCCCCTGGAAGGTTCTGCAATTCATGCAAATCACAGCTGAATTTGTGCAGTTATGGAAATTCAGCCATAATTTGTTCAAATTAGGCCTTAACATTTGCAAAATGCTCAGAAATTTGCACTAATTGCAGCACCTTCCAAAATGCACAAAATTCCCAGAAAATCCATGAGCAGGTCCAATTCACTGCAGATTGGGTTAGATGCCAGAGTAGGAAGTGAAATGAAGTCCACAGGGGGTGGGGGTGGTAGGAAAATGTGTTGAACTGCACCCTCTAAACAGATTTCTCCAAACCGCCCCCCCAAGCACTCCAAATTTATTTATTTATTTATTTATTTATTTATTTATTTATTTATTTATTTATTACATTTCTATACCATCCAATAGCCGGAGCTCTCATTCCAAATATCAGATTTGGAATGGCAAGGCCTAAGTTTAAACCCCCACTCAGATTTGAACCTCATGAAGTACGACAATGAAATCAGTTACCTAGGGAAGTTGTGGGCTCTCCCACAGTAGAGGCCTTCAAGAGACAGGTGGACAACCATCTGTCAGGGATGCTTTAAGGTGGATTCCTGCATTGAGCCGGGGGTTAGACTCGACAGCCTTATAGGCCCCTTCCAACTCTGCTATTCTATGATTCTATGATTCTATAAGTACCTCATACTCAGGTTGACCTTATTTCACAGGGTTCTTGTGAAGATACGGCAGAACAGTCCCCATGCAGCCACTCTGAGAAACATGAAGAAATAGTATGTTAGAAACACGAGTGAGGGCATGGATAGCCTGGGAGAGGAGGGGAAAGTAAAGCTGGGGAGATATCTGGATTCCTTCATTTGAACAGCGTTTGGTGCAATCTTATTTATTTACACCCCACCCTTCTATCATATTGGTAGCACTCAGGTTGGCTTACAGCAGTTTAAATAACAACCAAACGATAAAACACCTAAGATGTGAATCAAGCCATCGTCAAAAACAGAAATAAAACAGGAAGCAGATGGTGATGAGGTACAGCAGATAAAACTAAGCACAGTAAAAAGGAATTAGCCACCAGAATGAATGAATGAATGAATGAATGTCAACTCAGCAGGTCAAATTCTGTTGCAATAGAAATATCTTGGCCAGGTGCTTCCCAAACCAGGAAACTCAATTCTGCAATCTAGGTGCAGCCACAGAGAAGGACCTCTTCTGCATCCTAACCAGCCATGTTTTCATTTTGGACATCTTTGGAATATGAAAAAAAAAAAGTATCCCCAGCAGTTCTTAAGGAATGGTCCAGCTAGTATCAGAGGTGATGGTGTTGCATTGGAAGTGGCATGGATGCATTAGGAATTCCCTTCCCATGGTTCAGTGTTTTAGAAAACAACTACCACATTTTGTGAAAAGCACTGAACATGTGCCACAGTTTTCAGGTCTGTCTCATTTCTGTCCTTGTCTATATTCCTAGTGTGTATTTGCACACTCATAAGACTCTGCCCCTCTCCCCAAACAATCTTGCTATGATAATTGGACATTTGATTGCTCCAAGATCCTTTTTGTAGGGCGTTTACCTGTGTGTGTGTGTTTTTGTAGATCAATAAAGCGATAAAGGGAGATCAATAAAACAAACCTGATGTGATTGTACATTCAGTTGTATGATGATGGTTTTCCAAATGAATGAAGATGTAAATGAATGGAAGCAACTAAAAGATGCAGTAAGCTGTGCATGCTGCGATGCTGAAATTAGTTTAGAAATTATCTTAGTTAAACTAGAATTCAGGAGGAGTGAAATGCAAGGCAGAGTGAACCAATAAAGGGGAAATTCTCTAACCGTTTCTCAGGGTGGGGCCCACCATTAGTAGTGACAGTAGTATCACTTACTTCCTTTCCCCCTAAGGGTTGTTGTTGTTGTTGTTGGGAGCCTGTCTCAGGAAGTGAGGAAAAATGTTTTATTTTTATTTATTTTTAAAAAAATCCCAGCATGTTTTGGCCTAGATTTTCTTGGGATCCTTCTTCAGAGGTATAATTAAAACAGCCTGCCAGCTATTGAATATGTGAGATGTATCTTCCAGACTTGTCTGAAGGCTATTTTAAAGATTGCCCCCCCAAAAAAAAAAATCAGGGCCAAAACACTTTGGGCTTATTTAAGAATATAGCCATTTTCTAGCACGCTGTCGTTGATGGATTTCTAGTGGATGCTTTCCAGTTTGTCCACATGTGGTGGTGAGTTGGCACCTTGGCCAGCATTTTACATCTCTCACAATGCTCCCAGGTCATTGTGGGTGGGGTGGGGTGGAATGGCAGCCGCCGCCACCACCAGAAAGTGGTGGAGAATAATCAGAGAAAAGGCCTTCTTTGCGGGGAGAAGAGGTGAAGCAGCAGCAGCAGCAGAACCCAGACATTTTCTCAGATAAATGTCTTCTAAGAAATGCTGGCCCTGCTCCATCCCAGATTGTCGTGGCATGCTTTTGGCCATCAGGGCTCTGATAGGGTTGCGTGTGCCCCCCACTACAGCAGATGTTTTGCTGCCTGTTGCTTTCCGGCACCAATCAAGAGAAACAGAAGACTCTAAATGACACCTTGATTATCACTCACATTTTCAAACACTGTCCAGCAGCAGTAGCTGTCAGCTCTCATCACACGAGGCCGCCGGTTCTCATCAAAACATTTCGCATCTCGCCCGAGACCCCCATGCTTACCTCTGCCCATTAGGCTGCTCTCCTCCCCCCACCACCCCTGTAAGAATTTGCTTCCTCTGGGAGAAGTCTCAGACCTGCTCAGTATTTATTTTCTCCAACACAGCAGTAGCTTTGGGGTTTCTTGTTTATTTAGCTATTTACAGATTTGAAAGAGCCACAAGAGGTTGAGAGGCCCTTGTATTACAGCTGAAACAAATTGGAGGAAAAAAATTGGTCTCCAGCAAATGCTTCCAGCTCAAATGAGCTTGCAGACATTTGAATTGATAGCTGAGGTTAGCTGTGTGCAGATTTGGTACAACTTAAAACCCAGAACAATCCACAAAACCACCCTCAAAACATGGAAAGCGCATCACAGTTAGAAGGGAAGGATGGCACCTGTATGGGAACATAGGGCACAATACACAGTCCACATGAAACCTTGCAGATATGGGAGTGATCACTTCCCAGGATAAAGAGTTGACCAGAGTAAGTCCAATTAGGTTACTGGATCCCAGAGGTATTTGGGGTAGGGTCTCCAGTAGTATTCAGACTTGCATCTAGCCAGTGTGGTTGGTTATTGAAATGGATATGTGTGTGTGTGTGTGTGTGTGTGTGTGTGTGTGTGTGTGTGTGTGTGTACTCCAGGGCTAGATCTACACCAAGCAGGATATGACACTATGGCCTTTGCTAAACCTGATGGGAAATCTGGGGGAGAGGAGGGGAGACCGCACGTTATGAATAATGCGAGATCTCGCCCTTATTCACACAGGAGCTGCGACGAGCTCTGGAGGCGCCATTTTTATTTTATTTTTACTTTTAAAGTGGCAACAGCAGCTCAGGAGCCAGGAAAGGTAAGTAGGTTTTTTTAAAAAATCATCTCCTTCCCCCCCCATCCGCGATCTCCCCTTCCCATCTGTGACCTCCTCCCTGGCCCCGTTCTCCTTCCCCCATCCATGATTTCCCTGCCCGCGTGCCATGTCCACCCGATCGTCCGCACGCCCGATCGCCCAACCGCCATGTCCGATGCCCCCTCTGCCCCCCCGGCCAGGTCCGCTCTTCCCCCCTGGCCCCATCTCCCCCCCCCCCATGATTCCCCTCTCGGCCTGATGGGCACAGCGTTCTGCAGCCCTGGGAAATACAAGGCCGCAACCAAGTGCCGATTATCCCGGGCCAAAGGAGGGTTTAGCCTGGGCTGACCCCGGGATCCTCTGTGCATCATCTGGATGCACAGGGGTGAGCCAGGTATCAGCCCAGGCTAAACCCTTGTCTAGCAACGGGCTATGAAAGCCATTGCATGTGGAGTGTGTCTTGGGCCTCAACAGTTGTCACTACTGTTATAAACCATTTTAAAGCAGTAGTGTAGATCCTGCCCAGGCCTTTATTGGGCTCACTATGGAACAGCCAGCAGTGGATGACGTAGATTTGGATAAGAAACACGTGTCCATGTTTTTTCTCAGCCAAGCACACCTACTTTGGGAACAATTCTGAATAGTAGTGGCTAGAGCTGTGCATGGGCGGGAGCTGAAGTGCTCAGCTTTTAAGGTTCCCTGATATCCAGCTTCAAGCCAAAGGTACTAGGGATGTGCGTGCAATCAAAACTGAAGTCCATCAAAGTTCTCCAAATTTCACCGCAAGGCTCATACTGTCTCATGTCGGTATCAAATTGCAATCATTCTTTGTTTTCTTTTCGCATGAAAATACATGTGTATTTTCTTGCATGTTTCCCCACACACACACACACACAAATGCATGCATCAGTTTCACCCATCTTTGAAATGTACTCATTCTTCTCCCATTGATTAAAGTGTGTTTGAGCACCTTTTTTTTAATGCAGCTTTCCCAAATGCATGCTTGATGTTGAACACGATTTTTTGGCCTTTGACAGCAATTGTGGGAATCTGTGGACTTTGACCAGAGACTACATTTGTGTCTGTGTTTAGTTTGAAAGGTGGAAACTGGGCAAATCCAGATCAGAAATGGACTGAAGCAGATTTCTCATATATTTTTAAAAAAGCTTTAGAGCTTTCTTAGGGTCTTCAGGGCAAGGGCCTAAATCTTATGGTTAGGAGCTCTGTTTTCCTAGCAACTGTCACCAACTTTCTCCTTCATGCTGACATTTACACCACCTCCTTTCCTACCAGCATGTTCTTCCAGCATATTTTTTTCTTCTTCTTCTGTGTGGGAGATAGTGATTGAGAGACAGGCTCACATATAATAAATGCATTTTAAAGGTACATTGAAAAATAAAGCAATACTCTTGCATTAGAGATAAGTCATATGTGATTATAGACTTCACCCACTTCTTCATTAGGTTCCACTCATGAATTCCCAAAGTGCACCTCTGAATCTAAGTGCCTCAGGCTCAGGAGACCTCATTCATCTGTATAAGTCTTATTCTCATCCACTCAGGCCTTGAAAAAGGAATTATGCTGTTTATTCACTTAATGCATTTAATTAATTTCCTTTACGTATTTCCGATTTTGGGTGAAATTGTTTTATTAAAATATTTGCACCCAACTTCTGACTATAAGTCTCCAAGATGTCTAGGGGTTGGGAAGATTTTTTTAAAAAATAGAAAAACATACCACTTTTTAAAAAACAACAACAACAACAACAACAACCTATAATTTCTAATTAGAAGAAGTGTTGATCATAGCAGCTGAAATGAGAAAAATTCAGAAGAGGGCTCCACTGCCCTGATGTCTATAAGTCACTAGGGAAGAAGTGAAGAAAACTTCCATCAGGTAGGAGTTCCAACTTCCAATAGCTATGGTGTCACCATGAAGAAGGCCCTGTATTCATGCCTCTAATCTTGCATAAATGGCGGCTTTACAGCTGCCATTTGCATTAAGGACTGTTTATGCCAAATAATGCACTGCCAGTTTTACACAAAATGGCAGTTCACTGAGGGGCTGGCTACCCATGTGATAGTTGCTGAGAACTCACTGGGCTGTCCAGAAGGTCACATGGCATGGTGTGTGGTGGCAGGAGGCTGGTGGGGGGGGTTCAGCAAATACCTAGTGGTATGGACAGAGGTGAGTCCATCCATCCCTAGCTCTATTGTCTAAGAGGGTCAAAATGGTCAGGACCAACAGGGATCAGGCAAAAGTCACAACAGTCCAGGTCACAGGCCACCAGATTCCAAGGCAACACAGCAGAAGAGATGCAGGAAGAAGGAAAGTCAGAGTCCAGTCAAAGACAACAGATAACAGGAAAAAAGGTCCCCAGGCAGCACAATGGACAAGGAGCTGACAGAGTTCAGTCTAGAAGTGATCACACCAGGAATCAGCCAAGGAAACAGAGTAGAGCCAAGGGCCGATGGATTCAGCAAGGTCTGGTCAATATTGTTTCCAGCAACTCCCTCAACCTTACACTGTTATTTTTATGCAGAGGCCATCAGAGCCACATCCAAGCCTAAGCTATGAGCTGTTAGTGAATGCAGCTGAAAATGTCCTGCCTGTGAGCAAGCCTCCTATATACAAGTAGACCTTTCCTCACAAGGATGCCTCTGGTTCAGTCTAGCACTCCTTTTGAGGTCCTGTCTTTGTAGGCAGTGCCTTTCCGGAGGGCTTGGAGGGTTTCTCTGCCTCCACCTCTTGGCAAAGTCTTGGGTTTCAACAGATGATGCCCTCATCCTTCTGGTCCCCTGGCAGATCCTGGGCATTGCTGGTCATGGGTGGTTCCCAGCCTTCCAACTCTTCCTCCAAGGAAGAGTCTTCCAGCAGAGGGCATGACACTGCTGCTCTTAGAACCTTCCTAACTTTGGCTCCACCAAAAGCAGAATGACAGGATACAATCAGCATGGAGAATCAATCGTTGTTCATAATGGGGTTGGCCTAAAGTACACCATAAAGGAATAAACATTGAGGAGTGTGTGGGGGAAATGCCAGCATGTATGATGGACACAGCTCACAACCTATTCATTTATTTGAAGGCAGAAAGGTGTTGTCTGATTTCCAGGGAGTGTGCTGTACTTTGACAGAATGAGAAACAGGTTCCCTTCTTTGGAAAAGCACACACCATGCTGACATGTGGCTGAAAACCGCCCCAAAGAACCAATCTGATGCATCCGAGGGAGATCTTTCAGAAAGATGCTTCTATCTCTTTTGATCTTCCCTCTTCCCTCCCTGCCTTCTCCCCACTCTCCACCCTTCCAAGAATAAGACCCTGGTCACCTTGTACTGAATTGCTGCAAACAGCTGGGGCTTGTGGAAACAAATCGAAGCATCTTCATTTTGAAGAGAAATGATGCGTTGAGCCAGCCAGCTGCCCCTGCCTCCGTCATTCTCTTGTGCGTGTGCGCACAACTTTTGACAGATGGCAGCACTTTGAGTGACTGCTTCAATTTTTATTCTTTCTTATAATCCATGGCTTGAGTTCCAAATACTTTAAAACCATTACCAGCCCATAGATCACCCCAAAGTGCTAAAGTCCAGCACACTTAATAACCCTCCGGAAAGTACTATCAATCAGAAGAGGGAAAATACCTAACAGAAAACTGTTTAGTGCCTAAGATACCTGCTTCTGTCAGAGACAGATGGGACTGCAGTCCTTTGCAGTGGTTCGTAGATGCTGATATTTCTGCTTTTTTCCCTCTGCTTTTTCTTGCATAAGCTAGAGACCAACCTGTCAGGACTGTACCGAGCATTTCCACCTTTTTAATTCTCGAGTCAAAAATAGCTCTGCCGTTGGGGTAGAAATATTTCCGAAAGAACACTTTGTGTAAATAGTCACCTTTTCTTTTTTTTTTCTTTTTTTCCTATCTGCTGTTGTATTTTGTTTTGTTTTTCACAAAACAAGTTGCTCTTCCTTACCCTTCCCGAATTAGTCACAGGAGTTATCTCAACCAATAAGGTGTGATGAACAGGCTGATGTCATGACACTGTGTAGCCAATTAGATTTGGTCAAGTGAGGATTTCATTGAAGGCAATGACGGCAACTGAGGGTGTCATCAAGTGAACACGATGACATCGCAATACTATGCAGTCAATCAGGTTTGGCTATGTGATGACGTCACTGCAGGAAAATGGGGGCAGGTGAAGGTGAGAGGAAGGAAATGTAAATCAATGGGTGAACATTTTTTGCAAGGAATGTCAGAAAGTGTCTGAGGTGGTATTCAACTTGCAAAATGGCAATAGGTGTAGATCTGCCCCAAATTTGGTTTACCGCTGACTTCTAGAAATGAAAATACACCCTGGGTTCCATCTTGGAAAACCTTTCCTCCACCCATTTCATTGTTCATACCTCTCTTTAACTCATCCAGGCCTCTCATGCCCTTTGTCTAGACGAAGGTGCTGGAGGCACATTCTTCTGACAAGCTTTTAGAAAAAGTGTCTCTTTCTCTCTCCCCCACCCACACCTGCTGAAATGCCAGAGTGGCATCAGGCCAGATGGTGAACATGTGAAAGTAGCAGCTTGGAACTTAGCATGGTTGACTGATGAAGCATCTAACAGATTGTGATGGGGAGTGATATACTATCCAGGTGACCATGGTGGTGACGAAATGTCACCCACTCTAGCTTGGTGAACAGATGCTTCTCATTCTGGGTCTCTCTTGCTCTTTGTGAGATTTCCAATTGATGCTGGTACAAATGAACATTCTGCTTCAGTGTCGAGGGTATATAAAGTTGTGCTCTGAAGATGGTTGGGGAGGATCCAAGCCTGTCCTGGATTAGCAGATCTTGTGGCTTGAAGGCTAAGCATCTTAGCTGAGGAATAAACCCCAAAGGCCTTAACAAATTTTGTTATCTGGTAAGTGTGCTTATGTCTGCAGTCTCATCCCCCAAGTGATCAAACTCAGAGGTGAAACTACTGTTATTGGCACTTTCCCCCCCCCCCCACACACAACTCAAAATTTGCCCAATATTTTGTCTGAGCAAGGCCTTCCAAATTAGCTTTGAATTTTTGTTCTAGGGAAATTTCAGGGGAAACTCTACATGTGTTTAGTTTTAATGAGTTTTGCCACCTTAATTTTCAATGTTCTTGTTTTTATTAAGGGGTTTAAATTGTTGTATGCTAGAGAACTCATAAGTTATTCTTTAGTTGATGCTTAACACAATTCAGGCTTAATAAAATAGGCAGCTAGTGGATAAGGATTGGAAGTGCAGTTCCAATGGAATATTTATTTATTTATTACATTTATATACCGCCCCATAGTTGAAGCTCTCTGGGCAATTTACAAAGGTTAAAAAGAGTGAACATTAAATACACCTGCCTTTCCTTTGAAGTCTAAGGAGGAAGCCCTAAAAAACTGTCCAGTTACAACCAGATAATCCTGAAATATGATCATTTAAGTTCAGTTTGCCTGCATCACCAGATGTTAAGCAACCCAATCAACAATTCTGTAAAGTTGAAATAGTCTTGCTGATGGTAATTCAGCCCAACTGATTGAATTCTCCTTCAGTATTAACCTGCTCTTTGACTAGATAGAAGAACTATATGTCCCACATCTAATTCAAAGGCTTTCTGTTTTGTAGTGACTCAAGTCCATCAGCAATATCAAAGTGATACAAACCTGGATCAATGTGTGAAGCATGAGTAAATCCACAGTAAAACTACTTAATTAAGAGCTGCCTGTGTACAGCAGTAGCTAAGAAGTGTTGTACCTTATCAATCAGTGCTTGAATGTCGTGCAGTGTAATTTAATGTCAGATACTGTAAAACCTCTTGTGGGCAATTCAAGTTGACTCAGTTCTCATTGATCCCCTGATCCCAGGTGACCATCAATAAACATCAGTCTACTTGCTAGCACACACACCAGAACTTGGATGGACAAGCAATGGGCCATCTGCTATAGAACTGGGCATTAGTCAATTTTGCGATAAGGCTGAGCAGTTCACGTCAGGCTCGAGTTCTCTGGTTGGGTCTTCCTGGACTTGTTCCCCCCCCTACTCTGTTTGCTTTTTGACTACTCACAGTTTGATCAGCTGCTAGAACTACTTAGCAATCCACCCTGGAAAAATCCAGACAGCTGTTGGATCAGAAGCCCAAGTCTTTCAGGCTTGACATGGCTAGTGATTTAGGTCTCTAAGCTGTATTTTCTTTTTCAGATTTCTTTTTGAGTTTTCTAATAGCATAATTTATAACAAGAGTAACATGTGTTAATAATTCAACAAAGAAATGGAAGATAAGGCAAGATGGGGAGGGAAAAAAGCGGGGAAAGAAAATCAAAACAGAGAGGGGGAAACGTAGCAGACATGAGTGAGGAAGGACAGTTGACAAGATTCTCCAAACATCAATTTGCTGCTCACCTCTCCTTGATTTACTCTGTTAGTCTTGTGCGAATGGAATTGTTTTGCAAAACAGACAGCTAGCGATCATGAATGTTGTGCAAATCCTTCCAGATTTGCACAAGTTTTCCCCAAAGACTAAAGTGTTGGTGATTTAAAAGTTTCAGATTTTCAGAAAGTTGCATACTTTTCAGATACACATTTTGAGAATGCACGTTTGAGAATTTGCAAACATTTTTGGAGAAAATGCTCTCCTATTTGCATTTGGGATTGCAAATGGAGCATTTTCGACTGATTTGCAGACTGAAACAACATTTTCATACATCCTTACTCTGAACCTCCCTCTGAGGCAGCCCTTGCAAGATTGCTTCAGAGGATGAACATTGTTTACCGGTACAGTCATACTGGGAAACCACACTGACAACAAGGTCCGCATAGTTAAAGCAATGGTATTCCCCGTAGTAACCTATGGCTGCGAGAGCTGGACCATAAGGAAAGCTGAGCGAAGGAAGATAGATACTTTTGAACTGTGGTGTTGGAGGAACATTCTGAGAGTGCCTTGGACTGCAAGAAGATCCAACCAGTCCATACTCCAGGAAATAAAGCCAGACTGCTCACTTGAGGGAATGGCATTAAAGGCAAAACTGAAGTACTTTGGCCACATAATGAGAAGACAGGACACCCTGGAGAAGAGGCTGATGCTAGGGAAAGTGGAAGGCAAAAGGAAGAGGGGCCAAACAAGGGCAAGATGGATGGATGATATTCTGGAGGTGACAGACTTGACCTTGGGGGAGCTGGGGGTGGCGGCAGCCGACAGAAAGCTCTGGCGTGGGCTGGTCCATGAAGTCACGAAGAGTCAGAAGCGACTGAACGAATAAACAACAAAACAGTCATACTGGGAGAGACGCTCTGTCAGGTATTGCGGTTCCAAGCTGTTGTAAGCCATGCATTGAAACAGCAGTGTTTTGTGAGAGCAGGAGACAGTGTCACATAATCTCCATTGGATCCAGCCATATTTGAGGAGAGTCTTGAATGGAATTCAACCCTCACCCTCTCCCCATATAACAGTCTGTTGAAACCCTGTTGCTTAATTGCAAGGCTAGGCTAATGACCGGCTCTTGGGCATTAGAAAAGCTTTCGCTGGTTGACTGCCGTGCGGCACACTTAGCAAGCGCGCTTCCATTTTTGATTGCTCTTTTGTCTTCGCTATGATGGTAGCAAAATCACCGGCTAATGCACTCGCCTCTGTCGTTATGATGCATCCATAAATAAAGGGGAATAATGAAAGCAGCCACTTTTTCCCTTCTTCTTTTCAAGTGGTGGCAGGAGCTTCCAGGCAAATTACCTTTTTTATTATGATGATTTTTTGTTGCTTTTAATAAAAAAGAACCAAAATAATAATAATAAAAAATCCAAAATGATTTTTGATGCTTCTCATAGGCTAATAAACAGCCACTTTACTCCTACTTGCAGCCTTTGTAGATGTAGTAATAAAAACGTTTTTGTCAATGTCTTGCAACAAAAGCTAAATATGCAGAAGATGCTGAGACTCTTCAGAATTTCACTGCCAGAATACGTCTGCTATGTTGGTGCTTTTCCTGGCTCCTAGTTTGGACTCTTCAAAGCCTGATATTGCAGTACTACCTGGTTATTACAGAAGGGGTAAAGCCGTGCTCACACTACACTGGTTGCTGGAGGGGATCTACACTAGTATATGAAACGTTTTTACAGTCATTGAACGTTTTGTTTTTGACCGATTTAAAACGTAGCAGTTTTTTTAAAACGTTTACTTACTTTTCTCTTTCTGTGGGAATGCATTCCTTTTGGCCACACTAAGAAAAGAAATCTGTTTGTTCTTTTTCCCCATCTGCCAATTTCCCCTCCCACTTCCTCTTCTCTCCAAGAATCCTCCACTTACAAACAATCCAGCAAGCAGCCTCCCAAAAGTGAAACTAAAAGTGGCTTCAAGAAGAGGTTTGAAAGACCAAAAACAGCTCCAACTTTGGGCACGGAAATTACATAAACATGCCCCCCAGGAATGCGATTGGCTAATGAAGAACTACAGGAAACCCATTTAATATGATGAAATCGGCCACATCATAACAAATAGAAATAAAATAAAATAAAAATAAAATAAATAAAATAAAATAAAAACCGGAGAACAGACAACAATAAAACGTCACAAACTGAACATCATGTGGCGAAATACTACCTAATGCACACTTTAAAACGGTAAGACACGTTCTAACTTGACTAGTGTAGATCCTCTCCAGGTGACTGCCCAGATGATTCCAGTGTTGTATAGAGGTTAGAGAATTGGGCTGTAAGTGGGGAGACTTGAGTTCAAATCCTGCTGTTATGAGGCTCACTGGGCGACCTTGGGCCAGTCTTCATCTTTCAGCCTAATTTACCCCACAAGTTTATGAGGGTATAATGGGGAGGGGGGACGAGCTCCATGCTGTCTTCCTTGAGTACTTTAGAGGATAGTTAGGATAGAGTAACATAATAATGTAATACACAAACAAAGCTAGCATGTCATGGGAAAGGGACCTAGCCTAGCAACGTTTGTTCAAGCAAGTGAGTTCCTTTCTGTAGTCTGTATAGTTCCAGGTCTCAGGAATGGTCAGGCTCTAGGCCATCCTTCTCCAGTTTACTGCCCTCCAGACATTATGTACTACAACTCCCAAAACTCCTGAAAATTGGCCATGCTGGCTGAGGCTGAGGCTGATGGGAGTAGATATCCAAAATATCTTCAGGGCACCAGGTTGGGGAACACTGTTTAGGGCACCCTGCGGGAGCTGAGAAAGCAAGGCACTTAGCCCAAAAAGAAAGTGTCAATTTCAGTTCATTTCTGTCTATTTTGCTTTCTTGCAGTTTCCTTTTAGAGGCGGTAGCTAGACCTAAGGTTTATCCCAGGATTGTCCTGGGGTCAAACCTCTTCATCTAAGTGCCACACAAGGCATCCAGCACTCAGGCAGGGACAAACCCGGATTGATCCTGGGATAAACCTTAGGTCTAGCTATGGCCAGAGATGCATGAGAATTTCATTTCGGATTGCAAATGATGTGGAGCATGCTGTGTTCACAATCATGAACATGAGCAGGAATACTTCCCCCCCCCCCCAAGAAATGTTCACAAACTTGCAGATTTGTAATCATATTTGAAAAATGGTTCGCAAAATGTGCACTTTGAAATTTATTTATTACATTTATATACCGCCCCATAGCTGAAGCTGTCTGGGTGATTTACACTTCATAGAATCATAGAATAGCAGAGTTGGAAGGGGCCTACAAGGCCATCTAGTCCAACCCCCTGCTCAATGCAGGAATCCACCCTAAAGCATCCCTGACAGAGGGTTGTCCAGCTGCCTCTTGAAGGCCTCTAGTGTGGGAGAGCCCACAACCTCCCTAGGTAACTGATTCCAAAACAAATACACAAATTCACACTTTCCAAAACAAAACAAAAACATTTTTCATACTTTTGTCAATAGGACACTTTTATCATTTGGAATGTGAACTTTCCCCATTTGAACAACTCAGAAAACAGGTCAAAAATGAAAACAGGAGGAAGCCAAAACAAGCTTTAAAGTGATCTTCAGTAAATTTAGGTGAGCTCAAAAATTCTGCTTCTCCCGTTGCTATTTCTCATTTACCTAATTTAATGTTTTTTTCCATCCTGTTTCTGCAACACTATGTAACTTTAAAAAAAAAAAAAAGTCTGTCTGAAAATGTGTATTCATTTTCATGTACATTTCTACTGATGTATGTATATTTGTAGGCAGATTTGCCTAATATACACATTTTCTTTTGCAAGCCATTTTCCCCAATACATGCTGCTTTGTGCATTTTTTCTCATTAATGGGCACATTCTTGTGTGGACTTTCTCCTAACCTCTACATTTTTTTATTTGGAGAACTGCGCTGCAACATTTCTGACAAGTGCGAATTGTAATTATGTTATAGTTTGTATATTGATTGAGGAAGTGCAGATTTGGCACGTCCTTATCAAAATGCAAACCAAAGTTCTTTCCCCATCCCTATCAAAAACAGAAGTCAAGGCTCAAGACTGAAGGCAGCTGTAGGAGACAGGGAGGACCAGATGCGAGGCAGGGATTGAGATCCAAGGAAGAAATGAGGAGAAGGTAGCAACCACGTTGGCACTGCCCACACACCCAGAGAGAAATTGACCAGACTAGGATGCAAGATCGGATGCTAAGGCTTTGTCAGGCCTGATGGAGATGGAGTATTCTCTGCAGTCAGTTGACTGAAAATACTCTGGGCTTAGGACCAGAGCATGCAGTCTGCTGAGCATTCAATGGAAAGTGCTAGTAGCCCAGGAGGGAAGGCCCTGGAGTTTGACTCTTGAAAGTCATAAGAAAAGAATGTAAGAACCTAAGAAGAGCCCTGATGCTGGATCAGACTAGGGCTGTGCTCCACTCCATTCCGGATCAACGAATCGGGAGCAGATCAGGCTGATCCAGACCTCCTAAATTCGGATCCGAATTTAGGTCTTGCATTGGAAAAGAAAAATGCCTATAACTTTTTTATGTTTCAAGATACACACATGTAACTGGGCACCATGTTAGCTTCCACATAGAACCTTAGGCATGGCCACTTTGAAGGAAATCAGATCATGCCCTGATTTCTAGCATTTTTTTAACAATTTAACCCTCAACCATTCCCCCAATTTACAAAACTGCATTCATCTCTGTCATTTTTCAAGATACACAAGTGTAACTGGGCACCATGATAGCTTCTAAATAGATCCTTAGTCTTGCCAATTTTGAAGCAAATTGGATCATCCCCTGATTTTTAGGAAATTTTTAAATTTAAACCTCAACCACAATATCCTACAGAATAAAGTGTATTGGAAGGAGATAGTGAAAATGCATTTCAGGACAACAGCATTTCAAAGGGAACACAGTGTTCCCTTTGCACTGGGTTCCCTTTGAAGTGCTAATATTGTCCTGAAATGCACTTTCACTATCTCCTTTCCTAAGTATATGTTGTGAACCAAACTGGTGCCTTTCAGATGTTTCCATTCTTCCCTGGACATGCTAGATGGGGTAATGGGGGTTGTGATCCAAAAAAAGTCTGGAGGGCACCAGGTTGGGGAACGTTGTCCTAAAGGCTGCCAACTCCCCTCCACTCTTTGTGCAGTGCTACTAACTGGTCAGACAATAAAGGTGCCAAGTTTTGTCCCTCTAGTTCATCCGCAAGATGGTTTTAAATTTAGATGTGCCACCATCATCCCATGTCCAATTGAAGTAGCTCTTTAAGTATGCAGTCACAGTAGAGTCCAGACTAGATACATCTGCTATTAGGATCCTGACACCTGTCCTAAAGATAACAAACAGAGCTGATGGAACAAAAGATGCATAAGCAGGTCCCAAACTGCCTCTAGCAAAAAGCCATCTCTGCGGAAATGAGCACAACAAGGAGGTGGATAACTCTGATGGCTTGAAGATCAGGGCTTATCAAAGCCCATTTCAGTTTCTGTGTCTCTGCAAGTCATTGTGGCAAGGATGAAAAACTGAATGGGTGAAGGCATGAAGTTGCTTGTCCAATTCCTTTAGGAGGAGTCCAAGACCTCATGGAGTTCAGCTGTATGTTAGTGACACAGTACACCCTGGAGGAATGCGATTCAGACAGTGAGTCTTGCCTCTCTGATATGAGCTGTTCTGAGTCATTCACTGGTCTGCCTCTGAACAGTGCTCATTCATAAAAGAGGGAGGACTCAGCACTTCCAGCAAGGCAACCAGGAGCCTGATGAGTTGTGGAGTTTATTATGGGGGGGGGGAATCAAAAAGTGATAGGAGCTTCTTGTGGTCCATTAAATTGCCAATGTTTCAAAATCAGGATGCAACACAGAAGGGGATAGAAAGAAGGGCGCTTAAGTCATATAATTACACTAATTGGCCAATTGGAAAGTCCTATAATTAGCACCAAAGATCCATCCTTCTTAGCCAAAATGAGTCAGGTCAAAATGACAGGGAATAAGGGGAGGCACAACTTCCCCGTGCAGTCAAAGACAAACTTGTGTGTGACCACCACAGGGGACTATGCAGGCATCAAAGGGTTACATGTTAATTCTGCCATTGAACCTGGAGTGCAGTATTTCCTAAAGCAGAGTTATGAGGACCGCAGCCCTGCCCGTTTCTAGATAAGTCTAGTCAGGATGCTAGATATGTTGAGTGATGCGGCAATACTCCCCCCATCCCCTGCCCTCAGTCAGGCTTGGAACTGGGCTAGGAAAAGCAAACCATTTCCCTCGAAACTTGTGATGGCACAGTTCATTCTGAACACTGATGTAGCTGTAAATGTTCAAGTGCAGGCATTCATCTTCATAGTCTCTATAGTCAATCTCTTAAGGAGAGTCAGTTGTGTTGATCCATATCAACAAACCAGTTATCACAGTTTTCATCCTAGATAGATGCTAGGAGCATCTTTCTTGTAAAGTGAAGGGGTCTGAATTGCCCATTGAGGACCAAGCCATCGCAAAATAGTTTATCATAGAACAGTAGAGTTTGAAGGGGCCTCTAAGGCCATCGAGTCCAACCTCCCACCACCACTCAGTGCAGGAATCCACCCTAAAGCATACCTGATAGATGGCTGTCCAGCTGCCTCTTGAATGCTTCTAGTGTGGGAGAGCCCACAACCTCCCTAGGTTGGCAAAATTCTCTCTTCTGCATAATGGCCTCCTTTGTATGCCCGTCTAGCCCATAGAATCATAGAATAGTAGAGTTGGAAGGAGCCTATGAGGCCATCAAGTCCAACCCCCTGCTCAAAGCATCCCCGACAGATGGTTGTCCAGCTGCCTCTTGAATGCCTCTTGTGTGGGAGAGCCCACAACCTCCCTAGGTCACTGTTTCCATTGTCACACTGCCCTATACATTGTATAGTGGAAAAGAAATAGTGTTGAAGGGGAAATCCCCCCCCCCCAGCTACTGTGAGGAATGGAGCTAAGTTCAGAGGAACAGGAAAGTCTGAAGGCATAGCAGGTGATGTCACTTCAAATAAAACAGTGCTAGTGTTATGACCCTGTGAGCCTTGACTTGACTACACCACTGATTCTGGGCTTAATCCTGAGCTGAAGAGAACCCTATCATCAGCTGTTGATGTAATTGGCAGCACAAAGGCGTCTGATCCCTCCTTCAAGCCCTACCGAATAATGTTCCTACCAGATTCAATCTCCCTCCCTCCAGCCTGCCTGTTATCCATGAACTTGGATGGTACTACATAAATAATAATACAACCATGAGTACATTCTAAGCTAGATAAAGTGAACTTTTAAAAATGTACAATGGAAAGACATTACTCTTTGTAGATCTCACCGTTTTATTTCAGTGTCACTAACCTTATACGAGGTGTTTGAAATGTAAATATTTAAAAGGAACTGCAGTATTCTCAAATGATAATTGGACCTTTGGGTGTCCAGCACATCCAATTTCAGAAAGGTTTAAAACAAGAACTGGACAGTGTGCAACTTTATAATCTGCATGTTGGAAAATAATAAGTTTGCTTTGTGCCTTCCTTGATGGCTGTGTTGTTGTTGGCGATTTGTTCATTTACATGAGGTCCCTGCTGACAAAGGTTCTATGCAAATCAATCTGTGCAAGTATATGTAAATAGTTTAGCAATAAATTTAGCTTGGCTTGCAGCAATTCCTGTGGCTTGAAGGGGAAAGGGGAATGGAGAGGCGGGAATTATGTTTTGTCAGTAGTTATCTCCCCTAGCTTTGCAGGCCTGTTTAAATGAAATGCTTAAGTATTGTTAGGGATGCCCATTCCCCCGCCCCTGCACAAAACTTACTGGGCTAGGAGGGAGACTGGGTCTTTGCTGGTAACATCCTCTTGGCATAGCAACATTTTAAATTCATTATCTTGGCATGTGTTGAGCCAGAGGTACTACTGTAGGCATCACTGTGGTCCGAATATTCCTTCTCCATCTAGCCTCTTGATACCGCCAGGGGCAGGCACTCCGCCGCAGCTCTTGGCCTCTGGCCTGGCAGGAGAAAATTGGCATGTCAACTCCAATCACTTCAGTGCCTGCATGCTTGACAGCTCCATGGAGTGACCTTGAAAGGCATTCTGAGGAGGAGGAGGAGGAGGAGGAGATAACAGGAGATTCTTAGCCTAATGATCCAAGAATTTTTGGACTGCTCTTCAAAGTTCACAAGACGTTTGATTCATTCAGCTGTTTCCCATGTGCAGTCTGTGCTGTGCGTGGGTCGTTGTATCCATTTGACCCTCACC
This sequence comes from Elgaria multicarinata webbii, assembly GCF_023053635.1. Lineage (NCBI taxonomy): Eukaryota > Metazoa > Chordata > Lepidosauria > Squamata > Anguidae > Elgaria > Elgaria multicarinata. The sequence goes on from NC_086182.1 coordinate 33,582,686, forward strand.
CAGCTGGTAACTTGCCACAACATAAGGGCTTAGGGCAAGACATTTTGTTGTTATAAGCTTGTTGTGTTTTGGTCACAGTGTAGCATGATGAAGAATTGGGTGGAACATTGAAGGAGAAAGTAGAGGAACTATGGCCACAGTACTAGCTAAACTAACAAGATGCACTTACCTAAATTCCGTCTTCAACAAAAATGCAACATGCAGAAAAAGCCCTGTCTTCTGTTGCATTTGCTAAGAACACCAGAAGAGTCCTCCTGGATCGGAACACAGCGCCACCTTCTCCATCACCCTGCTTCCCACAGTGACCAACCCTGAAGCCCATAGTCCCAAATGTGTGGAATTTAGTCGCATACTGCATCTGAACCTGCAGATTTCATCATGTCTGATAGCCGCTGGGTCATTCTTGATCAGCCTTCATCACTCAACATTGCTGGCTGTGGCATGCTGGGAGTTGTAGTCCAACAGGTTGCAGAATGCTACTCTAACTCATGTGTGGGCAACCCCTAGACCTTAACTGGTCTACAGAGATAGGCTCCCTCCATAACCTCCACCCACTCCTGTCCTCCTCCAGCTATGCCCCTCTGAGACTGAGGCTGTCTTAAACTGCCCCGGTCAGTTTCGATTTGCTTGCTGACAGAAGATCAGGGAAGAACACAGGCAGGGTCAGGTTGCCATGGAAGTTGGAGTTCAAAAGTCTAGGATGAAACAACATCATAGTCTGAAAAGCATGGCAAGGTTAGAAGCCCAGACCAAGATAAGTGTCCATAGAATAACGGGGAGTGGGCAATTAAGCAAGGTCGTAGACGGTCCAGGTTGCAAATCAAGAATTCCAGCAGTAGCAGCGATGCAAGGAACACAAGCCAACAAAACAGAGCCAGGAACAGATTATTTGTTTCTAGCAAAGATGTCACGTCTCTGCAAGGATTTTCAAGGTTGATAATCCTGGCTCCACCCAGCCCCCAGCTGCAATTGATCAAAGGCCCATCATACGCCCTCCTCTCGAGCAGACCTGGACTGTAAGTGGGAACTACACTTGAGTGGAGGCAGCTGAGCATGCCTCTTCAGTCAGCGTCTTTCCTGGGGAGTTGTGGAAAGACTGTGCTCCTGTTCAGACTCTGAATTCCCTGCTGAGCAGGGGGTTGGACTCGATGGCCTTATAGGCCCCTTCCAACTCTGCTATTCTATGATTCTATGGGCCTGACTGTTCCCCAGCAGTCGGGCAGGATGTCTCCTGGATTTCTTCTAATGGTTTCTGTTCTAATAAAGTGTCTTCCTCATCTGATGAGGTGTCTCCAAGACTTGACATGGCAGTTTACCTTCCTAAGGCACACACCCTGCCCCAAGCCCTGCCCCTAGTCTGGAGGCTCCTGGGGGCTTTGGGAGGAGGTAAGGAGAGAAATCATCTTGTTATCTCCAATCACAGATTGGAGATAACAAGGGGGTTGGGAAGTGGTGTTTCTGAGTGCCCATTGGGGACCAAATGACATAAAGGGGTGTGGGCTCACCCTTTTGATGTCATTTGGCCCTGATTGGGCTGATTGGGGGTGGATATCCAGCCTCTCACCCCTGCTCATACGGCATGAATTGTTCATTGAAACTGGTTCTCCTGAGTTCCAGTCCACGATGTCTTCCCATGGCAGCTCTTTAGGATGTGGAGCCTGTTCTCCTCTATTTTCATAGAGAGAGAAACATCTCCTGATCTCCTGTGATTGATTTCCCACACCGTTGCCCCTTTGCTCTGCTTCCCAATCCCTGCTTGGCTTTCTCGCCCTACATTTCCATTCATATTAGTTTGCTTTTCTGATGGAACAGCAGCAATGTGACCTGACCACCTCATCACAAACATGCAAGAGTTTTGCCTCTGAAATAGGTATTGGTGACCCTTGCCGGGCTGCTGTTTTGCCATTTAACCAAGAGTGTGTGTGGACCGCAAAGAAGGAATCATCACAGGTTGAAAATAAAATAGGTGATGCTCTTTAATCTTGAGTAAGCACCATATGTCACGCCTGGCCTTTTTGTTTGTTACAATGGCACTTACAACTCCAGCCAACTGTTGTTGGAAATGCTTGCGGTTTAATTAGCCGATAACTTGGATCTTGATGCAGGGAATAAGGAGGCATAAAATAGATTCCACTGGTTTAACCCAACACAGGGAAAGCCTCTTGATGTATGCAAGGAAAGAAACAAGAGCTTCAAGGTCTGCAGTTGTAAGTGACTAGAAACATCTGACTTGATTTTCAAATTGTTAGCACCTTGACTATTTTCTCTTAAAATGTACTGCATTGCACTGTGTTATGGGTAGGGGTGCATGAATGTGTTAAGCTCAGTTTCACCTAGGTTCTCATTTTTGCATTGCTAAGTTTGTTCTGTTGTATTTCCACATCAATTATATATTCTGGGCTCCACAATTCAAGAAGGACACAGACAAGCTGGAGCGTGTTCAGAGGAGGGCAACCAGGATGATCAGGGGTCTGGAAACAAAGCCCTATGAAGAGAGACTGAAAGAACTGGGCAGGTTTAGCCTGGGGAAGAGGAGATTGAGGGGAGACATGATAGCACTCTTCAAATACTTAAAAAGTTGTCACACAGAAGAGGGCCAGGATCTCTTCTTGATCCTCCCAGAGTGCAGGACACGGAATAACAGGCTCAAGTTAAAGGAAGCCAGTTTCCAGCTGGACATCAGGAAAAACTTCCTGACTGTTAGAGCAGTACGACAATGGAAGCAGTTACCTAGGGAGGTTGTGGGCTCTCCCACACTAGAAGCATTCAAGAGGCAGCGGGACAACCATCTGTCAGGGATGCTTTAGGGTGGATTCCTGCATTGAGCAGGGGGTTGGACTCAGTGGCCTTGTAGGCCCCTTCCAACTCTGCTATTCTATGATTCTATTATATATATACAATATATATATATTCTGATTTACAGTTGCTTCCAATAGAATAAACAAAAGATGCTGACATGCATGACAAAAGGGAAAACTTCTGGATCTATTTTTGTGAACCGCCCAGAGAGCTTCGGCTATTGGGCGGTATAAAAATGTAATAAATAAATAAATAAATCTATATACTTAAGAATTAGTCCAAATGGCCTTAATCTGGTTGGAGAATTTGTGAACTTTATACGACTCATAGTTTTATTTATTTATTTATTTATTTATTTATTCATTCATTGCATTTCTATACCACCCAATAGCCGAAGCTCTCTGGGCAGTTCACAAAAATAGCCTCTGCTTTGAATTGTTTCCAGGCATTCCAAACTGCTACTCCTGATGAGGGCAGAAACTGAAATGTGAGAGCCAATGTAGTGTAGTGGCTAAAGCATTAGATTCAGGATGCAGGAGAACTGGGTTCTAGTCCCCACTCGGCCATGGAAACCCACTGGGTGACTTTGGGACAGTCACAGATTCTCATCCCAACCTACCTCACAGGGTTGTTGTTGTGAGGATAAAATGGAGAGGAGAAGGAGGATTATGTACGCTGCCTTGGGTTCCATGGAGGTAAAAAAGTTGGGATATAAATGCAAAAATAAATAAATAAATAAATAAATAAATAAAATGTTTAGCCTTCTCCCTCTCTCCCTCTCTATATTCTCGTTTGCCTTTCTATCTTACACACAAACACACTCCGCATGGAATTTTGTACATATTTTTAACCTGTTGATGAGAGTTATAAGTCGATTGTCAGAGGCTTGAATCAGGATAAAATGTATTTATCACGCAAGGTAGAGTAATTGCCTTACCTAGTGGATGAAGTTTGTGTTATCAGCAGCAATTGTACTGTGAAAGATCACAGTTAATAATATGAATGTCGCAGTCCATACTGTCTGCATTTAATTTCCTTCTGGCATCACTGTTTGCAATCCCCTCCTTGAAACAGATACTGTATGTAAACCAGAGACTCCGTAATACTCCATGCATCAATGAAGTGGACTAGGGTCCACAAAAATGTATGCCAGAGTTCATTTGTTAGTCTTCCAGGTGCCACAAGACTCTTTGTTGGTTTTATTGCAATAGACAAGCATTTTCTGCAACAGACAAGTAAGACCAAACCTTCTGAAAATTGTTACAGAAATATGGGCATCCCTAGACTTTAGATTCCAAAGCTTAGAGTGATGTATATATACACATCCATTAATTAAAAACTCACCTGTTGCATCTAGAACTGGTCACTGGTATAGACAAGATTCTGGTCTGTTGTTTTGACACAATAAGCCGTGTGTGTGTGTGTGTGTGTTATATAACTCTCTTTTGCTCTGACTTTAGATTCTCATATGTAATTGTCAGATGCTCCTTAATCAAAGTGTGATCTCCTGTTAAATGCTCCCCATCACCCATTTTCTGCCTCATTCTCCCTATTGAATTTTTCACCTTCATTATACAAGTTATGAAATACCTTTTCAAAATGGATTTTTCACACAATGCAAGCAATTAGCAATTAACCAACCTTATCTCTTGTTGTCTTTCATTTAACCCATTAGCTCATCTGTGCTGTGGCCTCAACCATTTTCCCAGCCTCGATTTTTGATAAATTGCCATCCAGGGAGTGCAGATTTCAAAATTCATGTGCTTATTGGAGTATACATTTCTCTTCTGGTACCTCAAGAGGAGAATTTCAAATAGAATCTATGGATGTATTAACATTTTAAAGAGCTTTCCTCTTCCACCGATCCCACAGCGCTTACAATTTGTGGACGTATATCTTTTTGGAGCACAAAGTACAGTGGTTACATTTATGCATTTATTTATGATGTTTGTATACCCCTGTTCAAAGTTAATTCACAACCCTTGGAAGCTGCCTTCAGCAAGGACAGGAAATTTGTCTATCAAGCCAGTATAGTCTACTGATTGGAAACAATGCTCAAAAGAGCCAGTTTGTGTTCTTTGTAGGCCATTTTATCCCAAAACCTTTTAAGCTGAGCAGTAGGGAATTGAACCTGCAGCCTTCTGCATGCAAAACATGTGCTCAACCACTGAACCATGGCTGCCTGAGAAATTTTGCTGCCTGAGGTGAAGTATAAGATGTCTTGTACCCCCAACCCATGCACAGAAGCCAACCAAACTGAAAGTTGAATCTTTCTTCACCATGGACAATAGGGCTGCGTCCTCCACTGCACTTGAGAGTAGCAGGTTAGCTTAAGAGGTTCTGGCTGGTTGTAATGCACACACAGCTCTGTTACCCCAACTTCTTGCTGCCACTGACCACTCCCAGCACTTGCTGCCTGAGGCAGCTCCCTGTAAGAACTGGGCTACCTGGCTCCTCTGGCAATTCAATATGAGAGTCCATTATTATTATTATTATTATTATTATTATTATTATTATTATTATTATTATTTCTGCTTCTGCTTCTGCTGCTGCTTCCTCCTCCTCCTCCTTCTTTACTCTGGCTTCTATTTCCATAGATCAGTTTCCACAGGTAGGCATTCCAAAGACTTGTGAATTCACTTTCAGCACTTGAACTCCACACTACAAACAATGGCTTCTTCACAGCAAAGGCCCTTCAACCTGGCTCCAGAAAGACAATCTTAAATACATCCCTTTCATTGTTCTTCTTCTTCTTCTTCTTCTTCTTTGTAAAAGATTGACATACATAAATGCAATATCAAATTAATGTACACAACAATTCATTAAGCGACCAAGAGACCTGATAGATATCCAAGCACAAAAGATGTTCTCTGAGAGGTCTCAGTAGCTACGTCCTTCTTTAAATACCAGGGTAGGCCTAGTCAATGCCTCCCTTCTGAGCATCATTCCTGACATTGCTTCTTTAGCCCATAAACACAGAGAACACTGCCGGGTTGCTCCCTGGGTTTTAAATATAGTTGAGGAGTGAACAATTCAGAAGAACGAGAACTTCTTTACACAGTGCATAGTTAAACTATGGAATTCACTACCACATCATGTAGTGATGGCCACCAATTTGGATGGCATTAAAAGGGGGTTGGATAAATTCCTGGAGGAGAAGGCTGTCAATGGCTACTAGTCCTGATGGATATATGCTACCCCCAGTAACAGAGGCAGTAAGCCTATATACACCAGTTGCTTGGGAATATGGGTGGGAGGGTACAGTTACACCATATCCTGCTTGTGGGTTCCCGGTCAACAGCTGGTTGACCACTGTGGGAACAGAGTGCTTGGCTAGATGGAACTTTGGTCTGATCCAGCAGGGCTCTTCTTAAATCCAAGTGAAGGGCAGTGAAGAGCAATTGATTTCCCCACTCCTCAGAGTCTCTGGATTCATCCCCCATGTGTGCAAATGATGACCATGAGGTCATCATACCCATCAGCCATCACTTCCTCCTTCTGATGAAGGAGCATGATCCTTTATTTGGTATACATCAGGGGTGCACACAGCCTCCAACCTGGGAACTCAATCTGGCCCTCCCGGGATCTCAATGTGTGCCTAGTCTGGAAACTTCAACTAGTTCAAAATATGGCGGCCAGGTTGGTCACCGGTACACCTAGGGGTGACCACATCACACCAGTTTTAAAATCTCTTCACTGGCTGCCAATTAGTTTCTGGGCAAAGTACAAAGTGTTGGTTATTACCTTTAAAGCCCTACATGGGTTGGGTCCAGGCTACTTGCAGGATCGCCTTCTCCCGTACAATCCGCCCCGCACACTCAGGTCCTCTGGGAAGAATTTCCTTCAGTCTGCCAAAACTAGGCTGACAGGTATTACCCGGAGGACCTTCTCTTCTGCCGCTCCCAGTTTGTGGAATGGCTTGCCGGGAGAGATTCATCAACTTAACAGTCTTCCAGAATTTAAGAAAGCCATAAAGACTGATCTCTTCTGGAAGGCCTACCCAGTTGAATTTTAAGATGCCTTTTTTAATGGTGTGCTGCTTTTAATGATGCACTGGTTTTAAACATTCGAATTAGTTGTATTATTTTATGGTGTTTTATTTGTGTTGTACCCCGCCTCGATCCAGAGGGAGAGGCGGGTAGCAAATAATTTTATGATGATGATGATGATGATGATGATGATGATGATGATGATGTGGTTTCCCATATGACCATGGCCCTTCTTCTGTTCCCACCCCTCTTTTCCCCTGACCACCAATCATGTGGTGGTTTCCTGGCTTCTGTGCACTTCCCCCAACCAATTCTAAAAAAGTTTATATGCCTCCCCTAAGTCTTAATTACTAGCGGTAGGCGCTATAAGTGAAAATGTGAAGGTATTTTTGCCATTTCTTAGACCTTTGTCCCCAGTCCCCTTTGTTGTCAGTGCTGCTCTCTACAGGAATGCAACCCCCAACAGCTTCTTCAAAATGGAATTTGGTTTATGTGGAAGGTGTACATGGACATGATTCAGAAATAAATAGGGATCCCCTGTGCACACAATCATTGCCTGTATGCATGGGAATGCCCATGAATTGCTGCCCTAAGTTGCACGACATCAATTTTTCCAGCTGGAGTGGGTTGTACCTGTCATAAGCATAGAATCATAGAATCATAGAATAGCAGAGTTGGAAGGGGCCTACAAGGCCATCGAGTCCAACCCCCTGCTCAATGCAGGAATCCAACCTAAAGCATCTCTGACAGATGGCTGTCCAGCTGCCTCTTGAAGGCCTCTAGTATGGGAGAGCCCACAACCTCACCAGGCAACTGATTCCATTGTCGTACTGCTCTAACAGTCAGGAAGTTTTACCTGATGTCCAGCTGGAATCTGGCTTCCTTTAACTTGAGCCCGTTATTCCATGTCCTGCACTCTGGGATGATCGAGAAGAGATCCTGGCCCTCCTCTGTGGGACAACCTTTCAAGTCTTTGAAGAGTGCTCTCATGTCTCCCCTCAATCTTCTCTTCTCCAGGCTAAACAGGCCCAGTTCTTTCAGTCTCTCTTCATAGGGCTTTGTTTCCTGTCCTCTGATCATCCTGGTTGCAGACTTTTCTTGCCCTAGTAAGGAACTGGTGTGTGTGTGTGTGTGTGTGTGTGTGTGTGTGTGTGTGTATGTGTGTGTGTGTGTAAGACAGGATTCAATTACTTAGCTCAATTAGACCCTTGTACCTATTTGCTTACTTAGCCTGAAGGCAGAGAGGGAAGGAGGGCCATCAACCTGGTTGTACTTTGGCCATGCCACATTTGTTGTTAAGTGATGGATAAAATCAATTCAAAAGCCAGGAGTTAAATCTATAAATAAAAGCATCCCTCAAAGGCTGTGTGGCTTCAGGTGGTTGGAAATTATTTTCTCAGACTGGCACTCATTATGTACTCCATTCCTGGTGTGATTTTGTTGTTAAAGCCCCTGTCACTCCGACATTATTTATTCCCTTCCCTTTGCAACATCTCTGGTTTGTCTGTCACCCAAAAAGCAGAGATGCTCAGCTTTACTGCCCATAGGAATGTGTGGGTGAACTGAGGATCTGGAAGGAGCATGGATCTTTGATGGTGAAGAACTGCTCCCGGGGTGTCAGGATCAGGGATCAGGGCTTGCTGATCACTGCCAGAATCAGCTAGTCCTGAGAATGGGTGTCTGACCTGTATCCTGCCGACCCCATTCAAGGGCGGTGGGAAGCCTTTTCTCTTTCAGTGCTTGCTGAAAGCTTATCTGTATAGCCAGGCATTCACAGATTTTAATGACTAGCTTGTGATTTGCACATCCCTAATTCTACTGCAGTAATTTGGCTTTTGGAAACCAGGACGTTTTCAGCCTTCAGAGAAGCAGCCTCCTATAAAAGACAGGCAGGATCCATAGCTCAATGGCAGAGTGAAGTTTTGCATGCAGAAGGCCCCAGTTTAACCCCCAGGATCTCCGAGCCTAAAGGATCTCTGGCATAGGCCTCTACATGAGACCAGGAGAGCCACCATAAACCAGAATACATACCACAGTGGTACCTGGAGGGATAGCCTAGCTCAGTTTAAGGGAGCTTCATGTACCTTCCATACCATCTTTGCATTGGTATGGATGCCACTCTGCAGAGCATGGCCGCTTTAATAGGATTCAATCTTCTTAGCAACATTGAGAGAAATGTTTCAGAAGGAGCCAGGAAAGCTGTAGAAAAATTAGTCTCTTTGCTACTTGATTAATGGGTTGATTCTATTAAATGAAATCACTTCATTGTTAAATGTGGCAATAAAGTTCAGGAGATTAAGTTCAATGCAGCTGCTGTTTCCCCTGGCACTGAATCAGGGGATGCTCTTCACAATGGGTGGCAGAGTGCCAGGGGTCCCTGCCAAGGGGAAGGAAAGGGGAGCTTGCAAGTGGAGTATGAAGTTGTGAGATATGTAGAATCATCCTTTCGCACAGCTGGATGGACAGGGACCCCCTGACTGTGCAACAAGGTGAAGCACTAGAAGCCAGCTGTAGATTCAAGAGTTGTGCACAAATGGACTCTCGAAATTCTCCACCCTATTTTTGGAGAGAGGAGTTGGGGGACACTTTCTCACAGGTAGTCTCACCATTGGCAGGGTTCTTAACGCAATTTCTTTCTTTCTTTCTTTCTTTCTTTCTTTCTTTCTTTTTGTCTTCCTTCCTTCCTGACTGCATAGGTTGAACTTATAAAACACACAGAGATTTGACAAAAGATCTCCATCCAGCTGAAATACACCCTTCAACTTCTGGTTGGAATTGCAAACCATCTTGCAATGGAGTGTTGCCATTTAAACTGCTCATGCACAGTTACAAGATGGGGGATACTTGGCTCAGCAATACTACAAACAAGAAGGATCTTGGAATTGTTGTAGATTGCAAGCTGAATATGAGCCAACAGTGTGATATGGCTGCAAGAAAGGCAAATGCTATTTTGGGCTGCATTAATAGAAGTATAGCTTCCAAATCGCGTGAGGTACTGGTTCCTTTCTATTCGGCCCTGGTTAGGCCTCATCTAGAGTATTGCATCCAGTTCTGGGCTCCACAATTCAGGAAGGACGCAGACAAGCTGGAGCATGTTCAGAGGAGGGCAACCAGGATGATCAGGGGTCTGGAAACAAAGCCCTATGAGGAGTGACTGAAATAACTGGGCATGTTTAGCTTGGAGAAGAGAAGATTGAGGGGATACATGATAGCACTCTTCAAATACTTAAAAGGTTGTCACACAGAGGAGGGCCAGGATCTCTTCTCGATCCTCCCAGAGTGCAGGACCCGGAATAATGGGCTCAAGTTAAAGGAAGCCAGATTCCAGCTGGATGTCAGGAAAAAACTTCCTGACTGTTAGAGCAGTGTGACAATGGAATCAGTTACCTAGGGAGGTGGTGGGCTCTCCCACACTAGAGGCCTTCAAGAGGCAGCTGGACAACCACCTGTCAGGGATGCTTTAGGGTGGATTCCTGCATTGAGCAGGGGGGTTGGACTCGATGGCCTTGTAGGCCCTTTCCAACTCTGCTATTCTATGATTCTATGATATTGGTCCAGAGAGCTTGGGCTATAGGGCAGCAAAGAAACACCATATATAAATAAAATGAATAAATATATCCAGCCTCTGCTTGATAATTTTCCTCATTCTCTGACGTCTTTCATGCTAATCTGTCACAAACAATAATAAAATTTGAAAGCATTGTTATTACCTCAGTCACTTTCCAGAGCCAGTGGGATCAAGGGCTGCTCCAGCAGATGCCGTCATCAGTCCTGCCTTGAAAAAAGTCCTGGAGCCGGACTGCCTAGTGTTTCCCCTCCACTACATCACTGCAGAATTGGTAATGAGTTGTTTTATATTACATCGTCAAGGGGCAAGGACCATGGTTGAGAGATACTCAGCTGAGACAACGAGTCTGAGCAAAGAAGTCACCCTGTGTCCATAAGACGATTTGGCATCTCAGCTAGCCAGAGGTCTCAAGCCGAGAAAGTTTCTGTGCTCCTGAAACAGCCCGGGCCCTGAACAAATCAATTTTTTAATGGAACGGTTGTGATCTTTTATCCTCCTCCTCATTTTCTGAGACTATCAATCGGGGTCTCAGCTGGAGATGCAGCTGGGGAATTTCTCAAGATATGAGCACTCCACCATCTCATTAGGAGCTGTGAAAAAGCTGGGGATGAAAATCAAGCAGAGAGAAAGATGAGGACAGGTTGGCAAAGTGAGATCAGGCCACGCAAAAAGGAATGCCAACTCCCTCACTCTCAAGCCTCCAGCAAAAAAACTCAAAAGTCATGGGTGGTGGTGGGTTTTGGGTTTGTTAGGTTTTTTTTAAAAAAAAACCCTCTTTATGGAAGTGGAGGACATGTCAGTGTGGTGTGGTGTGTGTATGCGCGCGCATGCTGAAATATATGCATCAATAGTGCACATTTTTGAAATGTACTCATTCCCCCCCAATTGATTAATGCATGTTTGTGCACATTTTTCAAAAGTGTGCATTTTTAATACACATTTTTCAGTTGTATGCATGCTCTCTTACGCATTTCTGGAGGGTTCATCAATCACACTGCAAGCTTGCATATGTACAGACTTTGAGCCCAGATTGCATTTGAGTCTATCTTTCAGTCTGGAATGTGCAAAGTGGGTAAACCCTGAACAAAAAAATGAACTGAAACAGATTTCTCATACATCCGTCCCCCAGAGGAATCTCTGGGCATCTCTACACCAAGGAGGCTATAGCATTATGAAAGCGGTATATGGAGTCAGGAACTACACCCCTGCTTTATAGTGGTATTGAACTGCACTGACAACTGCTGGGGGCCAATGACACATACCATATACCGCTTTCTTAGTGTTATATCCTGCTTAGTGTAGATGTGTCAATGGGCCCCAAGAGTTGTCACTGCACTTCAGTACCATGATAAAGCAGTAGTGTAGATCCTGTCTTAGTCATTCTTTTGGATGTTGAGCAGCTCTTACCTGCATATCTGGTATCCTTCCATTTTCTGGGTGATGCTTCTTCTTGGGTCCTGACCTGGAAATCCTAAAAAAGGATCTTCTGTCATCTGCTGTAGATGCTGGTTTGTCTATCTCCCACTGTAGTACAGGGAATGCTGATTGCCCTCACGCCTGTGATAAAGGATTAAGACAGGCTGCCATTCCACTTCTAAGCTAAGTGTTGATATGAGTATGCAAAGCTCTATACAACTCATACAACTATACAAAGCCCTATGCACATGGCGTGGCCTACAAAATTTCTTTTGGCAGTGACACAAAGATGAGCTGTCTTTGTGGTAGCACCTGCCCTACAGAATGTTTTCCTCTCTGCAGTATGCCAGTCCTCAAAACTACCATGTTTTCGCGATCTATTAAACGTAACTTTTTAAAGTAATTTATTTTTTATTATTTTTATTTTACTTTGGCTTTCCCCCAGCCACCAATGTCTTTTGATTCAGTCTCTACTATAGCACGGTTTATTGTATTGTTTTACATTTATTGCATTCTTTTGTAAACCACTTCAGGGTATTTGAAAATGAGAAGCAGTATAGAAACAACAGCAATAAATGTCATTGGGACCTAAGTCAACGGAGACTGGGGCCATAGCTAGACCTAAGGTTTATCCATGGATCGTCCTGGGGTCAAAATTGTTCACCTAGGTGACACACAGGTGATCCAGTGCTCAGGCAGGGGCGAACCCTGGATGATCCCAGGATAAACCTTAGGTCTAGCTGTGGCCTGAGGCTCATCTACACTAAGCAGGATATTCCACTATGAAAGCAGTATGAAAGTGGTATATAAAAGGCAGGAGCCACACTACTGCTTTATAGTGATATTGAAGTGCACTGACAACTGTTGGGGCCCATTGACACATCCCATATACAGCTTTCATACTGCTTTCATAGTGCTATATCCTGCTTGGTGTAGATGTGTTCTGGGCCCCAACAGTTGTCAGTGCACTTCAGTACCACTACAAAGCAGTAGTGAAGATCCTGCCTTTTATATAGTGCTTTCATACCACTTTCAAATATTCTGCTTGGTGTAGATGAGCCCTTGTTCCCTAGAAAGTGAATATAGGATGGCAGTCTAGCTATCCTAAAGAATTTGGGAGGGGGGCATTGCAAAATCCCTCTATTCTTTACAAAGTGTGACATTCCCTGTGTTAAAGGCCGTAACAGCTCATGAGATGCAGGAGGGAAGTAGCTTGTTCCTGGCTCTGTTGTTGAGCTGTGTTTCTCCCTGCTTTTCAAACATGATTGATGTCAACCTCTGATCTCCGGTTCTTATTCTCTCTCACCGCTCACACCACCTTTGGATTCTCTTCTCTCTCTCTCTCTCTCTCTCTCTCTCTCTCTCTCTCTCTCTCTCTCTCTCAGGGCGCCAGGCTTGGTGAGTAATTTATGTATGACAATATGAGACTAATTCTGTTATTATGTCAAGGGGAAATTGAATCTTGGGGCTTTAGCTCTGCATTCAGAGAAATCTTCAAATGAATCTGGAGAGCAGAGGGGGGGGACCCTCCGTGTTCGATTCACTCGCTTGTCACCTTGCCTGCCAGATTAAGTCATTATGAAGGGCAGATGGAGCGAGGAGGAGAAATGAGGAGAAGCAAAAAGAGATGGCAAGAAAAGAGGGGGGCAGAGGGAAGTGAGGGCAAATGGAAAAATGAGGATTCAGTAATGAGAGCAGAAAACATGGGAGTAAATAATACACCCCTTTATCCCAGAAGGTCACTTTAATCAAGCTGGCCTACACATCAACACTCCTGCGTCTGATGGTATCACCGATGCTTTGAGGGGTGGAGGCGGGAAAGCTTACATCTCTATGCTATCAGCTTCATCCAACGTGGTGGTACTTTCTGGACACCTTCCCCCATCCCGTTCAGTGAATCTATTGACTATTTTGCTCCCGGATGTCATGAGTCATGCTGAATTTATTGTGAATATGCTTTTCATGATGGTTTCTTAGCGGGGTGCCCTAGCCTTCAGCACTAGAGAGCCCTTGAGCAGTCAACCTACAACATGTAAGGTTGGGAATCAACCTGCTAGCTCTCTAATCTAGTCTTCCCCAACTGGACACCCTCCAGAGGTGTTAGACTACAACTCCCAGAATCCCCAGCCAGCATGTAGAGTTAAGAAATGCTGGGAGTTGCAGTCCAAAACTCTGGAGCTCACCAGGTTGGGTAAGAGTGCTTTAGCCAAAGAAAGGAACTGTAGGGAAATACCAGGAAGCCTATTCATCACCCTAATAGCCAGACCAGGCCAAGTTATATTCCCTGGTCTGAATAAAGGGTTCTAAGTCAAGCATGTAATGCTGATCTGAATTATCAGGAGATCGTTTATAGGCTGGACACCAATTGGCATCATTTTGCTTCTCTATGGCTTGGACTGGACTCACTTTCAGATCTAATTAGACTTGGGCATTAGTACATCTGAGAGACTGACTCACATGCATTGGCTCTCAGATAGCACCCTGTGGTAGTGAGAAAAGGCTAAGCAGAATTTGGGCTCAGAACTTGGTGGTTACCAGAGGGAGGGCAAGAGATCTCCTGAAATCCCCCCAGCGCACTACTTTATGCTGCTGCTGCTAACAGTTTCAATGTATTGGAGATACCAGGAGTGGTGCTCCTTGATCTCCTAGTGGGTGTTATTGCTGGGGGAATCATGACATCCTGTTTAGCCATTTTCAATCCAGTCAGACTGAGGGAAATGCTTCATGGAAACCATGGCAGTGGGGTGGGCAGGGGCAGGGATACTGTTGTCTAGCCATGAGGAGGCCCAGGAAAACTAGAAGCAAGGTCATAGAGTTTTGCACCACAAAAATGTCCCCAACATCATACAATAGGGTGGCAAGGTTGAAGGGGGTGGGATAACTCAATTTTGGTGAGAGAACCTTCACAGATATCACAGAATCATAGAATAGTAGAGTTGGAAGGGGCCAATAAGGCCATCGAGTCCAACCCCCTGCTCAATGCAGGAATCCACCCTAAAGCATCCCTGACAGATGGTTGTCCAGCTGCCTCTTGAAGGCCTCTAGTGTGGGAGAGCCCACAACCTCCCTAGGTAACTGGTTCCATTGTCGTACTGCTCTAACAGTCAGGAAGTTTTTCCTGAAGTCCAGACAGAATCTGGCTTCCTTTAACTTGAGCCCGTTATTCCGTGTCCTGCACTCTGGGAGGATCGAGAAGAGATCCTGGCCCTCCTCTGTGTGACAACATTTTAAGTCTTTGAAGAGTGCTATCATGTCTCCCCTCAATGTCCTCTTCTCCAGGCTAAAGATGCCCAGTTCTTTCAGTCTCTCCTCATAGGGCTTTGTTTCCAGACCCCAGAATATCCTGGTTGCCCTCCTCTGAACACGTTCCAGCTTGTCTGCATCCTTCTTGAAGTGTGGTGCCCAGAACTGGATGCAATATCCAAGGAAAGTAGTTACAAATCCTGTTTGCCAGTGCATCCTGTCCAGTCATATACATACAATTGGACCTCACTAGCACCAGAAGTTCAGGCAAGGGTTTATCCCACAACTTGATTCAAACCCTCCAGGATCTGCCCCATGCCTAAAAGCTGTACTGCTGTATCCTGTCCATGCAGCAATTCCTCCCCATTTTTTTGAGGTTAAAATTAGCTGCCATCTTTTGCCTCTGGTCATATTTCAGCTTTAAATCCCCCGGTCTTTTATGCCATTTTGTCAGATCTTTCATGTTCCTTGAACCTAGTTTTTCTGGGTGTGTTTAATTATGATGAGCTTGTTTATGATCCTGAAAGAACAATTAGCCCTCAGCTATAGCAGCCTATTCCAGTAATCCTGTGTGTATATTACAAGGGAGCCATGTCCACTTCCTCCCTCTGTTTTTCACTCTCTTGCACATCCATCACTTTGGTGTCGAATGCTATTTTACTATTAATTAGGACGTGTAATCTCTGGGATTGTTATTTATTAATAGATTGTTCTGCACTTCTGGAAAGTTCATGATTAAAACAGGAGGATCAGAGAAATCTAGGGGAACAGATGGACATGAGGAGGTATCCGAGGCAGGGCTGGTTAACATTCTGAGCACAGCCAGAAGTCTTGACAAAGGATGGAAAACAGAATCAATCATCATTATCTAGGAGAAAAAGCTATCACTCCGCATTAGAAAATGAACAGTGGGTGCTCTAAAGCTGCAAAAGGAGACTTTGAAGAGTTTCAGGCGGCGGATAAGGAAAGCTAAGATGGATAAGTGTCATCAGGAAAGTATCACACTGCTGAAGGGGGAAAGAGTAAGCAGAGGAGGTCAAACCAGTAAAAGGAGAAGAAAAGGACAAGGGAGCATGTCTTTTCCTAAATCACATAGGAACCACATGCCTGTTCGCTGCCGGGCCAGGTTTAAGGTTCTTGTACTAGTGTGCAAAGGCCTAAACAACTTGGGACCAGGATACCTGAGAGAGTGCCTTTGCCCCTCTCAACCTGACTAGTCACTGAGGTCATCCGGGGGCACATCAGGAGGGCAACAAGTTTAGAAAGGTTGCTCAGAAGGCTGCCCAGGAACCACTTTAGCACTCAAGCAAAACAGGAAATCAATATACTAGAAACTCTAGCGCGGGCATGCTATTACCTAGTGATGGCTAAACCACCTCCCTCCTGGGCTCAGTTTGGTTTGGGATTGGGAATACTGAGTGACATTAGGGGATGCTGACTCAGATAAAATTGCCTTATTTTCCTGACACTGAGTGTGTGTTTTTAATTGTCTCTGTGAGCCCCTAATCCAATTTATCTGGTGGCTATGGACCAGCCATGGTCGTCACCAGGAAGTCTGAGGCGCTCCCTCTCTGAGCCCGACTTGGGAGGAGAAGGCAAGCCCTAGTGTCTGCTCTGAATCAGGGCCAACTAAGCTCCAAGGAGAATTTGGGCAGCCAGGTCTCTTAGAAATGTCCCCAGTCCCTGCCTATTTGTTGCTGGTGCAACAGCTCCATGAGAGCAGCTCATTTGCCATCCAAAGCTTTCAGCTCGTCTCCTGCTGGACAGCTCCCCAGGACACCCAGACCTCTGTACACAGTAGTACTGCTGTCACAAGGCTCAGATTGTGCTGGACAGCTCCCTGGCTAGGCTACATCTCTTTGCTGAAGTTCCTGGTGCTGCAGCTCATGCCTTTCTTTATTCACATGCTCATGTTTTAGTCAATGGGTGGCAAGTGTGCACTTTTTTGTGCGGGGGGAGGGAGTGCACTTTCTCTGTTAGAAATGAAGCCTTTTCCTGTCCACTCATAAACAAGAATGGGAGCAGGTCAAGCCCAGCTTTGAATAGGAATTGGATGGACATACCTCTGTCTGTGCTGCAGACCACTCACCAAAGCCCAGCCAGGCATCCACCTCTATCCAGCTTCCTGGACAAGCCACCATGTGGTCCACAGGTGCCTGATAAGTGCTCAGATGCCACCTGACCCTTCAGTGAACCACCATTTTGCCAAAAAGAAAAAAAGAAAATTGGCATTTTTTTACTAAGGGTAATGTTGCATAAATGACATCGGTAAAGGTGCAATTTATGCAACATTACAGGTGTAAATGGACCATTTACACTTGTAATGTCATGTAAATGGCCCTTTGTGGCTGCCATTTATGCAAAGTACATTTACGGGGGGGGGGATGACCTGCCATATATTTGCAAAATGGCGGCTCGCTGGGGGCACAGGCAATGGCTGGGTGCTCATGGACTGCACAGCACAACAGCTCAGTGAATGAGGTCTGGTAAGTAGCACTGTCCATGGATGACAGACCGGGAGGCCAAGCAGGGGGAGGAATTTCAGTAAACATCACTCATTCTCCCATCCTTACTTTCAGGATTGGTGGAAGCATGCTTTGCTTGATACCTTCATCTGGGGAAGGGGAGAAGCACATTGTGGAGAGAGAGAGAGAGAGAGAGAGAGAGAGAGAGAAGAGAGAGAGAGAGAGAGAGAGAGAGAGAGAGAGAGAGAGAGAGAGAGAGAGAGAGAGAGAGAGGAGTAGCTATTAAAATGTTCCCTTCAACAGAAGCTCACTTGTTTCCTCATCCATCCTATTGCATCCACCTTTCTCAGGGAAGCAGTGGTTAACGTGGCTCAGAAAAAAGGAATATGCAACGACAAGAGTTCTGTGCCATCAGCTTCAGCGGAATAGAACAATGGCCCCAGTGCCTGTTCTCTTCCCAAACAGAATCCTTTACTTTGTTCTAACCTACAGCAGGAAATCAGGAAAGGAAAACAAACACAGATGTCTGGGACGTGACTAAATTATCTTCTTCTGGCAAGGGAGATGCTCCGGTATCCATGAGTCGAGGTTTTTGCCAAGAGGTGGAAAGGGAAGGTGGGATGGTTGCCTATTTCTCATTTGATTATACTATTTCTTGGCTTGTTTATATTTTCAGAGCACAGAAAGTGAATTAGGGGAGAATGAGACCTTCTTAAAGCAAACTGTTCAAGTTAGCAGGTGAGCTGCACAAACTCAGATCTTCAGGGAACGGGGATCCTCTGGAAGTTAGGAAAGGAAGACCAGACTCTACCCTTTGCAATCACTTGCTCAGCCCAGAATGGGAAATTTCAGAAAGAGATGATTTTGCAAACTAATGATACAAGGGCCAAAGCTCACCTTTTAATGTCAGGATTCTATGAATATTCATGCTTTTCTGATTGCGGTGTGCAAGGCATGTATTCCCCATTGAAGATAAGTGTAGACAGTTTGGAAATATTAGGTCAGATTCAGGGGTTGGGATGGGAAGGGATGTTCAAGCTGATACATTTGAGTGAACAGGGAATGTGGTGCTAATATAAATGCAGTGAGCAACAATGGTTTGGATCTGTATTGTGAAAACACTGTGTCTGTTTTTATAGATAGATATCCTGTGAGAAGGTAGAAGTAAAGGTACAGGTTATGCATTCCCATTGACTTTGTTATGTGGCAGGGAAGAGCCCAGCTATGAAATTCTATGTTCTGAAAGTTCTCAATGACTTCCATTTAAAGTGAAATTTAAGGACAGTGCAAAAGGTTCCTCTCAAGCAAAATGTTTATACGGACATTAGGAAAACCCAAAGCGAATGCGGTAAGACGAGCAGCATTTCTTGTGAGTATCTTGATGTGTCCGTGCTCACTTTTTAAAAAAATTCTTCAGATAGCATCAATAACTTCACATCACCCCGAGAGCTTTCACAATGAGAAAAATAGTTTTGGTGGAAAAATCTAATCAAATCATATGTCATTGGAAGATAGTCTGCTTTGTAATGTAAGGGTAGGTTTCGTCGTGTAGATTTTATTGTTTGTAAGCCTTTGGATTATAAAGTGGGGGAAAGTGTATAAAAGAGAATAGTGTATAAAAGAGAAAAATAATAATAAATAATAACATTTTAAGCATCAGAATTCGTGTCACTAGATCTTTCTGTGGAACGGTCTGCCAGAGGAGACTCATCAACTTGTCAGTGTATTAGCATTCAAGACTGATCTTTTCTGGCAGGTCTATCCAGTGGAATTTTAGGATGTTTTTAGAATGTTTTTATGATGTTTTAACAATGTATATTATGTTCTTAATTCAGGTTTATGTATTTTACATTTACTGTTGTTTCCTGCCTCAATCAAGATCATAAAACATCTTTATTCCAGGAAGCCTTTCCTTAATATGCAGCCTTGAGTCTCTGTATTTGCTTCTTTTTAAAAAAAAAATTAAGTGTTTTATTCTGTTTTTTATTTTCATTTTATCTTGTATCCTGTTCTGAATTTTTTCAATGGGGAGCAGTATATAAATATTCTAAATAAAATAAATAAATAAATAAAATGGAGAGATGAGTAAGAAATAAATTATTATTATTATTATTATTATTATTATTATTATTATTATTATTTCTACTTTCTCTGTGTCTTCTTCACAGTGGTCATGTTATCTTAACTACCTGGATGTCTTTGAAGAAAGAATTCAAACAGAACAGAGGGAGGTGGAATAGAACTTCTTGTTGGCCCCTTGATGGACACAATTCCTCCTCCCACTTCAATGGTCTTCCATGTACTTCATCTCCTGGATCCTCTGACTTCATTTGCAGCCCTGGGCTCTTAAGAGCACTAGACCTAATCATTTTGGAGTCACTGAGGTGTTCACTCTCCTGATGGATCGTAGTTTTGCTAATATTGCTGTAACACAGCCCTGGGGAGGCTTGGCTCATTGAGACGTAGAGCACACCAGGAGAAACTTATCCTCCAATAGATCTGTGAGAGCAAGTTTGGAACGTGAAGCCTGAGGACTGCCGACAGCATGCTGGCAAGATGGAAATTAAAAGGGAAAGAGTGTGGAAGAGGAGTGCGAGGAAAGGATATTAAAAGCAAAACATCATGACTCAATGCCAGAACTATTATGTGAACCTAGGATATATGCTAGCGAAAGGCATAATCTATATAAGTCAGAACGTTGTCCCACTGGGAAAGACTGGAGGTGCTGACTGAGATGAGGCCACTATTCATTATTTTTGATTTAGTGCTTCACAAACAAGGAAAACACGCCTGATGCATTGGTTGTATATTCTTCTATTGATCTCTGAGACTTAGTTTTCTAAACTTCTCATCCATCACACCCCCTTCGACTTCCCCAACAGTCTCTCCCCAAATCACGCGGAAGATGGGGCTGAAGAATAATCATCGTCTGTCTCCCCACAGCCAGAAACTATGGATGGTTGTTGAGCACAGAAGCCATACAAATTTGACCCAACTTTTTCTCCTCCCATGATAGTTGGTAGTGTCTTGATGGAAGGGTTGGTTGCTCATCATTTTTTATGCTTTCCCCAATGCAAAAGGTGAGGGAAAATACAGATGAAGTTCATGCTCCTTAGGTGGAACTAAGATAAAAGATTTCATGCAAGAAGAGAACTTTCACCGTAGATGAACTCCCATTTATAAAGGCAAAAGATAGATAGAACTTTCATTAGTATTTTCAGAACTTTTTTTTTAAAAAAATTGGAACATCTTTGAATGTTTTTGTTCAGAGAAAGAGCATCCAAATTCACCCACTTCCCCCACCCCCTTAGGTGAAATTGAGTGGCATCTCTGCTCCCAAAACTCATCTGCTTGTGGCTCTTTTCTTCACCAATCCCAGACTCCCAACAGGACATCCAGTTTTTTATGAGACAAAGAATAGCATTCACAGTGCAACCTGCCTAACAACCTGCATTAATGCTTTCTGTGGGTCTCAGGTAAGTGGGAATGGAGAGTTCCTCTGAGAAGCATTGCTACTCATCTTATAAAACTTTTAAAGCTTTCCTCAGGAGAATCAGAGTAGTGAGTCATGCAAAAATGGTGTGAGCAATCTCTTCTGAGGGTGGGTATATTAGGATCCCAGAAACATTTAATTGTATAAATTTGCAGTGATCTGGGAAGGAGTCTCACTGAACTCAATAGAACTTACTACTATGGATGGACAAAACTACTTCCAGTCTGTGTCCCGATTTTCACTTGTAATTAATGCATTAATCTCTCGCTCTCGCTCTCCCCGTGTGTGTGTGTTTAAATAAATCTGCATAAATATTCACTTTCAAGTAGGTATGTTTGTTTCCCCAAAAATAGACTTCTTCGATGCATTTTCTTTCAAAATACTCATTAAAATAGTTGGATGCATTTGCTTGACTCAAGACATGTGTCAGAACATTCAGGAAGTACCCAAACATGTCAGATAACTAAGTTCCAAACTATACATTAATCTGGATGTTGCAGATCAGGTCAGTTCCTGTCGGAATTTACCAAGTCTGAATGACTTAAGTGTCGCTATTTTCTTTTGCATATTCACATGCAATTGTGCTGTAATTAATTTATCTCTTGCAACACAATAACATCTTCCCCCAATGAGAGTGTCTCGGGACAGCATTTGGGAACTGCTGTCCTAGTTTGGGCACTGGGTGTGCATGTATGTGTCTCCGTGTGTGTGTGTGTGTGTGTGTGCATGTGCGGGCATGCCCAGGCATATGTATCTATGTCTGTATGTATGTGTCTTGCAGCTCCTGTGGCTTAGCTACAATATGCATACTTTCAAAAAAAGAGGGAGGGAGGATTGAGAGACACATTTGCAAGTACTGTTGAAATATGCCCCATACAGATGCTCCCTTATGCTTTATGCTACGTTCCTATCTTTGCTTAATGAAGAGAGAGAGAGGGAGGGGAGCGGGGAATTCCTTGAGCTTCAGACTTATTTTCTCCTGCAGCTCACCAGCATTGCCCCCACCTCTGCATAGCTCACTCTTTGCTTCTCCTATGGATATTATATAACGTGCCTCTTTCTCCCAGTCTGCCTAGCCACAGGGGAGTTTGATTTTAATAGTTCAGAAATCTGTTAAATGAGACTTCTCCCAAACTTCTTTAACAAAAGGCAGTTCAGAAAATAAATGGGATCCATAAAGCTTATGTTCTGACTGTGTGTGTGTGCTTTGTACCAGGACTATGGCTGAGGGTGTTGCATACATCTTGCAAAAGAGATAATGCTTCCAAATGAATTCATAAAGAAAGAAATCAGAATGTTGTTTTGTAACGTTATTATATTTCTCCCATTTGTATCCTGCTTCCCCTCCCTGGAGCTTCTAGTGACTCTGCTGGGAACATGCCTTGTTGTCTTCACAACAACCCTGTCAGGTAGGTTACGCTGAGGAGGCAAATTTCCCCAAGTTAAAAGCTGGATTAGACCAGAACATTCATGGGTCTCTCTATTGACCATTCATCTTCTGATTAAACTAGAGAGGTACGGTGATTATTTTCTACCTCTTCGTGCCATTTCTTCACCTGCAGCAGTGAATATAGAATTGACTGGGTAAGGGCAGAGGAAGAATGAGCAGTGAAATGAGAGAAGATCTGCATGATGAAAATGAAACGGTGTTAAAAAGGGCAGCGTATTGAGCAGCAGAGAGCCGGCGGGGGGGGGGGGGCAGAAATGCTGATCTTGCAGCCCTAATCCAGAGCTATTAACCTTTTCCATGAACAACCACCCAGCAGCATTTGTCCAAGCTGAACTTCAACGTTCTGATGAGGCCATTCCAGAATTTATGGAATTTATGGAAGTTTGTGGGTGCCTTCATCTGTGCGTAAATCACAGCAGGGGGTGCAAGGGTCCTGCCCCCTTTACTTTTGGGGATGCCCCTCTCAGCTATTGTTTCAGAGAGCTACAAGGAAGGGATAAATTTGGCTAAAATGGGGGGGGGGGTCAGAGAGGGGCTTGTGGCTTTTAGTAACCCCCACCTACGTGCACACACACTGTTTCCCCAATAATTCAAATCCTCATCTTCACAGGGTATTTATAATGGCTTGCATTTCAAAAACCCACTTAGAATTTTGCTGCAGTTTCTCTCTTTGGCCACACTGGAGTTTAGCTGCACAGAACTATGTGCAAAATTTCAGCTCTACAACCCAAGTATGTCTGGGGTCTACTCAGAAGTCAGTCCCATAGGTTCCAGGGGGGCTGTCGTGCAAAGAAGTATGTTTATTAAAGTAGCAGTCAGCTCCTGGGCCAGAATATTTGGAAGTACATCCCACTAAGTTGAATGCACTGAGCCTCATCTAGGCATGTACATCCAAGGGGGCCCATCTTTCTCCATGGTCCTGTATGCACAAGGAACCACCCCATAGATGCAGCGTGGTATCACTGGATGTGCAAAGAAAGAATGTTTTCTTTTTAAGAACAGGAAGTTCTTAAAGAAGTTCTGAGAAGCAATGTGTTGCAGTGGATCTGGAATGTACGGCTTCAAGTCCCACTTTATGGACACAGTTTTTTGCCTCCTAACCACAGTTATTAAAATCATAGTGGCCAACCTCACAGGTTTGTTGTGGGAGTGAATTTAGTAGAGTCTATGAAGCATTTTAGAGAGTCTTACCAATAGAGCAATGCAACAAAGAAGAGGCTAGCAACCAAGAATGGCCCAAGTGAAAGACTTTAAAGGAAGAGTCCCAACATGTCTCCAGCAAAAGCTCTTCATGGGGAGAATTACTTTAAAAAGATTATTAACAACAGCCATTTCAATTCTCTAGGCAATTCCGTTATAATAAAATAACTCCATATAGTCTTACTGGATAATCAGTCAGGCACACATAAATCAATGTGGTATCAAATTAAAATACAGAACACAGAGGTTTTTGGCATCAGCACAGTAACGGAGGTGTTATGGAAACCCTAAGAACATTCCAACTTCTCACCAGTTTCTTATTTAAAAACAAAACAAAACATGTTGGTACAGGAAGCTGATGGAAAGATGGGCTCTGTGTTGTTGTTGGGAAATGGCTCAATAGAGAAAGGACGAGGCAATACCATCATTTTGTTTTGCTGCATGAATTTCCCCTACACTGAAACATGTCTGCAAAGCACCACTACTTGGAGAGCAATTTCGGAAACGAACTTCCCCAAACGGTGTCCGTGACCACCACTGCTAACGATTCCGACCGGTTCTTCATTATTTTTAGCACTGGTGTCCTTTAAATCAGCCCACCCCTATAGCAATCATGCTTACATATGTATGCTCAGCTGCCAGATATACTTTGGGCATATGGGAAATAACGTACTTTGGGAAGGGGGGTTCATATGAAAGTGTGCGTATTAAGTTGGCTGGAAATGTGTGCTGCTTCAGACTAACGCAGAGCAGAGTAAGCTTTCTAATTAGCAACAAGCCCTCTGGAAGCAGAGTACGGAGGCCGTTTATGGAGCTGGCGAAGGCCCAGCCTGAGAAATATTTCCCGTCCTCCAAGTATTTTGCATATTTCTGTTGACATTGCATGATACACCAATGAATGCGGTAATGGGGGGGGGGGGGTTGTAACTTGTATCACAGATTGTTCTGCATCGCTCCATGAATTAATGATGGAACGAGGAGGAACGCCAGATTCGGTTTGGTCTCCAGGGCAAGGTCCACGGTGCATGGCTACAACCCCTCCCCCTTTCGTTTTGTTGCAACAGACGCAGAGTCCTCTAGACACAGCTTCTTGGGCAAGAACCCTCTTTTGCCGCCCTGGGCCTCTCGGAATATTTGTGTGAATAATTGAACACTTTTAATCAGATGCAATTTTGCGAGAGGTTCTTTTATGATTTAGCAAGTCCATTAAAACTGACATTTGTTCTGCTCTGACACTCATAAGGCGCTCGGTAGAGCATAAACATTGGAAATTACGGGTACGGAAAGACAATATGAACATTCCTCAGCCCTTCTGCACTTATCTGTAAAATTCTGCTACTGTGCAATGTGCCAGCTATCATCAGAGCCACTTGATAGGTCTGTTACTACTTAATTATGCACCATTTCAGGGTTGGGAGCTCAGATCTTGGACAAAGACAGTATGCATACATTTAGGCATTAAGAATCATGGAGTTGGGAGGGATCTTGGAGGTCATCTAGTCCAACCCCCTGCTCAGTGCAGGATGTAGTTACTGCATCCCTGGCAGGTTGCTGTGCTTAAACAGACTGTGCTTAAACACCTCCGGTGAGGAAGAAACCATCACCTCCTGAGGCCATCTGTTCCACTGCCTAATATTTCATCTTTCTTTTCTTGTCTTCCACTTGCACAAGAGAACTGGAACATGTTAGGAATGTAGGAGGAAATAACACCCAGGGGACCATTTAGTTCAGCACCCTGACAGCAGCCAGAGATGGTGATGTTGGAGAAATGGAGCTCAACAAGCTGTCATCGGCTCACCTCCTTGACCTTGCTCCATTTTCTGCTAAGTGGTCTGCAGCAAGTTAGCACGCTTTCCATATTTTTTTTCAACTTGCGCAAGTTGCTGCTGACATATGGAGAAATTACACAAATTTGTGCAAATTTCATCCACGTTGTGCAAATCTCTATTGTGCAAACTGCAGCCTCAACCCTGTCCCCCCCCCCCAAAAAAAGCTGCAAAAAGTCTCTGAAAACCCACAGCTTGGCTCACAAATGAGTCAGAAAGTCAGCAGAAATCTGTTGAGTCCTAAAAGGGCTGGATTTCCAAATAATGGGCATCCCTAGCCAGAAATGCCACTGGGAAGCTCAGAATTAGGGTGCAAAAGTACCATCCATCTTCTGTTTATTTGTCTTCAGCAGCTGCCATAATGTCCCTGAAATTGCAGGTTCCATTTAGCTATCATGGCCAGTCAGTGTTGAAAGAACCTTTGTGCTCCATGACTCTTCCTAATCCCCCTTTTAAAATCCTCTATAAGTCATAACCATCATAACAGAAGTCGAAGTCTGATGAGCAAATTCAAGAGGACCTGTCAAAGCAACACTTCTTATTTAGAATAGAATGAAAATGCTTTCTCCCTTCCTCCTGAACGTCTTCACTGCTGCTGAAAAAGGATTCCCCTTTGCAGTGATTTTGTTCCATCAATTCTTGCAAAAAGGTTTGCTTATTCATTTGCATTGACCTCTCTCGCCCTCACGCTCAGCTCTCCCACAAGCTGTTCATTTGGATCCCTCTTTCTTGGCATTCCAAAACCAGGCAAAATTCTGTTCTGCTTTTATAAGCCCACACACACACCCCTACTAGGTAGCATGTTCTCCTGTTTTGTTGGTTTGGTTTATGACCCCTCCAGGATCTTGGGCTTCAGTCAATGGCAGGAACATGGACACCTTTGAAAAAATATGCAAGAAAATGACACTTTCCCCATTCAAAATGCACACTCCCTCCATTTGCACGAAAAGAAAAGCAGGTCATAAATGAGACCGGGGCAAGGCAAACTGAGATATAAAATAATTGTTGTTGTTGTTTATTCGTTCAGTCGTTTCCGACTCTTCGTGACTTCATGGACCAGCCCACGCCAGAGCTTTCTGTCGGCTGTCACCACCCTTAGCTCCCCCAAGGTCAAGTCTGTCGCCGCCAGAATATCATCCATCCATCTTGCCCTTGGTCGGCCCCTCTTCCTTTTCCCTTCCACTTTCCCTAGCGTCAGCCTCTTCTCCAGGGTATCCTGTCTTCTCATTATGTGGCCAAAGTACTTCAGTTTTGCCTTTAATATCATTCCCTCAAGTGAGCAGTCTGGCTTTATTTCCTGGAGTATGGACTGGTTTGATCTCCTTGCAGTCCAAGGCACTCTCAGCATTTTCCTCCAACACCACAGTTCAAAAGCATCTCTCTTCCTTCGCTCAGCTTTCCTTATGGTCCAGCTCTCGCAGCCATAGGTTACTACGGGGAATACCATTGCTTTAACTATGTGGACCTTTGTTGTCAGTGTGGTGTCTCTGCTCTTAACTATTTTATCGAGATTTGTCATTGCTCTCCTCCGAAGAAGTAAACGTCTTCTGATTTCCTGGCTGCAGTCAACATCTGCAGTAATCTTTGCGCCCAGAAATACAAAGTCTGTCACTGCCTCCACGTTTTCTCCCTCTATTTGCCAGTTATCAATAATAATAATAATAAATTATTTCTTACCTGCCTCTCCATTTTGATCGAGGCAGGGAACAACAATAAGAGATAAAATACATAAAACTGAATTAAAACATAATATACATTGTTAAAGACATCCTAAAAAACATCCTAAAACATTCTAAAAGCATCTTAAAATTCCACTGAATAGGCCTGCTGAAAGAGATCAGTAGCTTTCTTGAATGCTAGTAGAATGTATGCTAGTAGACTTGAATGCTAGTAGACCGCCCAGAGAGCTTCGGCTATTGGGCAGTATAAAAATGTAATAAATAAATAAATAAATAAATAAATAAATAAATAAATAAATATTAAGTAGACAAGTCTCCTCCAGCAGGCCATTCCACAGTCTGGGAGCAGCAGAAGAGAAGGTCCTCTGGATAACAGTTGTTAATCTAGTTTTTGCTAGCTGAAGTAGATTTTTCCCAGAGGACCTGAGTGTGAGGGGTGGATTGTATGGGAGAAGGCGATCCCATAGGTATCCTGGACCCAAACCATGTAGGGCTTTAAAGGTAATAATAACCTTTATACTTTGCTCGGAAACTAATTGGCAGCCAGTGAAGAGATTTTAAAACTGGTGTAATATGGTCATGCCTAGGTGTACCGGTGACCAGCCTGGCTGCCATATTTTGAACTAGTTGAAGTTTCCGGACTAGGCACAAAGGTAGCCCTATGTAGAGCACATTGCAGAAGTCGAGCCTTGAAGTTACCAGTGTGTGCACTACCATCTTTAGGTCTTCTAACTCTAGGAAGGGGCCCAGCTATTGTATCAGCCAAAGCTGATAGTAGGCACATGAAGTTGAGTTCAGTGAATCTCAGAGAACTCGGGGATCACTGGTTCTCTCTTTCCTAGCTGATGCTGAGCAGTTGGAATTCAACTTTTGGCAATGCATCATACATCAACTTCAAGGTCCCACTCCAAGGAATGCAAAGCCTGAGGAATGGCAACTGTAAGAACTGGGACTTTCCCAAATATTTTCCATCTTCTATTTTTCTGCAGGAACTAGTTATGGGGGAAGGGGGTTGTATTGTTATCAAAAAGTTTTGATTGTGAGACTTTTTACACACACAAACACACACACACACACACACACACACACACACCACTACACCTCTTCCTCTTGGCCACTTGGGGACCACTGCAGTTGGTCCAGGCTTCCAGCATTCCTGACCACTGGCTATACTGGTTGGGTCTCATAGGAATTTTAGTCTCAAACATCTGGAGGACACTAAGTTGGGAGAAACTGTTTTACAACCACAAGCACTATGACCTTCCTTCCCCAGTAAGCCAGCAGGAAAAACAGACAAGAAAGAAAACAAAAAAACAGGAGGTAAAGCAAAGTCAGAAGATGCACACAGCACACTCGACTCCTTGTGAAACAGCACCTGTAGTGCTGGAACATGGAAAAAAGACACCTGGAAGCTGAGAGCATTTTATTAGCAGGGGGCTGTCAATCAGTAGCAGAAGGGGGGGGGCGGAAACAACAAAGCAAAGAGAAGAAACCATCAAGAAGCAGACAGAACACATATACTTTTTGAAAAGGAAGGAGGGAGAGAGGGAGAGAGAAAATACTATTTTAAGAAATGTTTGATAAATTGCCTGCCTCTTTCTCTCATTCTACAACAAGAGATGGCTTTTCGTTTTCTAGCTCAGGTCTGAGTGTTAGGATTTGTTAACAGAGGAGAAAAGTGTTCCGTTGTGTGTGTTTTTTAAAAAAGTTTCTTATGACTGATGTTGCACAGCCGTAGACGTTGAGAGCAATCAGAGGCCAACAGGCATTGACAAAGACGGGTGATGACTTCTCAATAGGCCACCAGTGCTCTGGGCTTGCTCTTGTTTGTCCTGACGTAGGCCCTAGGGAAGACTTGCAAGATGAAGACATCTTAACAGACAGGAACCTTCATGTAGTGGAACCAGGGCTCACAGCGATGCAGCGACAACACTTTTGTGATGTCATATGCCACCACCACCACCCTCGGAATGGACTGTTCCCTCTGAGCTAATCTTCATGGTATCTGGGGACAAGGGGTTGGATTGTCCCAACAACCATATATTGCTCCCTGATATAATGAAAAGTATCTTGGGGTGGCTTGGTGTCTGAATGGGTAACTAAGACCCATTATATTCACAGACTTGCTCCTGGTAGAGATGAAAGCTGCTAATCCTGATGGCTATTTGCTACCTGGGCATGTTTTGCCTTGAAAAGAGAAGATCGAGGGGAGGCATGATAGCACTCTTCAAATGCTTGAAAGGTTGTCACACAGAGGAGGGCGAGGATCTCTTCTCGATCATTCTAGAGTGCAGGACATGGACTAATGGGCTCAAGTTACAGGAAGCCAGATTCCAGCTGGACATCAGGAAAAACATCCTGACTATTAGAGCAGTATGACAATGGAACCCATGACTTATGGATGTTGTAGGCTCTCCCATGTAAGAGGTGTTCAAGATGCAGTTGGACAACCATATGTTAGGGATGCCTTAAGGTGGATTCCTGCATTGAGCAGGGGATTGGATTCAGTGGCCTTATAGGTCCCTTCCAACTCTACTATTCTATGATTCTATACCTCTGGTTTCCATGGCAGTAAACCTATATATACCAGTTACTGGGGAAAATTGGTGGTAGGGTGCCAATGCACCTGTGTCAAGCTTGTGGGTTCCTGGTCAACAGCTGATTGTCCACTGTGTGAACAGAGTGATGGACTAGATGGACCCCTGGTCTGATCCAGCAGGGCTCTTCTTATATGGTTTGTTGGTATGGATCCATCAGGCTGCCTAAATTTTCAGACTCTCCTGAGCACAGGAAAGTGGCTATGGGGCCTGTGAAGATGTGCCCATGCACTTCATCATGTACCACTGCACCACTTGACAGGAAGAGATTGCTCCTCAGTCCTCCTTTTCCTGAAGGCATCTCATGGAAAAGGAGTCTCCAAAAGGAGAAGAGTTCAAAAGCCCCAAAGCGTGTGCCCTGTTCTAAACAGAGGCCCATCCATAAAGCCTGTTTTGTTGTTGTTGTCAGGATACAACCTCTCTGCTTGCTGGGGAGCTGTGGGAGTACTTCAACTTAAATCAATCCCTCTTCTATCATTGCCCACCTGCTGGACTCCATTCTGGCACAGTTTGCCTGGGCATCCCTGTGGGACACTGCTGAAGCAGAAAAAGCCGTAAGTTACTGAGGAAAGGTTCACGGCTCTGCAAAGGAATTCACTTTATTACTTTTTTATGCCCTTCCTCTGCATGACTGCAGCACTCTCAGGATCCCCTGTATTGATGAGTTTGCCCTTTCCTTCAAGACTTGTGTGGTTTATGGGCTTTAGTCTCTGCTCTTTCTCAGCTTTACTCCTTCCCTATGAGGCAATGCGGTCTTTTAAGTCCCATTTCGACCTGGGTTATCACAGTTCTGTACCATGATGAGTATCATGAGCAAAGATAAAATTCAGCAATGGCAACATGACATGACTACATTTGAGTCGGTGCTTGTGCATGCAGACTTAGACATGCATGCAGAAAGGGCACAGTGCCCGGGGGAGGAATTTGAAGCATTGTACGAATTAGACCATTTACGCCTGCAATTTTGTGAAAATTGTGTTATTTACAGCCACTATTTTGAACAAGTCATGATTTTAAAAAGGGCCATGCAAAGTCCCTGTGTCTTGGGAACTGACCTGTTCTTTGCCTTGCAAATGCAAGTCAAGTTGTGGGTGTCATGGGCAGCTGGAAAGCCCCCAAAGGGCTGGATTTCTACATGACCACCATCCCTAGCTCTGCAACCTTCTCATTCACCTGCCTCTTGCTTTCGCCCAGGCAACAGTGGTGGTAAGGAGGAGGAGCAGGAGCTGTCATTGTCTGCTTACTCACTGGCTCTCCGGCTCTCAGCCAAGCAAGTAGGAGCAATGATGAGAAAGCAGAGAAAGGAGAAAGTATAGCCGATAACAATGGTGCTGAGAAGATAGCTTCACTATGGGTGGGGACCCATTGAGGGCATCTTTCCAAGGGCTCCTCGAAACTTGGAGGCCAAATATTATTTTTCAAACTGTCTTCCACCCTTCAGAAAAAGTATTGGCTTTGGTCAACACTGCCTAACACCAAAAGCCCCCAAAATATGAACCATATGAAAGCAATGATAATAATACAGAATATTCATCTCTCTCTTTTAAGATGCTCAAAGGATTTCAAATGTAGCAGTCCTCACCAGACTGGTGCCCTCGAGGTGTGTTCCAACTCGCATCATCCCCAGCCAGTGTGGCCAACGATCATGCTGGCTGGGCTGGGGTGATAGGAGTTGGAGTCCAGTACATCTCAAGGGCACCAGGTTGGGGAAAGCTGATCAGGGATTCTGCAAAAGCGTCCCAATATTTTGTATTCCTGCATCAGAGATGGCAAGCAGAGAACTCTTTTCACATCAGGGAAAAAAGCTTAAGGCCTCCGATAAATGTCTGGCTGAAGAGGTAAAGCATAAAATCAGGAATTTCCCAGCTTGTCACTTATGCTCTTATTTATTTATTTATTACATTTCTATACCGCCCAATAGCCAAAGCTGTCTGAGTGCTTTTACAAAAATTAAATCCAAGGAAACCATTCAAAATATAAAATGAATAGTATAAAAGCATAACAGAAAATACAATCTAAAAACACAACCTGTCTTAGCCAGGACAAGGCAACCTGGCGCCTTCCAGGCGTGTTGGACTCCATCATCCCCAACCATACTGGCAGAAGCAGATGGGAATTGTAGTCCAATATAGCACCCCGGGCTACCTGCCTCCTGCTCTTAACACTTTGCTAGCCCAGAGATGTTTCCAGTGGTTGTGCGTGCCCTTCCTTTTTCCGCCAAGCTCTAAAAAGCTACGGGGGCTACAGGGAGGCGGCGTTGGCTCCTTTTGTACTTTGCATATTCTATCAGGCTCGTTTTGGCTCCTGACGTCCTCGCCAATTGCGATAAGACTGTGATAACCAAAGATATGATGCTCACAGACCCAGATGACTGCCGCAGAAATGTCACGGCTTAATAACTTTTTAATATGGCTGGAGCCTGATCGCTCTGGTGGCTGCTCTATCCTTGTAATTCTGAGATTAAGCAAGCTATCTCTGTGTAGGCAGGGAACTGAAGCAGCCAAATGAGATCTGGGGACATGTGCGTGGCCTTTCCCTAGGGCTGCCAGCTCGTTTCCTGATCAAAGCTCCATAACCGCGTGCCTGAGTGCAAGGGCTTGGCCGTGGGCAGTGGCCAGAGGTGAGCCAGGACCGAGGAAGGGTGGGAGGAAACCAGAAGTCAAAGGACAAGGCAGGAAGTGAGACTGGGGCCTTAGCTAGACCTAAGGTTTATCCTGGGGTTGTCCCGGGGTCGTCCCTACCTGCTCCCGGGATATCCTGTGTGTCATTTACATGAACAGGGATGAGCTCAGGACAATGCCGGGATAAACCTTAGGTCTAGCTAAGGTCTGAGGAGCGAGAAACCAGGACCAAAGACAACCAAACGTTACAGCTCCATGCCAGAGCTCAGCTGCAACAGGAATTCCCTTTGCGTTTCTTCCTGTTGGGGACATGCACAATTTAACTCCTGCTTCTTTCTCTGGGCTCTTGTAAAAGGCCCTGATCCGCCTACCTTCATTTCATATTTAAAAGACTTCCAGGGTGGTGTAGTGGTTAGAGCGTTTGACTGGGACATGGGATATCAGAGTTCCAGTCCCTGCTCAGCCGTGAAGCTCACTGAATGACTTTGGGCCAGTCGCTGAACCTCAGAGTAACCTACCTCACAGGGTTGTTGTGAGGATAAAATGGAGAGGAGGAGGGCCATGTAAGCCACATTGTGTTCCTTGGAGAAAATAAATAAATAAAAGTGGGTATAAATGTAATAATCAATCACTCTTGGGCAGGGATACGGAACTGTTCTGGCCTTGGGGGCTAGATTTTCTCCTGGTACATTCCCCCTCCCCCCAGGGATGGATGATGCAAGAATTGGGCCCTTTCCTCCCAATACCCTGACCCCCTAAGCCAGGAATGGGAAACCTATGACTCTGAAGGGTGGACTCTAACTCACATCAGTCCCAGCCAAGATGGGCAATGAGGAGGGATTATGGGAGTTGTAGTCCAGCAACATCCAGAGGGACAGAGCTTCCCCATCCCTAACTCCTGTCATCATAGGAATCCACAGAGCAATGGGTCTGCATATATCACCCTGTGAGCATTCTGCACAGCCCCACCAGAGGAAGGTGATGTTTCTCTAGCACTGAACCTTGGGCTGGGTCTAGGAGAGAAGCTGGTGGGCTGGATGAGGAACCCACCCAGGCTGGAGGTCCCCCATTCCTGATCTTGAGCAACCTCAGCCACCTCATTTTTAAAGGTGAGGCCACTGCGCACACCCAAATTATCAAGATTTACATGCCCCGCCCCTCCTAGAGTTGCCAAGTTTCCTGCCCATGTTCACTGAGGACAAATGGTTTTGTAAAACTGAGGGGTTGTGTGTAGTGTGTGTGTGTAGGAGGGGATTTGTAAAATTATGTGGAGGGTTGTATGTGTGGGGTTTTGTAATAGTGTAGGGGGAATTGTATGGATGGTGTTTTGTGTGTGGATATTCAGGGATTCTGGCCCCAGCTTTAACCTAAGGTCATAACATGAGTTCATGCTGAGTCCATTTTCCACTGTCCATGCTCTTTTCCACTGTTCATTTTCCACAGTCCATGCTCTTCCATTCTGAATGTCCCTCAACACGATGGGGAAGACAATCTCTTCCTTGTCGTGACACTTGGGATCCTGGCATTGGGGTCATGTTTTTAACTTCCATTTTTTCCTTGCAGAATTCCCCTCTCACACCATTCTGCCTTTGCTTCCCTTTAACTAGGAGATGAGTGAATTTCACTCCAGGTTCCTTGATTTTAAATGACTCCCTTAAGGATGTTTCCAAGCTTGTAGCTCATTAAAAGTTATTTAAATATGTTGCTAATCAAACAGAAGGCTTTTGAGCAGCTGTTAGCGGCTGCTTTGACTCCTCTCAAAGTGGCTGGGGCCTTCTTCTAGGATCCCTTGTGGTTCCTTCCCAAGGCTTGAATACAGGAATGTTGGGGAATTCAGCCCCATTGCTCCCCTACCATCTGCAGCCCTGTCCCCAATTGTGCTGGCCTCCATCCATGAGGTCTGAATGAATCTGGATTGATTTCTGAGGTTTCTTGAGGTTGAGCCATCAATCCTGCCAAGGTCCTGGTCTCCATCTGGAATGAGGGGATGATCCAGGCTGCCAGTGTGATCGCCCCAAATGTCCCCAACCCAGTCATAGAACTTTGTCAATTCCTTGGTATTCTGCGGAGCTGAGGTCCATGAAACAGCTGCGTCAATGACCAGAGCATGAAAAGCTTCTTTCAGAGAACCTTCCCCCATCCCTTCTTCTCTAGCACCTCTCAGATACAGGACCTGCTGGCTCCTGTCTACCAAGGCTAGATAAGAAATCACCTTTTCCTTTTACAGGCACATTATTTACCTTTATCTTCCAGGTTGAAGAGGTATTAAGAGCTTATCTCTAGAGATGCTCCTTGCCAACTATCAGGTGTATCAGGCCCCCATGATCACACTTGATGGGGGGTCCCTTCCCTCTGGCAAGCCCCTTACTTGGTTCCACAGCAGCTTTCTCCATCCTGGTATCTTCCAGATGTTTTGCACTTCAACTGCCTGCATGATCAGGAATGCTTGCAGCTGTAGTCCTGAATATCTAGAGGGCATCAGGTGGTGAGTCAACAATAGAAAAGAACAAATTTGTCAATTTCAGTTTCTCTCCATTCATTCTCAGTTGTTATTCTGTTCTGTCCCATTTCAACAACAGTCTGCAGCTTGCATGCAGTGGTGCAACTAGGAAAGGCCCTGGTCTGGAAACAAAGCCCTGTGAAGAGAGACTGAAAGAACTGGGCATGTTTAGCCTGGAGAAGAGAAGATTGAGGGGAAACATGATAGCACTCTCCAAATACTTGAAAGGTTGTCACACAGAGGAGGGTGACAAGAAACTGTGTTTGAAAGGTTGTCACACAGAGAAGGGTGACAAGAAACTGTGTTTAAAAGGTTCAGGTTGGGGCCTGAGTGCTTTAGGAAAAAGTTCAGAGGGTTAACACCTCAATCTGGTAAATCTATGGTAGGGTTTGGAACAAAACTAAAAAACCTGCTACTAAAATGTGTGGATGAAGCTAAGGGTGATAGCAGGGGAAAGTGCTAGAGATCATGGCTCTGGATCAGTTTTATTTTCAGTTGCCCAGGGAAATAAAGCTGAAGGTTAAGGATAAAGATCCTGAAAATGTAAGCCAAGCTGCTGAAATGGCAGACAAACTAATTGAAAACCGGGAAGGGTTGGGCCCCAGGGTTGAGTTTGAGAAGAAGGGGGGGGAGGAGAAACCCCAGGTAAAAAGGAATTTTAAAAAAACTCCAACTGATTCCTTTTGCCCCAAAGATAGGGCCTGCTATTCATGTGGTCAGACAGGCCATATTATCAACAGCAACTGCCCCGAGTTACAGACACCATCACCAGCTAAACTGGGTGTTCCTAAACCTGAACAAAACAAGCCCCAAGTTGTCGCAAGTGTGAAAAAGTCCTATAATTGTGGATTTGTGATTACAAACCGAGAAGAAGTTAATAATCAATTTAGAGAACCTGTTTACATTAAAAATAAAACCATCATGCCTATGTTGGATTCTTGGGCAGATGTTTCTCTGATCCGGTCTGATTTAGTGTCACCAAGAATGTCCATTGAAATCCAGGGAGTGAAAAGTCCCTCATTTGATGTCCCAGTGGCAAGGTTATCCATAGAATGGAGCGGATGGCGAGGGTTGTATGAGGTGGCTGTGATGGAACCTCGAACCCAATTTGCCCCTATCATTGTGGGAAAAGATATAATGGGTCCAGATGCTCAAATATGCGTAGTGACTCGCAAGCAAAAGAAGAGAGAGGAAGAACTACAGAGAGAGACTCTGAAGTAGAACAGCCAGGAGAAGGCTGGAAGGGACTCTAGGCCAAAGCCTACAAGTGAAAGAGCAGCTAGGCTAGAGGAAACTGTGTTTTTATTTATTTTATGCCTTTTAAAGTCTTACAGCTCTGTTTGAGTCAATGCCTTAAGTTTATGTGTCTTTGGCCACAGCTAGACCTAAGGTTTATCCTGGGCTCATCCAGGGTTTGCCCCTGCCTGAGCACTGGATCCCCTGTGTGTCACCTAGATGAACAGGTTTGACCCCTGGATGATCCAGGGATAAACCTTAGGTCTAGCTATGGCCTTTGCCTTATATAATCTAGCAAATATTTGTTGTTAAAACCTGGTGTTCAGGAGCGTCATTTACACCATGCCTAAAGCCTAAACCCCACATTACTAAGAGGGGAAAGTAAAAACTTGATATCAGATGAGAAGAGCTCTTAAAGAGGCAAAACACCTTTAAGGAACAGATCAAGGGGTCCAAGAACCTTGACACCCATGCTAGAGGCCTTCAAAGAGGCAGCAGGACAACTATCTGTCAGGGTTGCTTTAAGGTGAATTCCTGCATTGATCAGGGGGTTGGACTCGATGGCCTTATAGGCCCCTTCCAACTCTACTATTCTATGATTCTATGTTTTAAGCTCTGAAAGGGAACTGGGGAACTGGGAACCTGTACTCTAGCCAACTGGATCATACATTCCTGCCACCTTCTGTTTCTTTCTGCAGGTTGATTTTATAACAAGCAACTTTTTTCATTGTCTCTGTCAATATGCTAATTTTTTTTCGTTCTTCAAAAGGATGCATGGAAACTCTGGATCTCGCACTTCTGTTTCTGAAATCACTCTTCTCTCTCTCTCTCTCTCTCTCTCTCTCTCTCTCTCTCTCTCTCTCTCTCTCTCTGTCCCCTGCTTTCTCTCTCACTCATTCCCATTCTACCTTTTCCCACCAGGAGGTTGTGGGGGACTTAACATTTAATGCTAGCAAAAAGCTTTAAACTACACAGGAGGCTGGGATTTTCAAAAACACCTAAAGGAATTAGGTACCCAACCTCTTTTCAACATCAGTGAGAAAAGAGGGATTTAAAAAGCTACACCAGGCTGGCTATTTCAAGACTGCTCAGCATCTCCTGGCACATTAACCTAACGATAAGATGTCAAAGAGTCCTTGCTGTGCCCATTTCTTTTTACACTATACGCTCAGGAAATGAGGCTTAGGAAATATAGACCATTAGGATGGATTCACACAACCATGTTCCACTCAATATTCAATGCTCTTTGCTGATGCCAGACCTTGGGAATCTGTTGGATTAAGATTGCCTGGAGAGATTGAATATGAGATGGTCTCCATGAAGAAGCGTTCTGCTGCTTTGAAGAAAAGGCCACACTCCAATTGATTTCTGCTACCAGCTTTTGACTACAGATTTAAAGGGGGGGTAGTCCTCTTTGCATTTTGATATGAATTCATCAAAATCACACTTCCCAAAAGAATATGCAGACTGGGATGCAGTTATCATTGTTCAGTATTCTCAGATTTCTGCCATTCTCTCCCCACACCTGAAGAAGGAGGAGGAGGACGAGGAGGAGACAACCCCCAAAATCTGTGCACCCAGATGGGTGCATTAGGGAAGTGTGCATGCAAAATGCATATAGTGAAAAATATGGATACATTAATGAAAATAGCATTCATTTAATTTAATTTAAGCCTCATGTGGCGCAGAGTGGTAAAGCAGCAGTTTCTGCAGCTGAAACTCTCCCCACGGCCTGAGTTCGATCCCAGCAGAAGCTGGTTTCAGGCAGCCGGCTTGGGTCGACTCAGCCTTCCATCCTCCCGAGGTCGGTAAAATGAGGACCCGTTTAGCTGGGGGAAAGGTAATAATGGTCGGGGAAGGCAACGGCAAACCACCCCGCTGTAAGGCCTGCCAAAAAAAAGTCAGCAAAAGCTGGCGTCCCTCCAAGAGTCAGTAATGACTCAGTGCTTGCACGAGAGGTTCCTTTCCTTTCCTAATTTAATTTATTACAATTCTAAACTGCCCAAGAGTGAAAGCTCTCTGAGCTGCTTTTCAAAGGTCACAGATCTAAAATGCAGTATAATAACAAGATATAAAACCATTAACATATGAATAGATATATAAATTTAAACAAACAACAACAAAACGAAGACCTGCTAAAAAGCCTCAACACATGCTGTCAAAATGTTCAGGCTGTCTGCTGCACTGTGGACAAGCTGCAGCTTTGGAACTTGTCTTCTATGGCAGCACATGGTGATAATCTAACTTGAAATGAAATGAAAACATATTAAAATGCATGATATAACAGATAACTGTTTGCAAAACATGTGTGTATTAGGCAAAATATGCTGGCAAAGGATTTTTATTTTTTCAAATGTGGATGCAAGCTAAGGCTGAAACCTGGGGCCAAAATTCAGGGTCCCACAGTACACACCCACCCACACCCATGGCCACCCATGGGAAGTGATGAGGGCACCAGAAGCAACCACCACTTTATCCCTGTAGTCATGAAGGGCCTCAGTAACCACGTTGTGTTATTCTACAGATGATGTGAAGTGGCTTCTAAGGCAAGTGGACTGTGCTGCAAAGATCTGGAAGATATTTCCTGCAAGTCAGTACAGTGTTTTGCCATCATCCCAGACATGGTTTAAAAGCAGCTGCTTGGTTGTTGTTTTTAAGGAGCTGAGCCAAAACCACTTACAGTTTTCTGCAAACATTTTCTTTTGGTGGAGTTCAAACACCTTTCCTTTGGGGCAATGTCTTGGCAGTCTGTGCATTAATATATTCAGGTATTCATTGACATTGCCCTCCATTGCTCTTACTTGCCTTCGGCAATTGTCATGGTGACATCATCATCCCTGACTGGGTGGGACCATTCATGTGACAAATCTAGGAATGAGGGATGTGTGGTTGTTAGGGAAAGAGAAGCCGCACCAAAGAAGCAGCTACAGGAAGCATAGGCACCAATGAGGGGTTTGGGGTTTTGTTTTGAAGGCCTTTTTCTACCATATAAGTGAAAAGAAATTCTATCCCTCCAAAATAGATAGCTGCTATTACCCCAAACTGGGAAATGCTTTGCACAGCTCTTTCTTGTATAACATAAATGTAGCACATCTGTCAAGTTCCCCATCCTCTGCAAGAGAAAGCATGAACCAAATTTCTTCACCAAACTTGTTTAACATCCCCCCTCCCCGCACACGTACATATTTTTTTCCCCTGGAAGTGCAGGCATCATGTGCAAAACTATCTGCAGAGCTTGCTTTTCTGTAAGAGCTGTCGTCAGACCTTTGGACTCATGCTTTGCCATTCTAATGCACTCTCTGCAACTTGATCTCCCAGAATGCTCATCTCCTTTTGATCCAAAGAGGGTTTAATAGCTATCTGATGTCACAAGGCCACTTGCCACGATGAGTATTACAAATTATACTCCCAAATGCTAACAGATATGTCATGAACCATCATTGCAATTAATTAATACCAAACTACAGTTGTCAACTAAAGGAACAAAGTAAGTCCAAGATTCATGGTCCCAGCTCTGTCATAATTGTTTGCTCATTTCACTCTCTAAGATGTGTGTGTGTGTGTGTGTGTGTGTGTGTGTATTGACCACTTCCATCACAGTGTTGTTGTTTATTCGTTCAGTCGCTTCTGACTCTTCGTGACGTCATGGACCAGCCCACGCCAGAGCTTTCTGTCGGCTGTATTCGTCGTTCACCACCAGCAGCGTCGGACGCTAGCCGTCCTTTCGGCTTTGAGCTAGCTGCGTCATCACATCTGGGGCTAGTTGAACTTATCCTCTGTTCCTCCCCAGTAGCATATTGACCACCTTCCGACCTGGGGGTCCCATCTTCCGATGGTATACCGACATATCTCTGGTTGTACTGATCCATTTAGTTTTCACGGCAAGAATACTGGGGTGGGTTGCCATTACCTTCCCCAGGGATCATATTTAGTCTGACCTCTCTACCACGACCTTCCTGTCTTGGGTGC
This sequence comes from Elgaria multicarinata webbii, assembly GCF_023053635.1. Taxonomy (NCBI): domain Eukaryota; kingdom Metazoa; phylum Chordata; class Lepidosauria; order Squamata; family Anguidae; genus Elgaria; species Elgaria multicarinata. The sequence goes on from NC_086182.1 coordinate 33,622,737, forward strand.
CCCTTCACGGTTTAGCTCATGGCATCCTTGAGGTGCTCAAGCTCCAGCACCACGACAAGACAACGATCTCCTTTGCTGGAGTCCATCACAGTAGTCACTAGGAGTCACTATGAAAGTTCTTAGTGGGGATAAGTTACTTGTGGAAAACAAAGGTTAGGGGCTTTGACTGTACACTTTCACATAGTAATTATGCCCCTTTATTACTGCATGGATCATTTGTTTCCTGTTGAGATTTCATAAAAGGATTTTGGCCCTAATAGTCCAGTGGTTAGCAAAGGTGGTATGCACTGATGTACAGCCAAAGGAAACATGAGTGCAATTGGTTAATTCCTTGGAAGCCCTGTGTAGTGTATCTCTCTCTCTCTCTCTCTCTCTCTCTCTCTCTCTCTCTCTCTCTCTCTCTCTCTCTCTCTCTGTGTGTGTGTGTGTGTGTGTGTGTGTGTATAAGTGATATGTGTGTGTGTGTGTATAAGTGATATCTCAGCGGCCTTCGATACCATCGACCATGGTATCCTTCTGGATAGGTTGTCTGAGCTGGGAGTTGGAGGTACTGCGTTGCAGTGGTTCCGCTCCTACTTGGATGGCCGATTCCAGAAGGTGGTGCTGGGGGATTATTGCTCTGTGCCGTGGCACCTAAGCCATGGGGTTCCACAGGGCTCTATCTTATCCCCTATGCTGTTTAACATATACATGAAGCCGCTGGGGGAGGTTATCCGGAGATGTGGACTGAGGTGTCATCAATATGCGGATGATACCCAGCTCTACCTTTCCTTTTCATCAAACCCAGGTGAGGCAGTGGCTGTTCTGAACCAGTGTCTGGGCACGGTAATGGACTGGATGAGGGCTAATAAACTGAGACTCAATCCAGACAAGACGGAGGTACTGTTAGCGGGTGGTTCTTCTGTCCGGCGAGGTGATGTTTGCCCTGTCCTGGACGGGGTTGCACTCCCCCTAAAGGATCGGGTCCGTAGTTTGGGGGTGCTCTTGGATCCAGAACTGTCACTTGAGGCACAGGTGAACTCAGTGGCAAAGAGCACCTTTTATCAGCTTAGGCTGATATACCAGCTGCGCCCTTATCTGGACAGAGATAGCTTAGCTACAGTTATCCATGCTCTGATAACCTCTCGTTTGGATTACTGCAATGCGTTATACGTGGGGCTGCCTTTGAAAACGGTCCGGAAACTTCAACTGGTGCAAAACAGGGCAGCAAGGTTATTAACAGGGACTGGCCGGCGAGATCACATTACGCCAGTCCTTTTACAACTTCACTGGCTGCCAGTCCAGGTCCGGGCCCAATTCAAAGTGCTGGTATTAACATTTAAAGCCCTAAACGGTTTGGGGCCAGGTTATCTGAAGGAACGCCTCCTCCCATATGTACCTACCCGGACCTTAAGATCATCTACAGGGGGCCTTCTCCATGAGCCCCTGCCAAAGGAAGTGAGGCAGGTGGCTACTAGGAGGAGGGCTTTCTCCGCTGTGGCACCCCGGTTGTGGAACGAGCTCCCCAGAGAGGTCCGCTTGGCGCCTACACTGTACTGCTTTCGTCGCCAGCTGAAGACCTTTTTATTCACTCAGTATTTTAACACTTAATTTTAACTTAAATTTAAATTTTACTGTTTTAACTCTGTATTTTAATCCTATATCAACTTTGCTGTGTGGTTTTATCCTGGTTGCGCTTTTTATACTGTATTTCGTAATTGTGTTTTAAACTGTTGGGTGTTTTACTGTGGTTTTAATTTTTGTGAACCGCCCAGAGAGCTTCGGCTATTGGGCGGTATAAAAATGTAATAAATAAATAAATAAATAAATAAATGGACCAGGTGATCAAGAAAAATATCAACCAACAGGTTTTTATTTTGGGAGTGTGTGTGTGTGTGTGTTCTTCATCATATTACCACACCTCCAGCCTTAACTAGTGTAATATTTCTCCCTTGGTTTAGAATGTCCCATGGTAATGCATAAACTGATGCTCCCATTTACTGAATTGTATTTCATGTGATACCTTCAGCTGTGATGGAAGGGCGCTATGACAAGGTGCTCTGGGAGGCATGGGTGTGTCTGAAATGCCAACGTCAGATTGAGGATATGGTACACCGTCTTCCAAAACGTTCCCTGTTTAGTGACATTAGAGTTAAATTTATTGTTAACATTGTGGGATCTCAAGCTTTTGCTAGTAAGAGTCTGCCATTTGCTGACTGATCTAGCTGTGTCAACCTAGTTTGGGCCACATGATGCTTGTGCGATCTCCGCTAGCCACTTGGCCACACCTGGTCGCTGGGTGCAGTGAGCCCAAGCCCCCCCCCCAATTTTGCGTAAAAATGATGACCATAAAGCAGCCGTTCACACAAGATTACAGGTAGGACCCCATGACAATGTAGATAGGGTGGGGATAAGGAATCTCAAAGTATCCTCGCAACAATCCTGCAAGGCTGCAAGAAAGCGATTTGCCCAAGACAATGCAAGTCACAGAGCGAGGATTTGGACTGAGTGAATCCAATGGCTGAGTGACGGGGTTGTCAGATCAAGTTCATCCACTACACCAAACTGATCAAGTGATGTTGCATGAATGAAGAGCATCGCCTTTTCCTCCCAATGCCGTGCTAGATGTATTCAAATGTGGGTGGGTCATGGGTAAAATTTGGCAAGATAGGAGTTGAGCCTGGTAGAATCTAGATCTCCCTGTTTCTTCCAGAACCTTGGCTCTTGGATGTAACTTTTTTTTTTTTGTACTGGTTGGGTTAGTAAGATGTAGGACAGCTGGCAACTCTACTGCCGCCTTCTCATTCCATTCAAGCTTCTGCAATTCTCCTTGGGAACCCCAAATCCATTTCCATCCAATAACGTTATTTTTAGGATGCACCATTTACCATCTCTTCTCTTGTTTTGTTTTCTCAGAGCGCTGCCCCAGCCTTTCTCCCTCCCCTGCTGAAGGAGCCCTCTGGGTCCATTTACTGGGATAATTAATTTAATTAACAGTCTTCCACAGACATGCTAAAGATTGATGTTGCAAGCCTGATCTGAAAACGGATGCCTCGGAAAAGTGAGATGCGTAGGCACTCCGCGTCATGCAATATATCCCATTTAAAATTGGGATGTAAATCATTTCCAGCCATCTGCAGCCTGCAGGACTTCTTGGCCCAATTTATAGCATATGGGGGTGGGGGGGAGGATCGAACTTCGGATATGTCAGTATTCATCTCTTTCCCTTTTCCATTCTCTCTCTGTCATCTTCAATCTTTCTCCCTTACTGTGCATGTCCAATAAAAGGTTAAAGTTAGTTTCTTTGTTGTTGTTTTAAAAGTAAAATGAAACAAAACAAGTTAACCGACAAATGCCTGAATCATTTTATCCCCGTTGAACCTGTATTATTATTATTATCATCATCATCATCATCATCATCATCATCATCATCATCATCATCTCCATGGAACAGTGGCCAGCCAGAAAGGCTCTGAGCGTGATTCTGCTCAGTATTCTGCACCAATGAGACTCAATTCTGCAAATGAGGCAAGTCTGGCAACCTGCATAAATTATGAATGTTTGCTATGTGGCAGGATGTTGCATAATTTATCCTACAGTCTGCCATATTTCATTCTGTTTTGGTTAGGCAAAGCAATGAGGAAGGAGGTATTTGGAGTACTTCAGCCTCAGTCTCTGAGTGTTTGAAATCATTTTCAGCAAGAATATACATTCTTGCAAACATGAGGACCAGATGTGTGTGTGTGTGTGTGTGTGTGTGTGTGTGTGTGTGTATATATATATATATATATATATATATAGTATCACACCCAATCCTACTGCTAAGTGTTAGCAACAATGCACCTACTTTTTCTCAAGAAAGAGATTCGGCAATGGTTCTGCAAAGGGAGAGGGCCTTTTCAGTGGTGGCCCCCCAACTCTGGAATGATCTCCCCGATGAGGCTCGCCTGGCACCAACATTGTTATCTTTTCAGCGCCAGGCCAAGACTTTTCTCTTCTCCCAGGCATTTAACAGCATTTAGCAACATATGCTGAGTCTGTTTGTTTTTTAATGGACCCCAGAACTGTTGTTTAAATGGATACTGTTGTTTTTATATTTTTGATGTTTTTAAATTTTGTATACTTTTTAATGTTCACTGTTTTTAACTTTTGTAAACCTCCCAGGGGTTTACATAGCTTTGGCTATGGGGCGGTATATAAATTTAATATATAATAAATAAATAAATAAATATTTTGGAGGTAGCTACACCCGGAAACAAGGCCAGTGGGGATGTAATCCATTATTTGTAGTAGGGCTGTGCACGGACCCCACCGATCCTCTTCTCTTCCAGAGTCGCAAATTGTGGATCGGGCCCACTCTGCCCCGCCTAGGGTCTGCTCTGCTCCACTGCGGGGCTCCAGGTAAGGCCGCCCTCCCTCCTCCCCCTTATCTGCGTCCATCCTGGCCCGTCACCAGTTTCACAAGAGCCCCGGCTCAACCAGGAACTGTAGGCTCCGCTTGCGGCCTGGTCTTCCTGTTTTAGTCCTCGGGCTCAGTTGAACCAGCCGCGGGACCACGGACAGATGCAAGTAAGACCCCCCTCCCCCTTACCTGGTGGCGGTGGCAGGGCCAGGTAACCCCCTGCTCCCCCTTACCTGCTTCCGTCCATGGTCCTGTGGCTGCTTCAACTGAGCCTGAGGACTCAATCAGCGGCCTGGTCTTCCTGTTTGAGTGCTCGGGCTCAGTTGAAGCAGCCGCGGAACTGCAGACGGATGCAGGTAAGAACCCCCTCCCCCCTGCCCTCTTTCCTGGCTCTGCCGCCGTTGTCGCACGGGCAGCGGCGGCAGCAGCAGGGCCAAGTAAACCCCCCTTACCTTTTTTGTGGATCTCCGGATCGAGGCGAAGGCTCTGCCTTCACCTCAATCCGCTCCGCAACGCTCCGCTTCTCCCCCGATCCTCTTTGCCTCTGTCTTAAGGGGAGGCGAAGCACCCCTATCCGCTTCTGCTTCTCTGGTCCGAGTGTATAAGACTTATACACATATAAGACTTATATGTGTATAAGACTTAATACACATCTATCTTCTGCCATAGATCTGATACTTATACATGTGTATAAGTATCAGATCTATGGCAGAAGATGGACTTTGGGACGAAGGGAAGAAAGCGAGCCCTCTTCTCCCAGCCCCCTCCCCCTGGGCCTGATGGCCCACTTTCCCTTTGTATCCAATCCACCGAAATCATCAACCTGCAATTAGAATATTGCCTTTGCCCTTTCTCTGAGTCCATCAACTCCCCCGTTCCTCCTTCTAGCATGGAATATTTTAATGAGATTTCTTGGTAACAAATGACCAGTTTGTAATAATTATATTTTCTTCAGCAATCGCTGTAAAAATGATTTAAAGCAGGGCAGGCTCCAATTTATTAAGCATCAAATTTTCCGCAGCAAACTTTTAACTAGGAAAAGAGCCTCTGAGACCAAGGGAACCCACTTCCCCACCCCAGGCTGAACGGCCGTCCTGAAATATTGATGGTTTGTAGATGGAAATATAACGAAGGACGTTTGACTCTTTTATTAAAATAAATGGATCCAATGGCAGTGGAGGCTGCCCGTATTTCCTACCCTCAGAGGCTCTTTGCCACATAATATGATTAAGGGAAAGGTGGAGGGTCCCTGGAAAAGAGCAATGGCACCTTCAATGTCCCCTCTCCAGTCTCAGCTGTGCAATCAAAATCACTTTGATAGTGGGGTGTTTTTCCCCTCAGCCTTGGGAAAGGATAGGAAAAGGATGGCAAGTGGGAGGGGCTAAAAAGAGGAAGGGGAGGAGCCAGCTATTTAAAGGGAGAGGCCAGCTATTTAAGGGGAGGAGTCTCAGGCCATAGCTAGACCTAAGGTTTATCCCTGGATCATCCGAGAGGTCAAACCTGTTCATCTAGGTGACACACGGGGGATCCAGTGCTCAGGCAGGGGCGAACCCTGGATGATCCCAGGAAAAAACTTCGGTGGCCTCAGTCTGCTACAACTGCTTAACACCTCTGTAGCATTTTTATTTTGAAAAATAAATCAGTGCTTTTGTTATGTTTTGATAGTCTTTTAGTTTTGTCACAACAACATTGTGAGAGTTCACTATTGATCCCATTTCACAACAGCTTTGAGAACTGGCCAGGGAGGGGAAATGAACTGGAACAATTTTGGTGCTTTGGAGTTTGTTGCCAGAAAAGCTAGGTTTATTTACAGTTGTACAACTTAAATGCATAGCTGCAGACAACTCCAGCCTATTGAGTCACCAAGAGATGGGCTGTGTCATGTTTTCCCCCAAACCCCACCTTATTGGGAGACAATAAAGGGGTCTGCCAAGTAATCCACAAAGCTTTATTCAAGCAATAAACATCTCTTCTCACCTCAAGAGAGTCTAATCTCAAGGAACTTTCCCCAAGGTAAAACTATGCAAACTAAGCAATTGTCCTTTCAAGAAGAAGAACGGAAAGCCTTTCCCCAGAATGCTTTAACTTCAGGGAGACTGGTTCTGATGAGAGGCTAGCCGGGCTGACTTTCTCTCACCTTCCTTCAGCTCTGCACATTTTAGTCTGCATCGTACTCTAGGATCAGCTAGCCTCTCCATGCCCTCCTCCTCAGAAGAATACTGACTTCCCACTGACTGTGTGTTGTTTACCCTTGAGGAGATAAGCTCTGGAGAACGTTCATTCCCAGCTGGTGAAGAGCCCCTGAGAGCCGCCTCCCCTACTGGCATAGCCTGGCATGTTTCTGGCACCGTCTCCTCTGTTTCAGAGTCTGATTCTGATTGCTCACCTGAAACTCCTTGCCCCAACCTAAGGGGAACAGGGCTAGACATGACAGGCTGTTCCTCAGTGTTACCCAAGATGTCTGGGCTCTTTGTTATAATCCAAGCCAGGGCTCAACATCTGCTTGGATCCCAGTTACAAGGCAGAAAGTTGGCCAGGGAATGGGACAACTGGCATAAAGTGGTGTTCTCCATTCCGATTGAGTTTTGATGTTCAACTCACTTTGGAGAAGGTGAACGCAAGGTAACTCAGAATCTCATGAGCGTCTCTTCAGCAATTGCCGATCCAATCTGTGAAGTTCCTCCAAACAACTTCACTGATACCCACAAATGTCCTTGACATGAGACTGTGGTTTGATGTGATATGAGAGGTGTCTTAAAGAAAGAAAGAAAAATCAATAGGTGTCTTGTTGAAATGGTGGGATGAAGTACAATCTCTCATAAATATAGATGCTTAGAAGCGTCAATGCATGCAGCGATATACCTTTAAGGGCTCAAAAGTCCTGGAGTTAAAATGCTCTGGACTAGGTATTGCGGGGGAAAGGTAAAAAGCGCCGCATTCATTTCTGAGTGGTAAAGAAAAAGGCAAGATTTTGCTAATAGGGGTAAAAACAAAATACCCTTCCCCCCCCCCCCCACCTACCAACACCTGAGTAGAATGCTACATGGATGAAACGAAGGACATATTCTACTAGAATTGGAAGGACATAGGAACCCAATCGTTAATAACTGAAATTCATACCATAAAGATTTTGTTAGATCACTGTTGTTGGTGTTGTAATTGGATCCACGTAAAATGCCTACTCCAAGGGAAGCTCGGAGGATGGCCACAAGGGAGAGGGGCTTTTCAGTGGTGCCCCCCCCAATTATGGAATGATCTCCCCAGTGAGGATCTCCTGGCACCAACATTGTTATCTTTTCAGTGCCAGGTTAAGACCTTTCTCTTCTCCCAGGCAGTTAACAACATGGGCTGAGTTTGTTCGTTTCCAACTCACCCCAGAATAGCCATTTTCACAAGGATATTGTTTTTATGCTTCTTATGTTTTTAAATTTTGTATATCTGTTTTTAATGTTTACTGTTTTAAACTTTTGTAAACCTCCCAGAGAGCTTCGGCTATAGGGCAGTATATAAATGCAATAAATAAATAAATAAAATATATAAATGTTCGTTTTAGTTGGAAATGGGAATTTCTCATCCGTGTTTCCACTGTTTGATGTTGAAAATTTTCTATCTATTCTTGTGAAACACCCAGAAAGCCATGGCAATTGACCAGTATAGTAATGTAATAATCATCATCATCATCATCATCATCATCATCATCATCATCATCCTTAATTTGTTATTGTCTCCTCCTCATCCTAGAATACCCTCCCATTTCTTTATGTACTTCCCTTTAAAATATCAGATTATTGATAGTGAAGGAACAGTGCTGAAGGCTTTGGATGGGAAGTGCTCCTATCAATGCAGGGGGGGGGGAGAGAGAGAGAGGGAGGCTGCTGATGCAACCTGGGTTTCCACTCGGTTGCCAGGGCAACCAGAGACCCAGCTGCAATGGCAGATGGATGGCAGGAGGCCTTGGCGGTGGACCTATTGGAATGTCACAGTCTTAACCTAGCGGTGAGACCTGAGGGTTGAAGCTGAGATGAGGAGGGGGGAAAGCAGAATGCCTTTCGTGAGACAGAATAAAACAGGGGAGGTGGAGAAGGCTCCTTGGACTTAGCCCCAGAGCTTGCTTTCGGTGTGAATATGCAAACTAATTATTAGAGAAGCAGGGCTTTTGAGCATGCCCAGAGAGCATCTCCGGGAAGGGCTAGGAAAGAATTGTACCTGCAAATCCTGGAGAGCCATTACTTCCCATCAGTATCGACAATCCTGGACTAGATGGACCCAGGGTCTGACTCAGCAGAAGGCAGCTTTCTATGCCCCTATGTCGATTTCTGTTTTTAAGCTGCCTTGATTAAGCTTCATATAGAAAAGTGGGGCAGCCGTCTCAGAGATAACCAGGTACATAGAATGTAAGCTGAAGCCAAAACTGCAAAGAAGTTACACAGAGTGCCCATCCTCTTCCTCCTCCCACCCCATCAAACGCACCTGGGAATTGGGCTAAATCAATCTTCGGCAGCCAAGGGCCGGGCCGGTTAAGGATGATAGGAGTTCTAGTACAACACAAGCTGGGGGAGGCTGATGCATAGAAGCCCAAAGCACTTAGTCCTAAAGTAGCAAATTCACAAACAAAGCGAGAACAAACAGCACAGCACACCAAGCTTGACAGAGAACTTTTTAAACTTGAACATTTTCATGTTGCGTCCTGCGTCAGCTGTCAAATTTCAACATTTGCTGTATGTTTTCGGCTCTATCTTCTGATAGGTACATTTTGTAGTTTTCACATGAGACCCTAATGGAACCAGAAATAGCAAAAAGGGTTCCTTGTCAAGTTAATCTGTTTCTAGATGAATTTCCAATGAAATAATAGTGTCTGTTTTGACATTAAAAGGCAAGAACTGTTTTTTTTGAAAGTATGTTTTCCCTGGGTTTTAAGACCATTTTTTAGCAATGGCATATCTCTTGTTTCTTTCTGTAATCGCCCCACTATCTCCAACAACACTGGGCTCTCACAAGTTGAGAGCCCCTAATGATCTAATGCTTAGGAAGTAACATGGGGGAAATGTCATTGGTGGAATCTCTGAAGGACTAAGATGTGTGGTCACATGCACATGTAGAAGTGCATTCAGCTGTTGTCTCATTGATATTTCAGAATTTGCATATTGCTATTTTTTTAAAAAAAAAATCATACAATGCAAAGTGCTTGGATGATGATGATGATGATGATCATAAATAATAGAATAGTAGAGTTGGAAGGGGTCTATAAGGCCATCTAGTCTAAGCCCCTGCTCAGTGCAGGAATCCACCCTAAAGCATCCCTGACAGGTGGTTGTCCAGCTGCCTCTTGAATGCCTCTAGTGTGGGAGAGCTTACAACCTCCCTAGGTAACTGGTTCTGATGATGGTGGTGGTGGTGGAATCATCATGATGATGTTGATTTAAGCTGCAAAAGAAATAGCACTTTAACATTAGATGTTAGTGATGGAATGAATGTATTTTCTTTTTGCTGATCCCTCTTGTAGACATGGCTGTACAGTAACACATGAGATCTCTAGATATAGGCCTGTTGTAGAACAACTGGCTATTGCCTTTTGCAATGGGGTAGAAACAGGGGCAGAGGGAAACACAACTACACAACCAGGATGTCTTCAAAGTAAGTGATAACAGTTGAAGTATTCTAGGAAAGCAACTGAGGTTTGCATGAATTTGAGATGAATTCCAATTTTAGATAGCTTCATGCTGAGATATGGAATTCCATATGGGCATGCAACATGTGAGGGAGAATTTATGCACACTTGCCTGGGAGTAACTTCCATAGAAACTCCCAAGAACCATCCTTCTGAGCAAATCTGCAGAGGCTTGGGCTGTGAATCACCATTCCCAGGATGGTTTTTCCAGCTTGCCAACAGAATTCCATCCAAGTCCAGGGTGAGATCCTGAGGCCTGTTCTTTTGAATCGTAGAATAGCAGAGTTGGAAGGGGCCTACAAGGCCATCGAGTCCAACCCCCCGCTCAATGCAGGAATCCACCCTAAAGCATCCCTGACAGATGGTTGTCCAGCTGCCTCTTGAAGGCCTCTAGTGTGGGATATGATATGCTTGGCGTGGTGGGTAAGGGGGTTGCCATTTTGAAACAGACCCCTGCCATGTCAAATGCCATCAAACATTGCACTGTGCATTCAGACTTCAGTGCATCTATGGACATTAATAGTTGACAAGGCCACATGTATCACTGCTAGAGGCTCCAGATGCATAGCCAGGAAAGGGTCACATGCCTCTAGATCTTCTGGTGCAGCAGCAGACAAGGCAGCTGTGGCTTCTCCTTGCCCACTACCTCCCTGGCCCCTGGTCCATCCCTCCCCAACCTGCTGGGCTCCAAGTATGCCATACAACACGATGGAGGAATGGGAATGGGCAGGGGAAACCATAGCTGTTTCATCTCCTGCCACAACAGGAAATGCTGTTCTCCAGCTTCTTATCTAGCAACCCTAATCCTTGTCCTCACCTAGGGCTGAGAGACACCTGGACCATGCAACTGATTCCACACACCAAGGAGGAACTGGAGCTGTGATTCCTGAGCGTCAGCCCCCAACCTGTGCCGGATGGAGTTTCAAAGTTGGTTTGTGACCTGGCATTGCAGGGAGAGGGGGTGCTCATTTAAAGCAAGACAAGACCCAACACCAAGACTTTGAATGGACAAGGACATGCCCTCCAGCGTACCTCCCAGGTCTCAACGAAAGCATGACTTTAAGGTGGAACAGAGTTGGGGAAGCTCTTTAAGCCCAACTTCACTGTTGACGTAGCTCTCAGGGGCTGCATTCCAGTGGTGGGAGGGGTGAAGGCAAAAGGGGAGGGGTCAAAGCACACACACACAAAATACTACCCTATTGCAGCTTAAAGCTCCTGCCGCTTGGCATTAAGCCTTAGGAGAGGCGCGCCAACCTTTTAGAATGGAGTGGGGGAGGGATTGCATAAAAGCCAGGAAAGGTCCAATGTAGGACCAAAGGAAGAATGGTGATCTGAGGAATTCTGGAGGACCAGAATGAGACCTAGGCCCTTTATACACCTGCCTTTCCCCCCGGGATCATCGTTGGATTGTCCCCATGCATCCAAATGACACACAGGAGATCCTGGGAGCAGGAAGGGACAATCCCTCCATTTTCCCAGGATAACCATTAGGTGTAGAAATGGCCCTAGGAGGCCTGGATTGCCCATGGGTGTGCAGTTCCCCATCCTTGAGATAGAACATTGTGGAATCTTCAATTCTGATTTTGTTCAGGGTCACACTGCTTGATACTGGACCTCCCCTACCGCACTTACCACTAGCCCATTCTGTTATAGCATCCTACAGATTTCGTCCTGACAATTTCCCCCCTACCAGATTCAAAGGCGAGAACAAGGTAGACCCCAACACATCAACTGGTTTAGGCTTTATTAAGAAAGCGAATCTGTGTGGTGGGAGATCTGTGATCTGCGTCACTAAACATCAGAGATTTTCCATTCCGGAAGTGTTCCCTGCCACACTGAAGAGAATTCCTTATGGTAGCATAATTTGTGGAACAGCTTGCCTTTGATTTAGCTATTGCTGGTAGTGGGTCTTTTTATATATATGGTTTTCAGCAGCCTGCAATGTTATGTTATTTTACTTCGTTGCCTGTAAGGCTGCATAAGCTGCTTGCCGCACATTTATATATAGACATGCCTTTCAAAACATAAGAAAAGTTGGGCAAGGCAATGTTTGATGGTGGAAGATATTCTTTGCAAAGTTGCTTTTGCAAGTCTGGCTGCAGAGTCCTCATGGGAGATTGTGCCTCAACTATAAGTGGAACAAATAGGAGGGAAGGGAATATATAGTTGACTGCTCTGCTGTTCAAACACATATGTGTGCCTGTACATGTGAGTGCAGTGGGGTCCATGTGTCGTTCTGGTGCAGGCATATTTTTTTTCTTGTTTCTGATATGTTCAGCCTTCATCTCAGCTGTGACAGATCCTATCTGATCATTAATAATACAATAATAAAACAGCAACTGGAGAGACACTTGGATAATCATCTAAGCAAAGGCTCATTAGCACGGCGGAACAATCACTGCCATGTAATAACAGATCCCAGGAAATTTCAATTAAAATGGAAACTTAGTCGCAGCTTCATCTTAGAGCAACCCAATCTTCCAGTGGTATAATTACTGGCAGGTGAGATGAGCCAAATCGTCTTTGGCCTGGGGCGCTCCCTCCAGGCTGGAGGGAAAGGGGTTCTCAGCATTCATTCAGGATCCACCCCTTGTGCTAGTAAATGCCAGGCAAGCTTCACCCTTCTTCAAAGGGAGGTGCTTCTTCGGGCATGTGCTTCTTCTGAGTCCATGACCTTAGAAGGGTCTGATTAAAAAAAATCACACAAAGGGACGGGTGGGTGGGTAGCAGCTAACAAAGGAGTAAGACCTGCCCTTTACTTTGTATGGGGAATTGGATATTTGCTGGAAGGTCTACTTCCCGGAAACCAGTATGTGCCATGCCTGTAGCTCCTACTTGGGAATCACCACTGGGCATCTTTCTTCAGACAAATACACACACACGCACACAAACACACACAATGGTAGCACAAAGAAGTTGGTGACCATTTAGGGAGGTGCTGGAAGAGAAGTGGGGCATAAATCTCTCTCTCTCTCTCTCTCTCTCTCTCTCTCTCTCTCTCTCTCTCTCTCTCTCTCTCTCTCTCTCTCTGGCTTGGTACCCACATGCATGTTAAGCACTTGTCAGGGCTGAGTAGTAAGGAGCTCTCAGAGGAGAGGTGGGAACCAGGCAAGCCAAGGAGTCAGAAACAAGGGACCAAACCGAGACAAAGAATACAAAGGCTTAATCTACACCTGATCATGAGATCATCTCTGTGCATCCAAATGACACACAGCTGATCCCAGGATGAACCGGAGATGAGCACTCTATTGTGCTGGGATAGCTAGGACTGCTTTTTTCCTGGGGGGTTTCTGCCATCGTGGGACAATGCTGAGCTCTGCGGGCAGCATGGCTCTCCCTCTTTAAAAAAATGTCTCCTCTTTAAAAGTAAATTAAAATGGTACCCTTGAACGTCCCGCTTTCCTTCCAGGACAACTCACTGGCGTGTGGCCCCTGAGTGACAATCCTAGAAGTAGAAAACCCTGTGATCCTCCCTCCCTACTCCCCAAAGGGCTGCAGATGAGCCCAGAGAAATGTACAGGATCCAGAAAGGCTGTTGCTCAGTCTCAGCTTAAACAGGAAGCCCGTCATAGCTCTTCCTGTCTGGAAGTGCACCCAGTCTGGTGCAGCACAGGCAGTCTAGATCCTGGGAATACTTCACTACACAGGGAGTTGCTTCAAACTGCAGTTTGTTATCTTACCACATGGGGCAGATCTGCATAAGAGGTGAGGACCTCCTGTTCTAGCCCTGGTGGCTCCTGATATCATTTGATGGCTGCACCACTGACCATATGTGAATGGACCATTAAAAATCAAGCACCATGTGGTATTCCTTATGGTCTTCAATACACTGCTTTCCTGCAGAGGGGGTTCACACATTCAGAATGCAGGAAGAGCCCTTGTGGGTCAAACCAAAGGCCCTTCTGGTCCATCAGTGGGATTCCAACAGGGGGCATTCAAAAGGAGGGCCTGGGACATGGCTGTGCTGCCCTTGTTTGTCCCCCTGCCTGCATCTAATAGCCAAAGGTTGAGCAAAGGTTTGTGAAAAGTGGAGCTTGCAACTGGTTAACTAAAGGTGTTTAACTGTTGCTTTTTAACTTGGCTACTATTGACTTTAAAAATGAAACAAACAGTCCATTCTTGCTGCAGTTTTATGGATTGTTTTATGGATAATGACTGTTGCTGGTTGTTTTATCGTATTTTTGTGATTTTCTGTTCTTCTATTGCTTTCATACACTGCTCCAGGTGCTACTTCAGCAAAGGATTTGATCTATTAACATTTAAAGTAAAAACATGTGAACACACAAGCAAACTACCCGTGAACATGGAGATTCCACATATGGCGCAATCCTATGCATTCTTTAGACAGACAGACAGACAGACAGACAGACCTACAACTCCCAGCACTCCCATGCTGGCTGGGAAATGCTGGACACTGTAAGTCCCCCCTATCTAAACATGCATAGGATTGCATTCTTAATGCCCATAGTGCAGGGCATGGAATAACGGGCTCAAGTTAAAGGAAGCCAGATTCTGGCAGAACATCAGGAAAAGCTTTCTGACGGTTAGAGCAGTACGACAGAGGAACCAGTTACCTAGGGAGGTTGTGGGCTCTCCCACACTAGAGGCCTTCAAGAGGCAGCTGGACAACCATCTATCAGGAATGGTTTAGGGTGGATTCCTGCACTGAGTGGGGGGTTGGACTCGATGGCCTTGTAGGTCCCTTCCAACTCTGCTATTCTATGAATCTATGTTTTAATATGCTATGCAGGTGTGTGTGTGTGGCTGGGCTAATCTGGCAACTTGTTCTGCTGCATGTGTAGACCTTAGCTGTCATGGAGGGCTGATGTTCTTTTGGGGTTTGTTTGTTTTTCAGAAACAGGAATGAGACAAACGTGCGCACATGTTCGACAATTTTTACGAAGACTTTTGGCGGACTTGTGTTCATGCTCGGAGCCTCAGACAGGACATCCCCACATGTTTTGCGAGCAAAAGAGGAAATTCTCATACATCCCTATGCAGAGCTCCATCACTACTGGCAGTAGGTTTGCCACACACTTAGACACACACACACACACACACACACACACACACACACTCACACAAACCATCAAAGTGCCAACCCCATTTTTTGGCATCCAAAGACTGTGGCGAAACTGGGGGACAAATCTCAGCTCAATCTGAGCTTTCACTTCTCAACCACTGAGTGATCAATTGACTAGAAACCACCCAGGGTATATGCATGCATGTGTGAAGCAGAGCCATGGGGAAAGGATGAAGAGCCAGTGGAAAGGAGGGATGGCCAACTGGGGTGGGGGGCAGATTGGGGCCCCATGAGAGCCAGATTTGGCCACCCAGACCCAGAGTCCCCCACCTATGTTTTAAGCCCTTTAATGTGGCTTTAGCAAGTGGGAAGTGGATGCTGATATCACAGTGACTGATTAAAAGCTAACCCCTTTATGAGTCTATGGACCATTTTGTCATAGCCTTGAATAGAGGCCTTTGTGCCAACATCTGTGGGGGGAAAGCTGCCAGCTTCAAGTCCTTTTCTCAGCGTTAATTCCGTGTCTGCAAGGCGCTCGCAGTGAGCTCACCAGTGAGACAGATACACACAGAGAGGTGAGGGGGTGAATCCATTCCCAACCTCATAAATATCTAGTTTTTATTTGCAGAACGGATCATTTCATGCAAATGAAGGTACAGACTCTGAGAAAGGCTTTATTTTAACCATCACTTGTGGAGGCTGCTTGCTGCGAATGAGTGGAGCAAGAAGGGGAGGCGGAGGGGGGGCGCTTTGCTTTCTCTGTACGATGTTTTAAAAATATTCTTTGGCAGGTAAAAGCATCTCTTAAGAGGAAAAGAAGGGGGAAAACAGAGAAGTCGACAGGTGCAGTTAGGTAGACCAAAATAGTTTTTAATAGCACCATCTTTGTTGGGATTGCTTTGTGGAAGTGGACCTTGACGTTATTATATTTATTTCTACCCAGTTACACACACATTTTACTCTCTCTCTCTCTCTCTCTCTCTCTCTCTCTCTCACACACACACACACACACACACACACACACACACACACACATACACCCCCCCCCCTAAGTACTGGTTGTTTCTGTTCCCTGTCCCAGTTTTGAACAAAACCAGCAAGATTTTGATTTGAGTCAAAGAGGGCCTTCTGTTGTAATTCCAGGCCTTCTACCTTTTTATTTATTGCTCCTGGATAACGTGGGAAAACACCTATTTACATGTTAAAATAAAATACAAATAGGGTGAGCTAAAGGGATCATAGAAGAACTTTCAGCTTTTTTGGAGGGGGGAAGGCAATCTCTCTTGACAAATTTCAAGGGGGCATGGTGTTTGAAATTAAATGGGAATCGCTACCTAATTCCAGTGCTCTTTCTGAAGGCACCTGCTTGTATATGTTTTATTGCCCCCTCCCCGGTGTTCTCAGGACTGACCCCATGACAGTGGTGCAGATCCTTAGGCCTGGAGACCAAATTCCAATTCCAATCTGGCCTCCGAACCTTGAGACAGTATCAGATGCAGCCCCTGGAGCCAAAAAGGTTGTGCACTCTTGGTAGAGTGTTAGGCATAGACCTTTCAGGTCTCAGCAAGGTTCAAGCTCCAGGGGGGTCTGGGTCGAGAACTAGAGATGGGGGGAGATTTGATTTGATTTGATTTGATTTATTACATTTATATACCGCCCCATAGCTGAAGCTCTCTGGGCGGTTTACAAAAGTTAAAAACAATGAACATTAAAAAGTACACAAAATTTAAAACCATCAAAAACATAAACAGTATTAAAAACAATGGTATCCGTGTAAAAACAACAGTTCTGGGGTCCGTTAAAAAACAAAATAAACTTAGCATTGTTAAATTTATTTATTTATTTATTTATTTATTTAAGCATTTTTATGCCGCCATTCAGCCAAAAAAGGCTCTCACGGCGGCTTACAAAAGTATTTCTTGACAGCCCCTGCCCACAGGCTTACAATCTAAAAGACATGACACAAAAGGAAAGGGGATTGGGAGGGGGGAGGAGGAGGGGGAAAAGGAAAGCAAATTCAGGCACTACAATCTTAGTTGCAAAGTTCAAATGCTGTTAAATGCCTGGGAGAAGAGAAAAGTCTTGACCTGGCGCCGAAAAGTTAACAATGTTGGGGCCAGGCGAGCCTCATTGGGGAGATCATTCCATAATTGGGGGGCCACCACTGAAAAGGCTCTCTCCCTTGTTGCCATCCTCCGAGCTTCCCTCAGAGTAGGCACTCGGCGGAGGACCTTAGAAGTTGAGCGCAGTGTACGGGTAGGTTCATGTTGAGAGAGGCGTTCCACCAGGTATTGTGGTCCCAAGCCATCTAATTAGATCAGGAGCAGATGTGAGATCCACAAGAGGCAGGGGCCACAGAGCTCAGTCTGTCAGGCTTGCAGTGAGAAAAGAGCAACGGTGCTGGTGGTGCAGGAGGTAAGAAATGAGCTTGATCGCTGGGAACCCCAGATGGGGACACAAACACACCAGTGCTCTACAAGACTGTATAACTACTACCTATGTAGACTGGACATTTACACATTATAGATGGACTCCCAGTGATAACCCATGGCGATCCCTGTCCTGCTCCAGATGTTCAAAGGGCCTGCAAGTTCTTAGGACTTGAGAGGTTCAGCCCAGAATGATGGAGGTGACCAGGCTACAGTGCAACATGCACCAAGGTCAGTTACTATTAAGATAGCTCCATGGCTAACACAGATGTTGCTCCAGCAAAGTCCCAAACATAAAGCCCTTCACATAGTGATGGATGAATGAGTGATGTTCATGATCGCAGGATTTTCTGGTCATCATCTTACTGCTTGTTAAAACATCCTAAAAACATCTTAAAATTTAGGGGTGTGATCCGCTCCGATTAGGAGCGTAGAAGCAGTAGCGGATTGGCCTGCTCCGCCTTACCCAGAGGCGGAGTAGGAGAGGACCGCGGACCCCCTAGAAGCAAGGCGAAGAGAAGCGGCCATTTTTCGGAGCTCCTAGTTCAGGCGGAGCGCTCCGGTCGCCATCTTGAAAACATTTCGCCATAGGATTGCATTGCGGCAAATAATCGCGCATAATTAGGTTGTTTTTGAAGCTATCGTTCTAGAAATTCTTGTGCTCAGAGAGTCGTGGATGGGGGTCATTTTGAGACCACTCTCACCTCTCTGCGTTGTCTGGGTCGCGTGCTATATTTTTGTGAAAATCGGGTCAACCGCGCGGCTCAAACGGCGTTTTCGGCTTTTCGCCCATAGGATTGCATTGAGGGAAAGAATCGGGGATAACTGGGGGGGGGGGGTTAAGCTATCATTCTGAAAATTCTTGTGCACAGAGAGTCGTGGATGGGGGTCATTTTGAGACTACTCTCAACTTTCTGCATCGTACGGGTCGCGCGCTAGAAGTTTTTAAAAAATCGGCGGGAAAAATACCTTTTTCAAAGGGCTGAGGGGCAGAGTCAGCTCCCGGTCATGATGATCCCAAAGTTGGAGGAGGGCATAGGCAAAACGGGGAACTTGGGATTCTGGGAAACTTCTCTTTCTTCATCTGAACAGGCTTTTCCCCGTGTTTTTTAACACAGTAGCCCCACCAAATGCACAAACACAACCTGAAATCATATACTAAGCCAAGAATAAGAGATAGAAACACAGCACTGCTCCCCACCCTAACCTTGGGGAACAACTGAATCGATGTGGTGCAAGGGGATGAGCTCCCCTAGGGCATCTCATCGTGGACGTGCCCCCACTCTCTCCTGCACTGGAAGGCCATTAGAGCCTTCCAAAGAGAGTAAAACGGTGGAGCAATGCCTATCATGAGTTGAAGTGAATGGTCGCTTTTCAGTGGTGGAGCAATGCCTGTTCTGAGTCGAAGTGAGCGTTTTACTTCTTCTCAGAGCTGTGGCTGTCAGTGTCTTGAACTGGCAGCTACTTCCCCCTCCCCCGGGCACGTCCCCCTATTGCTGGTAAAAGACAGATATAGCCTTTTAAAAAAAGTTCTTCTTGCTGTTTATTGAGCAACACTGCTGCTTTTAATTCCACCCCTCCTTTGTTTATTGATTGATTTATTCCATTTTATATGCATTACTGGCTTATCCTTGGCTCACTTCCTTATGCCCCCAGAAATGCCAGCTGCATGCCTGCCTGCCTTCCCTCCCTCCTCCCCTGCCCACCTCGCAGGGATGTTGTGTGTGGGGTGCCCGATTTTCAAAAATTCCCCAAAAATCAGGGGATGATGGGATTGCTTTGAAACTTGGCGTGCGTGTGTATATCCCCATGAGGTGTCATGGTGCCAAACATGAGGTTTCTAACTTGAACAGAAAAAAAGTTGTATAATTTTTTAGCTTTCAATGCAAGCCTATGGGGGGGGGAAACGGAGCTCCGGATCCGGATCCGGAGCTCCGGGCGGAGCGGAGCGGAAGTGGGCGGAGCGGGGGCGGGGCGGAGCGGCCCAATCCGGAAAATGGCAGATCTGCAAGTGAAGCGGAGCGGGGGGTCCGTGCACACCCCTATTAAAATTCCCCTGGATAGGCCTGCCAGAAGAGATCAGCCTTGATAGCATTCTTGAATGCTAAAGGACTGTCAAGTTGACGAGTCTCCTCTGGCAGGCCATTCCACAGTCTGGGAGCAGCAGAAGAGAAGGTGTTTATTTGAACCTTGCTGTGCTGAGTTGTGCCAGAATCTCTTGGAGGTAAATTCCATCTCCAACCACCAGACTCCTTCATCATCTCCACCCTAGGAGCCCACAGGGCCAAAACACACACATACATTCCTTTCCCAAACACTCACCATCATTCCAGCCCCAAGGAGCTACAAGACTCTACCTGGTTAAATATCAAAAATGTATTTATCACCTTATGACACCTTATATCCTCTTATTTTCCCCAGTGTGAGCTGCAGAATTCTGTGAGCCTTCCTGCAGGTACTGAGTCAAGGCTGACTTTCCAAGGTGCTGAGGGATCTTGGCTTGGTCCCAGATGACAAAGAGGGTGCCTTAAGGTGAAATTGCAACAAAACGGGATAGAGATGGGCGTATTGCAGCCAAATGAGCAACATGCAAGAGTAGAAAGGGAAACATTCTTTCCCTTCCCTGGGGCACATCACCTGGAAGAGAGAGAGAGAGAGAGAGAGAGAGAGAGAGAGAGAGAGAGAGAGGGAGGAGAAGAAGGAGAAGGAGAAGGAGAAGGAGAAGGAGAAGAAGAAGATAAATAAAATAAAATAGGACATTGTAACCATATGGTAAGAGATTCTTGTTCGGGGAAAGTTCAACAGGAACAGGGAAGAGAAAGTTGTAGGTGGGGCTACCTAGAGTATGTTTTTAGGTCTTAATTGAAAAGGGAGGGTCGAATTCCATGCATGCTTATAATGTGAGAGCCCTGCTTTTGCATTCTAGGTGGAACATTTCCCACAATGCACAACCCGCACCCTGCTTGTTGTCAGCGAAGGAGCTGGGCCACCTCCTAGCAAATCAAGCCTATGTAAAATCCACCATAGAGTGATGATTGAGGGGTTTAGCTCCAAAAGCATCCTTAGCAAACACTGGGGCAAGTAAAAGGGTATTTTGTTGCAGCACAAATTTGAATAGAGGAATGAGAAAGTAGCACAGTGCTTAGCAGCCCCTCTGGATAACTAGAGCCAGATCTACACCAAGCAGGATATAACATTTTGAAAATGGTTTGAAAATGGTATAGGGCAGCCTACCTCAACCTGGGGCGCTCCAGATTGTTGGACTACAACTCCCAGAATGCCCCAGCCAGCTGGCTGGGGCATTCTGGGAGATGCAGTCCAACACATCTGGAGCACCCCAGGTTGAGGAAGGCTGGTATAGGGGATGTGTCCTGGGCCTGAAGAGTTGTCAATAGTACCATTATAAACCATTATAAAGCAGTACTGTACATCCTACCTGGGTCACCCAACCTTTCCTTAGATTCCTGCTTAGAGACAGACATGTTTACCCTAAGGCAAATAAATGTGTGTGGATCAATGAACATAGCATTCAACATTTTTAAATCTGGGAGCCGTCTTTAACCCCAACCTACAATTCGCCATTTTTAACTTTTACTATATATGTCAGCTTTTCTCTCTCTCTTTTTCTCCTTTTATTCTGCTGTGAACATTTTTTAAAAAGTTTGCTTTTGTTCATTCCTTCTCTACCCCACTTCCTCCTGTCTTTCTCCATTCTACACATTCTTCATCTCTCTCCCCCCACCCCGCAACACACCATTTCTCCTTCTTTTAAGAAAGTATCGAGTGTCAAGAAACTACAGTGATGGCATTGGTGCAATTTTCCATTGGATGAGGAGCTATCCCACGGTTGGCTATAATAAAACTAGAGAGCTTCGGCTATTGGGTGGTATAAAAATGAAATAAATAAATAAATAAATAAATAAATAAATAAATAAAACTAGGAATGGGTGAATCAGTCTATTTTCAAGACAGATCACCTTCACTTGTGTTTGTCCATACATCTGTTTAGTTCCATTTCTGCATGAAACTGTGATTAAACAACAACAACAAGAAGCTCACACATTTGCATTAAAATGCATTTTATCCTTTTAAGGGCATAATCCTATCATGAATCCCATCAGCCTCTGAACTTGAAGACTGATGGGAATGTTATGTGGAGCAGGAGTAGCAAGAAGCTGATTGTCACCTCCATGCTCCAGCCTGCCCTACATTTCTGCTAGATGGGCGATTTTGCCCATCTAGCAGCAGTGCCTCAAAGGGAAGGAGGCTGGGGTAGCCCCAGGAAACAGAGTAACTGATGGGGATTGGGGCGGAGAGCACGGTTCCCAGGCGCTGACCTCAGAGCCCTGTCATAGAATCATAGAATCATAGAATAACAGAGTTGGAAGGGGCCTACAAGGCCATCAAGTCCAACCCCCTGCTGAATGCAGGAATCCACCCTAAAGCATTCCCGACAGATGCTTGTCCTGCTGCCTCTTGAAGGCCTCTAGTGTGGGAGAGCCCACAACCTCCCTAGGTAACTGATTCCATTGTCGCACTGCTCTAACAGTCAGGAAGTTTTTCCTGATGTCCAGTTGGAATCTGGCTTCCTTTAACTTGAGTCCATTATTCCATGTCCTGCACTCTGGGAGGATCGAGAAGAGATCCTGGCCCTCCTCTGTGTGACAACCTTTTAAGTCTTTGAAGAGTGCTATCATGTCACCCCTCAATCTTCTCTTCTCCAGGCTAAACATGCCCAGTTCTTTCAATGTCTCTTCATAGGGCTTTGTTTCCAGACCCCTGATCATCCTGGTTGCCCTCCTCTGAACATGCTCCAGCTTGTCTGCGTCCTTCTTGAATTGTGGAGCCCAGAACTGGATGCAATACTCTAGATGAGGCCTAACCAGGGCCGAATAGAGAGGAACCAGTACCTCACGTGATTTGGAAGCTATATTTCTATTAATGCAGCCCAAAATAGCTGTCTACGAGCTCAGAGTCAGGAAACTGAACCATCCCATGTCCACCTAGATGCTGTCTAGGGGATTGCTCCCTCATTGTATTTTCTCTCCAAGTATGCGTTTCCAAATATAACATATCTCAAAGTGTACCTCTTAAAATATATTTTTTGATACTCTCTTCTTCTTTTTTAGCCAAGAATACTCTGCAAGTCTAAAAGCCCAGAGATAACTAAATTCCGATTTTCATATTAGTCTGGGAGGTGTGGGTCAAGATGGTTAGTATCGGGAAGGGATGTGCAGAGATCAAATTCCACAGGCATCCCTGGCCATAACTCACTCGCTGAAGGTCAATGATCTAAGATACACTTGGAAAGGCTTGTTTTGACAACACTTTCTGTTGCTTGTGTCTTTAGGCTGTGAGCATCTCTCTTGTACCAATCAATTATGCATTAGATTGAATTGTAACCCTTCCTTTTCTTCTCTGGAGCAGGGCACTCGGCGCTCTCCCCCTCCCTTTGCCATCTCTCTCCACCAAAGGGGGGCGGAGACTTGGCCAACCCTTCTCCCCCATCCATTCTGCAGAATCCCCTCTTGTGTCAATACACCCATCTCAGGCTTGGCCCCGTGATGCTGCATTTCCCTAATTAGCCGTATGTTCTCCACAGCCTCCCTTTTGATCTCAGCTAGCTCTGCTGAGATCATCAATAATGTTAATGGGGAAAAATCTGCAGTCTTTGCCTTAGACAGGATCCCCACCCCCACCCAACCCCACCTCCTTGTATTTACTGGCAAAACACAGTGTTGCATTTTCAGGGGAAGGATGTTAAGAGACCAGTAAATACTGTTTGCAACTGTGCAAGTTGTTTCCAAATTACGTGAGGTCCTGGTTCCTCTCTATTCAGCCCTGGTTAGGCCTCATCTAGAGTATTGTGTCCAGTTCTGGGCTCCACAATTCAAGAAGGACACAGACAAACTGGAGCATGTTCAGAGGAGGGCAGCCAGGATGATCAGGGGTCTGGAAACAAAGCCCTATGAAGAGAGACTGAAAGAACTGGGCATGTTTAGCCTGGAGAAGAGAAGATTGAGGGGAGACATGATAGCACTCTTCAAAGACTTAAAAGGTTGTCACACAGAGGAGGGCCAGGATCTCTTCTCGATCCTCCCAGAGTGCAGGGCACGAAATAAGGGGCTCAAGTTAAAGGAAGCCAGATTCCAGCTGGACATCAGGAAAAACTTCCTGACTGTTAGAGCAGTACGAAAATGGAATCAGTTGCCTGGTGAGGTTGTGGGCTCTCCCACACTAGAGGCCTTCAAGAGGCAGCTGGACAGCCATCTGTCAGGGAGGCTTTAGGGTGGATTCCTGCATTGAGCAGGGGGTTGGACTCAATGGCCTTGTAGGCCCCTTCCAACTCTGCTATTCTATGATTCTATGATTCTAAGTTCCTTCTACTGGGACAGTGGTACATTTCCTAGACATCCAAGTCCTTTGATATGGACCTGGGGTCTATACTTTTCTGGAAGCCAGGCCTTGACTAGTGCTATTTGGCAGTCAGATGAAGGAACTCAACATATACTCAAGGCATTCTCTTTATCGCTTCACATTCCTCACTGGTTCATATCCACGGTTCTTCCCTGGAAATAGGCTCCAGGGCAAATCTTTGTGAGAACTAGCTAGTATGAACTGAAGCTCTGCCTCTTCACCCAAAACAGTGGAATGGCCATATTCCACCCTCTGTAAGGAAGCCAAAGTGGTAGTACTGTGAGGCAGGGATATAATATATTGGTTCAAACTACCTAGCCAATTTTGAGGCTTCAGGTCTCTTGAACATGGATAGATAAAATCCTACTACTGACACAGTTCCTCATGAATCCCAAAATAAGAACACTGATATGATGTATCTACACCTGGAAAGAACGTTCGAGCTCAGCCTTTGGCAGGCCTCCAGAAGAAGGGAATCACAGAGGTGGAGAACAGCTGTCAGGGGCCCCTCTCCAGCTCCTTGATTATATATGATTTGGTGGATGTGGACCTTGCAGTGGCACTCAAGGAAAAGGACAGTCAAAAATGACCAGATATGTTGATCCCAAACTGTTTAAAAAAATCAGTGGCTAATACTGTCAGTACCTTGTCACTTCCATGCTGCCCAGTATATAGTATCTGGATTTAATCTATGGCAGAAGTGGGGAACCTGGTCCATGAACCAAATGCCTGCAGCCTCCTGCTTCTGTCCCACAATAGGGACAAGCAGATTCCTTCTTCTTCACATCGAGAAGAAAGAGGACGCAAGCAACGACCACGTAGCCCATTCAGGGGGTGTTTTTATCACACTACTCCTCCTGCACACAGCAGGAAACGGCGTAAAGTTTTGTAACAGTCCCCCCCCCCAAAAAAACCACCAGATTTTCTGAGTCTTTTTTTTTTTTTTTTTTGTAATGGAAAAATGAGCAGAAGGAGGGGGAGGCAGATGGTGTCCTCAAAAAGACCCGCAAACATCCATGTGTGGCCAGTAATGAGCATGCAACAAAACGCTCATCTGACAATGTTCTATGTGGCCCTCTCAGCCCTTCTAGCATGGGGTCACTGCCTAATTCTTTCCAGATTTCCCAGTGGGATGTGCAAGCATGCACTGGTCACCTGCGGGACAGGATGCAGAGAGTGCTGGAAGGAGAGTGCATGTTTTTGAGGGAGAGGGAAGACAAGGATTTTGCTGCTGCCTGCTATTCAGAACCGTCTTTTGGAAGTCCCTTGAGAAAGACACCTTCTATGGCTCCCCTCCCTCAGTCAGTCTACCTCTTCATCACCATTGCCACCAGCTGCTATCCCTCCTCCTCCTCCTCCTCCTCCTCCTCATTCCTCCTCCTCCTCCTCCTCCTCCTCATTCCTCCCACTTGCTTGCTTGACAGGCAGAGAGATCCAGGGAGCAATCAGGCCCTGGCAACTCCTGATCCTCCTTCTTCTCACCACCACCATTGTCTCGGCCAAAATAAGAGGAAGGTGGATAAGCAGGTTTGCAACACTGAAGAGGAGGAGGAGGAGGAGGTGTCCAATCATGGTGACACTGCCGCTAGAGTGGTCAAGAATCTAGGATAAGGAGATGTTCCCCAGGTGCTGCCTCTCCTACCTGGCAGTGCTGCAGTCACCAGGTGATTAGCTGCCTTTTCCTACCTGCTGTGCGGGATTGGAACTCTGCCGAGTATGAGCTGGCTGTGGAGACCCATTTAAAAGGTCTACATCCTGCTGGCATATATTCCACATTCCATATACTACATGGAACTGTACTACATGTTCTTCATTGCCATCTACTGGCAATGACTATACATCAACTCCACTTTTGAAGAGGCAGAAAATTTGCAGATGACACCAAATTGGGTGGGATAGCTAATACCCTGGAAGACAGAAACAAACTTCAAAGTTAGGCCTCATCTAGAGTATTGCGTCCAGTTCTGGGCTCCACAATTCAAGAAGGATGCAGACAAGCTGGAGCGTGTTCAGAGGAGGGCAACCAGGAGGATCAGGGGTCTGGAAACAAAGCCCTATGAGGAGAGACTGAAAGAACTGGGCTTGTTTAGCCTTGAGAAGAGAAGATTGAGGGGAGACATGATAGCACTCTTCAAATACTTAAAAGGGTGTCACACAGAGGAGGGCCAGGATCTCTTCTCGATCCTCCCAGAGTGCAGGACACGGAATAACGGTCTCAAGTTAAAGGAAGCCAGATTCCAGTTGGACATCAGGAAAACGTCCTGACTGTTAGAGCAGTACGACAATGGAATCAGTTACCTAGGGAGGTGGTGGGCTCTCCCACACTAGAGGCCTTCAATAGGGAGCTGGACAACCACCTGTCAGTGATGCTTTAGGGTGGATTCCTGCATTGAGCAGGGGGTTGGACTCGATGGCCTTGTAGGCCCCTTCCAACTCTGCTATTCTATGATTCTATGATTTATCTGTTGCGTGTGTGTTTCAGTGGGAAGTGGATGCCATCACCTCTTTCCATTTTAAAAATAATAACCTTAATCTGCTGTGAAATTTAGACCCACCAATGTCTGGGGCGGGGGTAGGGTGTATTTTCCAAATGAAAGCTATGTTAGTAAGAATCATAAGTCCCTGAAAGGTGGGTGATACCAGATTCAAAATGGGACAACAGCATCCTGGGCTGAAAGCAAACCTGAGGGTTAGGAAGGAATCAAGTTGGAGACCATATCTATCCATTTAAAAGGAAAATGTTACCTGTTGCATTTCTGCCTAATGTGAAGCTGTTAAAAGCACAGGGATGCCAACTGGGAGAAAATAATATTAATAAAAATGTTGTTGGTTCCCATATTCAGTTCATCCTCTCTTCGTTTCTTTCCTACCTTTGAGCATTAAATGCCAGTCCATGCCCCCCATCTGCCCTTTCTCCTTTGCTGCCACCCATGTGTGCAACCACTTCACAGAACACTTGCATGATGCCACCTCTCTTAAGCCTTCCAAATCCCTCATCAAACCCCACCATTTCCAAGAAGTCCTTTGCTCAACCTTCGAGTTCTTTTGGGACACATGAATCTGTCATTTTCAATTTCTGATTTTTTTCCCAGTCTTAACTTTGGTTCATCTCAAATGTCGAGAATTTCTCCAGTCTTAAGATCAGTTCATCCTGAAGTTTGATTAAAAAAAGGTAAAATAAAATCAACCTGCATGAAAATTCATAAGCATTTTTGTACACATTTCTCCCATCAAATGCATTTTTGTAAGCCTTCTTGTCTAATATCGACATTTTTGCAAGCCATTTTCGTAATATAATGCATTTCTGAATATTATTTTTCCTAATACATGCATTTTTGTTTGCTTTTTTTTCCCCAATGGAGAACTCCATTAGAAAGTTCAGAGAAGTGCAAATTTCATCAGATAATGGAGTTTCAGTTTGTACAGTGGTTTGAAAGTGTGAAATTGAATAAATCCACATTCAAATGCAAGCAGAACCTCCCCCCGCTCCATTCCCACCAGTTCCCGTACCCTACTGTATTCAAGCTGATGTATACGTGTAGCTAACTGAACTAAAGAGTCCTACAGGAGCAATGAACACAGCCGGAGAGAGAGGACACAGCCGGCCCCTTGGAAATACTGCAGCAGCAGGGAAAATAAGCCGTCTGGCCAATTTGCAAAACAGAAGCGGTTCTCAAATCTCTCGGTGGGGGCCAAAAGATGAAGGAGGAACTGCTGCTTTCTGAGCCAGCCCTGCTGAAATCGTTTGTTAACACGTGATCCAGTTGCCGTAATTTTAGAACAGTAATAATAATAGTAATAATAGTGTGTGTGTGTGTGTGTGTGTTTCTTGTTGGGTAACTTTAATTTCCCTTCACCCTCTGATGTAATACAATCAAATATGAACCATGAGAAAGGAAGGAACAAAGCCTTAAATGCCATATAAAAATAGATGAGAGAGCAAATGGCTTAAAGACTTCTAGTGAGCGCTATTTGAACAATATGCACACAAATTACATTCCCTTGCAAACTCTTTCCAATCTGATGCCCTTTCCCATCAGGGGGTCAGAAAACCCAATCCAGACCAAATCAGAGCTGGTTCTAAAGATGAGAGCGATCGGAAGCGATGGCCTTGATAGGAGACGTGCACAGGAGGAGCAGAAAGGAGAGGTCATTTCAGGATATCTCCGCTTCACTAAGGTCGTTCATTTGCTTTGCAACCACATATCAAATGCTGGCGGAAATAATGCAGCATCAAGTACATTTGGTGCCGGGTGATTTGTGCGTAAAGAGGATTCCCCCCCCTTCCTTTTATTAGACAGTGCAGAGGGTCACTGGGCTCCTTTGGACAGAATGGAAGCACAGCTTCTTCTCTTGTGAACAAGTGGCCAACGAGTTTGTCACATGCAGTCTATGCTGGAGAGGTATGAAGTGGTAAACACCACTACATTCCTCAAGTGAAGTTCTCTGCTGTAAGCTGATATGAGATGGAGCAAAGGAAAGATGGTGGGTATTTTGGACTATAGCTCCCAGAGTCCCTGACTCTTGGCCATGTTTGCTGGGGGCTTATGGGAATTGTAGTCCAAAACACCCAGATGGCTCTAGGTTGCTTATCCCTGACTTAGAGAATGGGGAGTATTGGCTTCAGGAACCATACCGGAAAGCAACCTTGCCACTAGAGCATGCCTTATGGAGGAGGAACCAAAAGAGACATACATGCCACCATCTTCTGCATGTTGTTCCCATCTTTCATTTTGGATTACTCTTCCCTGGAACTACCTGCAGGTTCAGAGGACTCCCTCTAAGAACAAGCCGTGTTCCTCTGAGAAGGGACTACCTAAGCTCTCAGTTGGCTTTAGGCCAGTGCTGGAACAACACTTGCCTGTTGGCCCTGGATTCTTGCTGTGATTTGCCCGCATGTCCATCTGGGCTAAAGAGCTTGGAACAAGGGAGTACAGCCTTTGGCTTTGAGCCATTAAAGGATATGTAGGGATATGGGAATACTTGCTATTAGGGATAGAACTGAGAAGCTCATAACCCTGATCAAATACTGGGAATGCATCAAAAAGGCAAACAATCCCTGTAAATCTGTGGATGAAGGAAAACTGTAAGCATAGAGCTGAGCCTAAAGAACTCAAAGCTGTTCAGGAACATCAGAAGTGTCAGAAAGTCCTTGACCTTTCTGGCATCCCTGCCCTTCGCCCCAGCACTCCTTGTAAGGATGTTCAATTAAAATGCAATACAATGCTTGTTTTAGACGAAAAAAAGGGCGTATAACTCCCTGCATGCCCCAGCCAGCATAAGAACGTGACAAAAGTCATGCTTGATCAGATCAAAGGCCTATCGAGTCCAGTATTCTGTTCACACGGCGCCTAAGCAACTGCCTGTAGGTAGCCCAGAAGGAGGACCTGAGTGCTACAGCCCCCTCCCCAACACTAATCCCTGATTGGTTGGGATCACCCATGAGACTATCCAGGGAAGAGGAAGCAGCAGCAGCAGCAGCTGGGGTCAAGGGAAAGATGATACTGAACTAGCCAGATGGTGGAAAGATATTAACACAATCCGTATGTTTTGATGAACACCTTTTTTCCTTACCAAAATAGTTAGTTTTTACCTGAAAATCTGCACTAGTTAACAATTAGCACAAGTTCATGTAAGACTGTCAGGTATTATTTCTTTTTTAAAAAAATCCATACCAGCAGTTTTGTCCTGAAGGACTGTGCTCTTTCTTAGGTTTTTGCCCTCCCCACAACTAGTTTTTGTGTGTGTCAAATAAATCAACTCCCTTCCCCACCTCTATCTCTCTGCACTTCTCTTCTCTGGCTTCATGTTGTTATTATGTGCTATTATTATTTGTAATTTGAATCTGTCACCATGAAACAGCTTTTGATATGCTCCTCACCATTTAACAAGGCACTTTCCTTCGCCATCACGGTCCCCCTACCCATTTAATCTTTCAAAGTCATAATTATCTAATATTAATGTTCTCATCATTACTGTGTTCGCGGGGGGATGTTGGGGGTTTTTGTCCACAGAGACAAGAAGCTGGGAAATTAATATAATATTTGCTCAAGATTGATTTTCGGCTGCAGTGCCCACAGACGGCAAAAAACCATCTGTTTTAGAAAAATATATATCAAATACTAATTGCCTAAAGAGAGAGTCCTTTATGCACTGGAAAGATGGAACGGCATGACCACAGATATTCTTGAGTCTTCACATCAGCTCACCGCTTGCAGTGTGTGTGTGTGTGCGTGTGCGTGTTGAGCAGAGCATTCCAGGGACAGCATTCTAGGGAATATAAAATATTGTGTATTCCACCCACCAAGATTGTAGAAGCTTCTACAACCTCGGTGTGGGTGTGGGTGTGGGTGTGGGTGTGTGCAATACTGCATCCTCCCCCTACCCCTCTTATTCCCCCTTGCAGCCACCATGGGACACACTATGGTAGTTGCTTTTCACAGTGAGCTTGGATAACCTTATCAAAAGGGGGTATTTCACAGAGCAAGGAGGAGAGGAGAGAGAAGAGGCCAGGATCTATGGGATCCTATGGCGTTTCTGTCACCCACCCCAACTCACTGCCAGTAGATGAGCTAGACAGGCTCAGGGGTCCATCTAGCTCACTTTTTTAGGATGGGGGGGAGGAGGAGGAAGATTGGGAGACACAGTTCCCCTGTCCTCCTCCCACCCTGCACAAATCCCCCCCCCCAAGTAAAAAACAACAACAGTCTGACGTCCACGGAATCCAGGTGACCCAGAAAAATGGTGGTCCTCTATGGAATCCGCTAGTCAGATTCAAAGAAATTCAATTTCATTTGAATGTGTTGCAGATTTGTCCAGCATCCCTAATTGACGCCAAACCAGCAGAAACCCCTTGTCAGCTTCTCTGGCGAGAGACACTTCATCAATCCGCTAAGGAAGTGTTTCCAACTAGAATGGGAAGCACTTATATGAAAAGGCCAATTAGAAAACACACATATGCAAAGTCTGTATACGCTTGGGAGAAGAAAGAGGGGAAAGAGACACCCTCAGGATAAAATTGGATGGCTCTTCAATCTGAAAGTCTAATTGTATTGATTAAAAGAAGATCTAACAAAAGGAAACTAGCTTCCATTTTCAAAGGCAACAGGATTT
Source organism: Elgaria multicarinata webbii (assembly GCF_023053635.1). Taxonomy (NCBI): domain Eukaryota; kingdom Metazoa; phylum Chordata; class Lepidosauria; order Squamata; family Anguidae; genus Elgaria; species Elgaria multicarinata. The sequence continues at coordinate 33,653,768 of NC_086182.1, forward strand.
CCCAACATCCTCACCTTAGCAAAGAGCTAATTCTTTATGCACACAACAGAGAGAGCACTTGTGTGCATACAATGTCTAAATGCATGTATGCACAACACCTTCCCCCACTTACTCAGGCAAGGATTTTCCAAGATGCAGCCCAAAGTATCTAACTATCAGATACTACAATTCTGACTTGGGTAGCCATGACAGTTGAATCAACACAGCCTAAAGCACCCCAACATTTCTGCTCATTGATCTTCACTCCTCTGATTTTCCATCCCTCATCTGCCCAAAAGTCTTCTGCTCTCTTAAATGTCTTTACCTCTTCTCCTTTGCTGCTGCCTATGCATTAAACTGTTCCCAGAAAAAAACAGAAACATGGCTAACAATAGTAAATTAAACAAGTCATTTCCTAAATGCCTTCCAGAAACAACAATAGCAACAGCAAAAACCCAGGTAGATCAGGTTAAAAGCTTGTCACCCAGAAGAGGGCCAGGATCTCTTCTAGATCATCCCAGAGTGCAGGACACGGAATAACGGGCTCAAGTTACAGGAAGCCAGATTCCGGCTGGACATCAGGAAAAACTTCCTGACTATTAGAGCAGTACGACAATGGAACCAGTTACCTAGGGAGGTGGTGGGCTCTCCTACACTAGAGGCCTTCAAGAGGCAGCTGGACAACCATCTGTCAGGGATGCTTTAGGGTGGATTCCTGCATTGAGCAGGGGGTTGGACTCGATGGCCTTGTAGGCCCCTTCCAACTCTACTATTCTATGATTCTATGATTGAAAAGTGAACAGTCATATGTCTTGGTAAGTTTTCCTGTTACGGGCATTAGACAACATTGGCATCATGATCAAAAAGGTCCTGCCTTGTGTACCCACCACAAGACCTCAGACAGCAGGGACACAAGGAGCCGGATCTGAGAATATGCAAAGGTTCATGCAGGAGGTGGTGGTCCATAAAGCAACTAGATCCCAGGCCATTTAGGACTTTAAAGGGCAAGGACCAGCACTTTGAATTCGACCTGAAAATGACTAGATAAGTAATCAAGTCGATACTTGATACTGGAATAGCTTGCTGCATTTAGTCACTTAAAATTCTGGCATCGGCGTGGAGCAATTAAAGTTTCTGATATATTTTTTCAAGGGCAGCCCCATGTAGAGTGCATTGCAGTAGTCTAATAAGGAATTACTAAAGTATGAAGCTCACACGCTATCTGCTGAAATGAAGCCCAAGTATATGTAACTGCACATCTTCCTTGTTGAATCATGTACACTTGGCAACAAACTTTGGGTTGTTGTTCTGTAACCCTTGAGTAAATGCAGATGAGCTCAGGATGGTACCCAATCTACATACCAGTACAAATATTTATATAACTATATATTTCCTGCTATGCATCACATAATGCAGATGTTCCAACATAACATATATATTTTTTGCTATCCAGCACAACATGGTGCAGTCCTGGGTAGCTTCTGTAAGGGACGTAAATCTTTTGAGCAACTATTTTGTGGTAACGGCAGGGGTTCAAAATAGAATTTAATAGCTGGATGTCAAAAATGATATAGAAGGAGCTAATTATGTGTGTTTTTAAAAGTTGTTAAGGGCCATGAATCTTTTTGCATATTGCTGGTATTGTTGATTAAAAACAACAACAACTTAAGTAAATAAATAAATAAATTCAGCAAAGGAAATGTGTCCCCCAATCTGAAGTGATGAAAAAGCTCTGTATCTCCATTATCCTCATCAATCAATAGCGGCTGCAGCCTTAGCTGCTACAGCCAAATTAGTGAGCATTAACAGCCTTGTCAACTGTCACATAAGCAAAGCGAGAGATGATTGGGTCAACATTTGAGGCCAGAAGTATATCAAAGGCATTTCCTCCGTGGCGGCATAAGAGGGTTTCTCAACTGCAGGAGTTCAGCTTGCTGCTCCAGAGGTTGCAGCAAAGTTTCGAGGGAACCCTACTGAAAAACATGGTGACTTCAGACTTGCTGAATGCATCATGGATTTTTCATCCGGGTATGACATGATGCGGAATGAGTTTGGAAGTTCCTCTTGTTGAACAAATTGTCCTGTTCTTCCTTCTAGGGGTGAGGCCAATGGCCCCTAAGAAGACACGGTCAGTCTTTAGAGGATTCAACTCAGAGTTTTATTAGTTGCTTGCAAGCAGGTCACAGACTGTAGGCTCTCGCTCTAAAGGCAGCTGGACCTAGAACAATGCATTCAGGCAGTTTATATACTTTTAGTTTACATAGCGTGGAAAGCGTGCCCCCACCTTTGGGGTGCTATATGCGATATATGTGACAGTGTTGTTATTATTATTATTATTATTATTATTATTATTATTATTATTATTATTATTTATATAGCACCATCAATGTACATGGTGCTGTACAGAGTAAAACAGTAAATAGCAAGACTCTGCCGCATAGGCTTACAATCTAATAAAATCATAGTAAAACAATAAGGAGGGGAAGAGAATGCAAACAGGCACAGGGTAGGGTAAAACTAACAGTATAAAGTCCAAACAACATCAAGTTTTAAAAGCTTTAGGAAAAAGAAAAGTTTTTAGTTGAGCTTTAAAAGCTGCGATTAAAGTTGTAGTTCTCAAATGTTCTGGAAGAGCGTTCCAGGCGTAAGGGGCAGCAGAAGAAAATGGACGGAGCCGAGCAAGGGAAGTAGAGGCCCTTGGGCAGGCGAGAAACATGGCATCAGAGGAGCGAAGAGCACGAGCGGGGCAATAGTGTGAGATGAGAGAGGAGAGATAGGAAGGAGCTAGACCGTGAAAAGCTTTGAAGGTTAACAGGAGAAGTTTATATTGGATTCTGAAGTGAATTGGAAGCCAATGAAGAGATTTCAGAAGCGGAGTAACATGGTCAGAGCGGCGAGCCAAGAAGATGATCTTTGCGGCAGAGTGGTGAACAGAAACCAACGGACTGATGTGAGAAGAAGGAAGGCCAGAGAGAAGAAGGTTGCAGTAGTCCAACCGTGAAATAGTAGGAACCTGGTCAGCTTGAGCTGACTCTGCGGTTGGGACTTTTCAGTGACAGCTAAAGTTCAGAGAACAGTCATTACCCAAAAGCATAAGCAATTATTTTTCAAAATGTAGTGGCTTTGGCTAACACTCTCTTTGGCCAAATCAGATGAGGAATTCCAAGTGACGGGCAAAGAGTTTTGGTAAGACAATCTATACATGACACGTTTACTGATCCTACTATTGGCTTCCTCCCTGCTGTCTAAAATCCTGGGAATTATACTTTCAAAGAAGTGTTTAGTAATCTGTTAGAATTCTCTGCCCCCACCCCCAACTGAACAACAGGGTTCATTCGAGAGAAGGAATTTATTACCAATATCTCTGATAGTGTAAATAATCCCTGAGAAAGTCAGGGAGTGGAATGGAGAAGGAAGGAAGGAAGGAAGGAAGGAAGGAAGGAAGGAAGGAAGGAAGGAAGGAAGGAAGGAGGACGAGGATCCTACATCTATATTAAAACTAGGCTTGCAAGTCTGACTGGGATTTAAAGAGGTTAAAGGGTACTGGAATACTCTAAGGAAAGATCTTTTCATAAGCTATTCAGAAGAATTGCTGGGAGCTGCTACAGAGCCTCCTACTCCAAGCCCGGTGTTCTCCTATTTAATGAGGCCTGTAATTAAGTAGAGTCATTTGGATTCCTGGAGGTGTGTATGACGCTTGGCTTAGTACAGTTTTTTTTTAAAAAAAAACTTGCAAATTATCAACCCTATGACAAATGGACACCGTTGCTGTTTGATTCATCGGATGCCAAATACTTGTAAAACTTCATTGGCTACTGCGTAAAAATGGAGGTGATAAACACGTCGCTCCTTTATATGGAAACAATGAATTATTTATGGGAAAACAGGCCTAGAAAGCCAGATTTGTCTGAAAACATCACGACACACAGAGCTTAAGTAGGGTAAGTAGGTATCATTTTGTTTAGCTGTAAAGAAGTAGAGGGAACAGGAGCAACAACACAGATTACTGCTGCGAACTGGAGTTATCATGATCAGATTTTGAAGATTTAGATCTGAAACCCAAGCTGGATTGATAATGGACCAATATAAGTCTTCTACAAAGGTTTGTGCACTGCTCAAAAACATCAACACACTCTCCAGATATGCCCCAAAAGATCTACTCTAGGGATTCTGCTATGCTGGGTTTTGGAGAGGAGTCTTCAACATCCCTTGCTACAGAACCTGGAGACTAGGGTGGACAAAAGATGTGGACTAGGGTGGACATCCTACTTTACAAAGGATGTGCCCTCATCTTTTGATCTCCCTCTTCCTCTTCGCCCCTTTCATGTGGTGTCCTATCCAATCCTGACAATGTTTTTATTCCATCAAGCCTATCACCGGGCTTTTAATCTGATGCTGTTTTATGGACTGTTATTAGAATGGTTTAGACCTCGGGCCTTGCTAGACCAGGCCGGCTGAGCCGGCCTGGAGGCAGGGCGACAGCGCGCTAATTTTAACGCGTGCCGCCTCACCTCCTAGACGGCCGACGTGCAGGGACTCCAGAAGCCCTTCAGCGTCAGCCATTTTGTTTTGTTTTGTTAAAGGGGCCACGTGCGCCCGAAGACTCCGGAGAAGGTAAAAGCCTTTTTTTTTACTTAACCTCCCCCCCATCCAGTCCTGATCCCTTCCCATGCCTCCTGTCCACTCTTTCCCCACCCTCCCTCTCCCTGGCTGTCCCGTGTCGCACCATCCTCGCTCTCCCTCCGTGTCCCATGTCACACCGCCCTCGCTCTCCCTCCGTGTCCCGTGTCGCACCGTCCTCGCTCTCCCTCCGTGTCCCGTGTCGCACCGTCTGCCATCTCCCTCTCCTGCCAGTCCGGCCTTCCCCCCCCCCATGTCCCCCCCCGGCCCGAGCACTGTGCCCAGTCCGTGGCTTTCTCGGCTACTCGCGAGTAAGCGAGTAGCCACAAAAAGCCACAGAAGTCGCTAGACGTTTCGCAGCCCCGGCCTCAGGCTGGGGCTGCGGAAAAGGCGCGCCATAAGTGACTTCGCTTATGGCGCGTTAAGGGAGGCTTTAGTTAAGGAATCCTGGGGCTGGATTCCCCTGTGCATCATGTGGACGCACAGTAGGGAAACCGGGCCTCAAAGCGCGCTAACGCCTCGTCTAGCAAGGCCCCTCGTCTCTGAACGGCCTTGTGAGGGTTTGGCCTTAAAAGACAGGATAAAAATAACCTAAGAAGAATGGATGGAGCCCATCTAATCAGCAGCCTCCATCCTGTTGGGGTGCTGAGTGCATGCCAAGGACCTTGGGAGGGGCTCCATCCTGGTGACTGCTTTATTCACCATCTGCATGGAATCACAACCAGAGTGTTCCAAGGAGAACAAGTGTGCCCTCTTTTCACCTCTGGCAAGGGCCAGGCAGATGGCAGTACATTGGTCAGTCTTAGGATCGCATGAGGATCCCTGATGCCTTCCATAGACAAAAATTGTTTTGAGTGATCAGAGCAGTACAGTTTTGCCCTCTAGGGCTGGAACAATATTGTCCTCTATGTTTGTGAAGCATCGTGTTCATTTACGACAGTATATAAATAATAATGGCAATGAATTAATGATATTGATAGAGAAGAAGCTTGGGCGATATAAATAAAAGAACACTCCATCTGCCATCACCTCTAAAATCCCAGTGCAGCAAGTTCAGGAATGCAGAAGGACGGTGAACACACACCCATTTCCCCAAGGCTACTTGCCAACAGAGCTGTAACTAGATGAACTGAGGGAGTTAGGAGCTTCTCCTCTGGAGCAAATGAATTTAATTCAGTGGTGGTTGAGCTCTTTGGCAAAATGTGCTCTTGCTTCATTTGGCAGATGTGTTGCTGTTGTTTTTGAAAAATGTGATCTGGAGCTTCTTCAAGACATGTGATTCCGAACCGCAGGCTTCATTTGATTTATTCACTATTACATTTATTTAAACTTATATAACTTTAACAGGCAAGGTGACATAGCTTGTGATCAAAACTGGAGATAGCAACTTTTTTTTAATGTTTTCCTTCTTGAATTTTAGCAGGTACATGCAGAACACCTTGCAGGCTTTGAACATTTAAGAACATAAGAACAGCCAAGGTGGATCATAGAATCATAGAATAGCAGAGTTGGAAGGGGCCTACAAAGCCATTGAGTCCAACCCCATGCTCAATGCAGGAATCCATCCTAAAGTATCCCTGACAGATGGTTGTCCAGCTGCCTCTTGAAGGCCTCTAGTGTGGGAGAGCCCACAACCTCCCTTGGTAACTGATTACATTGTCGTACTGCTCTAACAGTCAGGAAGTTTTTCCTGATGTCCAGCTGGAATCTGGCTTCCTTTAACTTGAGCCCATTATTCCGGGTCCTGCACTCTGGGAGGATCGAGAAGAGATCCTGGCCCTCCTCTGTGTGACAACTTCTTAAGTATTTGAAGAGTGCTATCATGTCTCCCCTCAATCTTCTCTTCCCCAGGCTAAACATGCCCAGTTCTTTCAGTCTCTCTTCATAGGGCTTTGTGTCCAGACCCCTGATCATCCTGGTTGCCCTCCTCTGAACACGCTCCAGTTTGTCTGTGTCCTTCTTGAATTATGGAGCCCAGAACTGGATTCAATACTCTAGATGAGGCCTAACCAGGGCCGAATAGAGAGGAACCAGTACCTCACATGATTTGGAAGCTATACTTCTATTAATGCAGCCCAAAATAGCATTTGCCTTTCTTGCAGCCATATCGCACTGTTGGCTCATATTCAGCTTGTGATCTACAACAATTCCAAGATCCTTCTTGTTTGTAGGGTCTATATGGTCCAGCATTCTCTGCACACAGTGGGAACCAGTGATTGTAGGGAAGCCTACAAGGAGAACGTTAGTGCAATAGCACCCTCCCACCCATGTTCCCCAGCAATTTGTGTACATAGGCATACTGGAGGTAGCACATAGCCATCAGGACTGGTAGTCATTAATAGCCTTCTCCTCCAGCAATTTGTCCAAATCTCTTTTAAAGCCATCTAAACTGATGGTCATTGCTATGTCTTGGTCACCTCTAGCCCAGATCCCATCAGGTCATACTTGATTTGGGGATTATTTATTTATTTTGCTCCAATGTGCATAATTTTACACTTACACTGAGCCACATTTGCCATTTAGATGCCCATTCTGCCAGTTTGGAAAGATCTTTAAAAAAAAAAAAAAAAAAAGCCAACCTAAATAATTTGGTGTCCTCAGCAAACGTGCCCACCTCACTGCTCAGTCCTTATTCCATCGGGAGAATTTACCATTCATTCCTACTCTCTGCTTTCTGTTCTTTAACCAGTTACTGATCCATAAGAGGACTTCTCTTATTCCAGGGCTGGCTATATTTGTTCTGGAGTCTTCAGTGAGGAACTTTGCCATTTGGAAGTCCAAGTAAGGCTGCAGCAGAACCAATAATAATAATAATAATAATAATAATAATAATAATAATAATAGCTCTCTCTCTCTCTCTCTCTCTCTCTCTCTCTCTCTCTCTCTCTCTCTCTGTGTGTGTGTGTGTGTGTGTGTGTGTGTTTAAAAAGACTTGCTATCTTCCTTCCCTCCCCCAGCCCAATTTTTGGGTTTGTGTCAGCATTCTGCACCCTACTGCCATCTACCAATGATTTCTCTAATAATAGGCTAATAATAATAGCAACTTCCTGAGGTTACCGCCAACATTCCGCACTGAATACACTTCCGCCTGCACAGCAGGGTCAATAATTAAAACTCCCTCCCTCCCTTTCTCCTCTAGGTTCCACTGACAGGGCTTGATGGCAGATGTAATTGGAGTTTCTCACTGGTTCTGCGGAAAATGCTAGAGGTTTTCTTCTTCTTTTCTTTTTTAAGCAACTGCTGACTCCATTAATTTGTGCCTGCTTTGCCTATGACACAGACAGGTGCTGGGATGTGGTCTAATTAAGCTGTGTTAGGAGGTTCCCAGATGGAAATGGAACAGGGAAGGAAAGCAGGAGTCTTTGCTGAGAATGGAAACCCCGTTAGTGCAGCCTAATCACATGTCCCTGCCAAGGCGGCTGCCTGTCTTGGATTCCCCCTGCCTTCTTGGCAAGGCCTGGGAGCTGCCCAGTAGTGCAAGGAGCTGAATCATAGCCACGTGACGGTTGAAGCAGCAAGGGGATTGTCCGGCAGAAGCATCTTGTAGAGGTGGCCAAAGAAATGAACCCCTAAACCTCTGTGAGTGGCCAAATACAAGCATGAGAGAGATGGATGGATGGATAGATGGATGGATAGATAGATAGATAGATTAGAGAAGCCCCATGTCTTACTTTCTGCCAAAACAGAACATGGGATGGGTTTTCCCCCACTCCCATTCTCCATATCACCTTCTAACTGTCTCTTTCAGCTTCCAACTACGAAAATACAGAGATTTTATTTATTTATTTATTACAGTTATATACTACCCCATAGCCAAAGCTCTCTGGGCAGTTTACAAAAGTTAAAAACAGTGAACATTAAAAGTATACAACATTTAAAAGCATAAAAACAACAATATCCATTTAAAAACAACAGTTCTGTTAGATCAATGTTCTTTTCACCCAAGGATGAAATCCAAACAGCCCTTAAGCACGACTCCACCATTCCAGCGACACAGGGTTCAAAAGCGCTTTATTGATTAGAGACCTGGTCTCTTCAAAGGGAGCAATCAGACAAAGACATTGGGAATTCAGCAAAGCATTTGAGCCTGCAAGGGGCAGGGCCCAGTAGCAGCATTAACCAATCAGAACATAACACTGGGGCATAGCTAATTATGCTAAACAATTCTCTCTATTCTATAAACAATACCTTTGGCCTGACAGTAAGTTACAGAGAGTTAACTTTGACACAGGAGGACTGGAGCCGGCGCTCTTGTTTATATTAGATAAAACAGATGCAAGGATGCACTCAAGGAGATATTTTCGCATACATGACATTCTGACATTTTGCCTGCAATTTGATGGCTGCTTTACAGTTTCCTGTTAAAAATGGAGAGACTTCTGCTAACAGTTCTGGGGGGCCTTTAAAAACAAACAAACTCAGCATATGTTGTTAAATGCCTAGGAGAAGAGAAAAGCATTGACCTGGCGCTGAAAAGATAACAATGTTGGCGCCAGGCAAGCCTCGTTGGGGAGATCATTCCATAATTGGGGGGGGGGGGCACCACTGAAAAGGCCCTCTCCTTTATTGCCATCCTCCGAGCTTCCCTCGGAGTAGGCACTCGGAGGAGGACCTTAGATATTGAGTACAGTGTACGGGTAGGTTCATGTCAGCCTGGCTGCTTCATCGTCGTCTGAAACTAAATATGGCAAAGACTGAATTGCTTGTTTTTCCGCCTAAACCTTCTCTTCATCTTTCATTCTCTCTCACTGTCAATGATGTTACGCTTACTCCGGTCAAGGAAGCTCATAGTCTTGGCTTCATATTTGACTCATCGCTCTCCTTTATTCCTCATATCGAGGCAGTAGCTAAATCCTGTCACTTTTTCCTGTATAATATTGCCAGGATTCGATCATTTCTGTCTGTCTCTTCTGCCAAGATGCTTGTTCATGCACTGGTTATTTCTCGGTTGGACTACTGCAACCTTCTTCTCTCTGGCCTTCCTTCTTCTCACATCAGTCCGTTGGTTTCTGTCCACCACTCTGCCGCTAAGATCATCTTCCTGGCTCGCCGCTCTGACCATGTTACTCCACTTCTGAAATCTCTTCATTGGCTTCCAATTCACTTCAGAATCCAATATAAACTTCTCCGGTCGACCTTCAAAGCTTTTCACGGTCTAGCTCCTTCCTATCTCTCCTCTCTCATCTCACACTATTGCCCCGCTCGTGCTCTTCGCTCCTCTGATGCCATGTTTCTCGCCTGCCCAAGGGTCTCTATTTCCCTTGCTCGGCTTTGTCCATTTTCCTCTGCTGCCCCTTACGCCTGGAACGCTCTCCCAGAACATCTGAGATCCACAAGTTCAATCGCAGCTTTTAAAGCTCAACTAAAAACTTTTCTTTTTCCTAAAGCTTTTAAAACTTGATGTTGTTTGGACTTTATACTGTTAGTTTTACCCTACCCTGTGCCTGTTTACCCTACCCTGTGCCTGTTTGCATTCTCTTCCCCTCCTTATTGCTTTACTATGATTTTATTAGATTGTAAGCCTATGCGGCAGGGTCTTGCTATTTACTGTTTTACTCTCTACAGCACCATGTACATCGATGGTGCTATATAAATAAAATAATAATAATAATAATAATAATAATAATAATAATAATAATAATAATAATCAGGTATTGTGGTCCCAAGCCATGTAATGCTTGGGTCCACAATACCTGATAGATGCATAGAAGCTGAGATCTTTTAGGAAGCTCAAATCTGCAGCCAAGACCACATCCTGTGCTCTTTCAACGCTTGTGCAGAAATGCACCACCACACATCATGTCAGGAGAGTGTATGTATTCCTTACTATGATCTCATAAAAGAATTCATTAAACTGGCTCAGTCACACTTTGCAGAGGAAAGTAGAGATTAGCGAAACAGGTTCAAAGATTCTCAGCAGAAATGACACTGTCGAAAGCCAAGCGCTGTCTTGCTTCCGTGCCCTTTGTCAGCTGCTAGTCAGCCACAGCTGGTGGCAGGATTAAAACAAAAGTGCCACATGTGGCGTGTGCCAAGGAGAGAGAAAAAACATGCTCTGACAGAACCCTGCTCTCTTCTCCCTCCATTGTTTGAGCACGTGGGGAGGGAGAAAAGCATGAGAAGTCTGATTGGAGACAAAACCACATTTAATATCTAAATCCCCGCATTTTGCACTCACAGAAAGGCTCCTCTGTGGTGTTATTCCTCCTTGATGCTTTTCGGAAATAAACTGGGAATTGCCTGCCTCACATCGTTTAGACCCTATTTAGGGTGTGTGTGTGTGTGTATGTGTGTGTGTGGTTATTTGCAGCTCTGCGTGGGTGAAATTCACACTTTTATATTTCATCTCCAATTGCCTTCACATGCAAGGAAATGCATAGTGGAAATTGCTATCCTAGTTCAGGCAGTGGACGCTGGTGGCTCCGATGTCAGTGGGGTGGTGAAACCCCTCCAGGTTCCACGGACATTGGAGCCACCACTGATTTGAGGTGTACCTTTGTACTGTGCCTGTTCTTCTAATCCTGGGTGGGTGGTTGGGAGCGGGGGAGGGAAGCATCAGTCAGGAACATCTTTAATTTGGGAAGGGAATCACTCTGTGCCACATATGCATTGCTGCTCTGGTTAATGAGCAGTTCTGCTGACGATGTGACAGCTTGCTCACTTCAGAATGCGACCGGTGAACCATCAGCAGTCCACAAACCTCCAACTTGCAATGTCTCTAATACCAGAATGGACAAGAAGCGTTGATTCTTTCATACTCTCCCTTCTTCTGAATCTAGGACTTTCTATTGGGCACATGGGATACTTGTCCAAGCTAAACAACCATTGGCTTTTGCTAGGCTGAGAGAACAAGAGAGAATATAGGAACCAGAATAGAGCCATGCTGGATCAGACCAAGGGTCCATTTAGTCCAGCGTTCTGCTCACACAGTGGCCAGCCAGCTGGCAAACAGGAACCCACAAGCAGGACACAGGTGTAACAGCAGAAGTGCAACAAAGGGCCCATGTCTTCATGCCTGCTTCCCAGAGACTTCTGGTTGGCTAGTGTAGGAAACAGGACACTGTTTCAGATGAGGTTGGGTCTGATCCAGCAGGGCTCTTCCTATGTTCTTCCAGATGATAGTTTTGGAAGATCCGGGTTCATAGGCAGAATGTCTCTGAGTACCAGATGTCAAGGCACCAACAGCAAGGGTGGGCCTGTCTCTTTGTGTCCTGCTTCCTGGAGTTATCTGTTGGCCTCTATGGGAATCAGGATGCAGGAACAGATGGACTCTTTTTTCCCATTTGTAGGTTGCTTTTTTCTGTATCCCCGGGGAACATAAAATAATAAGTAGGTTACCTGGTGACCAAAGCATCCCATCTGCATCCATAACTAGAGTAGCTGAAATGGTGGTGGATGTCCACCCAACTCCCACTGCTAAGAAGAACAACTAAGTGCTTCCTTTCTGCTTCAGCTGGCCAGGATTCAAGTATGGCAACTGCCCAAAGTGAGGGGAATGTTATGGATCCTAAATAGACTAAAGTACACTCCTAGGCATCCAAGAATCTAGGGCAGGCACTGAGCATGCAGTAGTGGAGACTGATGGAAACAGGGTACTGGGGAGTATCCAGTGTTAGTCCTATACAGAGCAGATTCATCAAAAAGAATGACAAATTCCTGGAGGAGAAGGCTATCAATGGCTACTAGTCCTGATGGTTCTATGCTACCTCCAGTATCAGAGGCATTAAGCCTTTGTACACCAGGTGAAGGGGAACATGGGCAGACACATGCATTTGTGTCTGGCTCAGTAGGGGAGATGGTTGCAGACCCATCCGTATCAGGGGAAAGGGATTCTGCCTTTGAGGCAGAGGCTGAGCAACCCCTGGGACCATCGTCACCTCAAGAGGCAGGCTCCTTCACGAAGAAGTGCTCACCTCCAGAAAAGGTCTCCTCAGGAGAAAGTGACTCCTCAGGAGTAAGGCTCTGAAAAGGGATGCTCAATTATTGCAACTGATGTCTGGGAGGAGCCCAGCAGGCTTTGGTCTTAAAACCCTTCACTGAAAACACAACCAGTGGTGGAACAACTTGGTCCATCTGGCCTTTGCTGTGTACCTTGTTTCCTGAACCATGCCCTGTGATGGAGTGCGTAACATACCTGACTGATTTACTGTATTTGACCACCTGCTTAGCATCAGGACCACTCTTGCTGTTGCCTGGTCCTCTTTGTCTGACCATCTGACCATGTCCTGACTTTGGCCGGGATTTAGACTTCTGCCTCTGTTATAGCCTGAACCCCCATTGGATAGCCAACTGTATGCTTGAGGTTTTGCTAACTTAACTGCACTTTGAGTCTGCTATAGCCAAAGCAGGGCAGTATACTTGAAAAAGTGCATACAAAAATATGTATATTTGGACAACTGCAGACAAAAATGTGTGTATTAAGAGAAAGGCACCCAAGGGATGAACAGAATGTTCATGTGTAATCTTAAAGGAAAAATCACAAGCAAATCTGGTAACAGTACGGAATGAACTTGATGCTGGAAAAATGAGGATTTGAGTGAAATCACACTGTCAGATTTGTCCATCCCCTACTGTCAGCCTGAACTTGTCCCTCTGAGAACACTGGAACTTAGCTATAGATTGGCTTTCACCCTTCTCTAGCTGTCGCAATGCAGTTCTCAGCAATGCAAGTGTATCTAAGCACACACTTTGAGAGAGAAATGCACATTTAAATATGTACGAATAATAGGTGAACTGAAATATTTTTAATTTATTTTTTACTTATTAAAATATTTGTATCCTGCCCTATACCACAAGGATCTCAGGGAAGCATACAGGTAAAATCATTCAAACGATATAAAACAATAAATATACACAGCTAAAAACAAATTAAATAGCTATTTGGGGAGGATTTTTATAGAGGGGAAAGAGATTAAGAATTGAACAAAATTATGGGTAAAACATGTGAAAGTGACATGGGCCAAAGATATTCATTTCATTTATATCTTGCCCTTTTTTCAACTTGCAAGGTGACTTATGCAATCCTCCGCCTCTCCATTTTATTCTCATGACAACCCTGTGATGCACATGTTAGGCTGAAAGTCACTGACTGGCCCACAGTCACCCAGTGACCTTTATGGCAGAGACCTGGGAACTAGAACCCAGGTCTCCAGAGTCCCAGTCCAACGCTCTAACTGCTACACCACATTGGCTGTCCATACCAGATGTCCTTTCTGCACCAGTAGGATGTTGGTGAAAAGTCATTGCTGAGGACGTCAAAGCACAGTCTGGGCTGAGGCCATGCCAAGGACAAGCCGCAGGTTCTGAATGAGACTTTTCTGCCAAGCTGACTTCAGCTTTGCCCTTTTCATGTTGCATTTAGCTGAGCAGGGTTTTACACTGCTGTCACTTGCCAGGCAGCTTGTCTCGGAGACCTTTCCTGAAGCCATCCTCTGTGGACCTCTAGGTGCCTCCGGCATGTCCACGGATTATTTTCCATGGCAGGTAATTGCTAGTGGGAAATGGAAAATAGCAGGAGGAGAGAGAGAGAGAGAGAGAGAGAGAGAGAGAGAGAGATATTTCCAAATGGGTGTGATGAGTCTCATGGTCACAGTTGCTTAATTCTGGAGCCTGAGTCAGGTCCCAAACAAAATGGGTTCCTCTGCAATTCATTAAAGGGCACCTGAGACGGTTTGATCAATTAGATCTTCCAACGGAGGGAACAGGGGTACCCTCTTCCATGATGTGGATGAGCACTTCACATTGGTAGGGTGTTGCCACGACACAGGCTCTGAACAACAGACCCAGCCACGGCTACTCCCTGCTCAAGCCAAGCACCACCGCTTGATACGCCTGAGGCAAGGGATAAAAACCACCTTCCTCCAAACTATGTGGAGAAAGGGGTTAAATGGAGAAGGATTTCAATAATAAAGTAATGTGCTGTGAGTTATAAGTGCTGAGGGGAGTTATTGACAGAGTGGGTGTTAAATGAGTAAACTTCAGATGTTAAATGCCAAACAGATACGTGGGATTTTTGTGGTAGTTAAAAACAAAAAAAATAAAATTTATTTTTAAAAGTTCACAAGCTTTGTTTCAAATTAAAACATTTGAAAATCTTTCATCCAATCCTTTCACTCATTCACATACACGCTTTCCTTTCTCTCACACAACCACTCTTGAGCTTTCTTTATTATCAGTATTGTTTAATATACATCAACTATGTGCACACCACACTCCAAAGACACCACTCTCTACCCTGACCCTCAAATTTCCCAGAACTTAAGTACTCTAAACACAGAGAGCACTAAAGACTCTAAGAGTATCATAGAATCATAGGATAGCAGAGTTGGAAGGGGCCTACAAGGCCATCGAGTCCAACCCCCTGCTCAATGCAGGAATCCACCCTAAAGCATCCCTGACAGATACTTGTCCAGCTGCCTCTTGAAGGCCTCTAGTGTGGGAGAGCCCACAACCTCCCTAGGTAACTGATTCCACCATCGCACTACTCTAACAGTCAGGAAGTTTTTCCTGATGTCCAGCTGGACATCAGTACCTAACAAGTCTCCCACAATCCCCTCAGTCCTTCCCTTATATATCACTCCTCCCCCCTCCCAAGACATTCTAACTCCGCCCACTCAGGCCAACATTCTAAAAACCACAGACTTACAAACCGCAAACATACATTTTGGAACTGACTTGTGGGGTGTAATGCCACAGGTGCTCCATAGAGAGTCCTGCAAAAAGGCTTACTTCAATTAATCCCCGGGAAAGACATGGCTGAATCTTTGGGCCATTTTGATGTTCATTTCTTTACATAAGGATTTATGTTCTGCTCTTTTGTGCTTCCAAACCACTCAAGGCAGCTTGGGGCAATTAAAACCAATGATAAAATGCAATAATATTATTCTCTTAAGAAATAACCATATGATCAAATAGAAAGCAAAGTCATCAGATAGAACACACACACAATGTGCTTTTGAACCTGTGTGTGTGTGTGTGTGTGTGTGTGTGTGTGTGTGTGTGTGTGGCTTCCATCCAAAGAAGCACAGCAAGAGCCCAACCTAGCCTCACAGATCAAAGAATTCTATAATTTGGTGCAAGCACTGAGAAAAATCTCTCCCATTTTCCTAACAACCAAGTGTGAGCTCCACCATATTTGAGGACCAGGGATGAGCAAATCAGTCTTGTTCAATCACAAGTCCATTCCAACCAAGTTTGGCATCATTCTGCCATTTTTAAAGCACAGAAGTGTGCATTTGTTTTTCCTATGCAACTCTCCATAACATGTGTATTTTGTATGCATCTTCCCCTTATATGCGTGTTTTTGTAGGTAATTTTTCGCAACATGCATTTTGCTACGCAAATTTCCCTGTATGGATTTTTTTTATACAACCTTCCCTAATAGATGTACCTTATTTTTGAGCTGAGAACTGCAATGCAAACATAATGAAGGCCCTGTCCAGGCTGGTAGAAAGGGAAACAGTCCATAAGGCAGCCTTCCCCAATCTAGTGCCCTACAGATGTGTTAGAATGCAAATCTAACACATGTGGAGCGCACCAGATGGGGAACTCTGCCCTGGGGTATTCTGCACACGCCCCAAGAAGTGTGCCAATCACAAAGGTTTCTCTTGCTAAGGAAACAATGCCACCGCATGGCAGATGCAAGGGCATCTGGCAGGCCACAAGAAATGGCTTGGGGTGCTGCACTTTTTGCACCCCAGTTGTAGTCACCAGCAAACAGGCTTGGCTATTCCCAATTCCTCAATTCCAGGTGACCGCACTCCAAACCAAAGGGGATTAACTAACACTAGGACTATGGATTTTGGTTTTTCTTCATCATTTAGATAAACAAGATGGGGAGAAGACAAAGAGGGGCTTAATTTAACCAGCACTCTGCTTTCAGATGCACACGGAAGCGGCAGTTATCAATAATGGAGAGTCCACTCTCTTACTCCTTTCTGTCAGTGTTTTGTGACAGGTGAAATGTACAGAGCCCAACCTTGGCACTTGGGGGACCAGTGTGCCATGAGGGCAGGCTTAGGGGATAGGGAATCAAAGAACTCTCTCCCCCCAAACACACACGGCTTTTAAAGATGAGCTCAGACTTTCCATTATCAAAACCAATGTGTCCATAAAACATTAATTCCATGCTGAGGCTCTGCTAAAAAGTTACTGCTTTGAAGCAGAATATTTGACTCTCTCTCTCTCTCTCTCTCTCTCTCTCTCTCTCTCTCTCTCTCTCTCTCTCTCTCTCTCTCTCTCCACACACACACACACACACACACACATCCCCTTTTAGGGCTAGCTCAGAACTGATGCCACCTGGAGTTTTCATCATCCTAAATCAGCAACTCCATGCACATGCTTCCTAGAATTACTCAGGTGCCAGTTGCAAAGTAGGATGCAGGGATGGCAACCTCAAATGGTAGACAGAACATTTCTCATGGCATAATGGGTCATAGAAATCAGTCTGACAAGATGCCTTTTGATGGGATGTTGACTTCATCTTGGCTACTCCCAAGAATCCCACGCACGCCACACACACACCAAATCCTGCATTGTGAAAACTCAGGTTCTATGCTCAAAATAAGCACAGATACATAAATGTTCATAGTTCTTTGCTTATTCTGCAGCAACATCCTTCATTCTGGTTGCTTTAGTTTAATTGGGACCAAATCTGTATTGTATAAAAATTTGGAGAGAGCAGAACTGGGCTGCTTAGATGATGAGCAATAAGGGGCAGGGATAAAGGAAAAGATGGATAGGATGCGTCGTCATTTATTTATTTATTTATTTATTTATTACATTTTTATACCGCCCAATAGCCAAAGCTCTCTGGGTGGTTCACAAAAAATTAAAACCATAATAAAACAACCAAGAGGTTAAAAACACAAATACAAAATACAGTATAAAAAGCACAACCAGGATAAAACCACACAGCAAAAATTGATATAAGATTAAAATACAGAGTTAGAACAGTAAAATTTAAATTTAAGTTAAAATTAAGTGTTAAAATACTGAGAGAATAAAAAGGTCTTCAGCTGGCGACGAAAGGAGTACAGTGTAGGCGCCAGGTGGACCTCTTTGGGGAGCTCATTCCACAACCGGGGTGCCACAGCGGAGAAAGCCCTCCTCCTAGTAGCCACCTGCCTCACTTCCTTTGGCAGGGGCTCACAGAGAAGGGCCCCGTAGATGATCTTAAGGTCCGGGCAGGTACATATGGGAGGAGGCTTTGAGCTTTGCCAACACATGTACAGATTTGTGCAAATAGGGTGGTATCCAATTTAGAACAGGACATTTAAAATGGATGGGACTTAAGTCACATTCCTTTCAATGAGTCTGTAAGAACTGGACATAACCTACAGTATCTATTTTAGCTCAGCATGAAGGCATTGAGCTTTCTCTCACCCAGTCTGTGGCTTCCCCAACATCTGGTATTCAGAGATGTTCTTCTGAACAAAAATCATGGTATACCTGCCAACTGCTCTCTAGCCCTCCTCTAATTGGCTAGGGAGCTTATACTGAGGACAGTCAGAACAGGTCTACACCAAGCAGGATGTAGCACTATGAAAGCAATATGAAAGCAGTATATAAGAGACAGGAGCCACACTACTGCTTTATAGAGGTACTGCAGTGCACTGACAACTGTTGGGGCTCATTGACATAGACCAGGTACCGCTTTCACAGTGCTATATCCTGCTTGGTGTAGATGAGGCGTCAGTCTTGTGTTGTGCTGATATGCTTGTTCTTTTTAACCTTGATTTTATTACTTTGTTGATGTTATTTTCAATGACATAAATTGTAACAAGGCTTTGGATTCTTCCCTTTCTTTTTTTCTTTTTTAATCCATAATGTCACAAATCATTAGCTGTATTGACAGAGTGCTAAGATTTATGGATCTATCAGGGAGGGAAAAATTGATTGCTGTGCATTTTTATTTTATTTTTTGCTTTTATTTTGCAGCTGTGCAGAAGAAGCGCTCCATCCGCCTCTCGTCTAACCATCTTTTTCTTGTTTTGGTATGCATAAACAAATTAGGAGGGTTCACAAAGTACTTTAGGGAATAGGCTCAAAATCGTGACAAATGATCCGAATAAAACAGAAAGTTACAAAATGAAATTCATCAAAGACCAATGGAAGCTGTTACACATAGTAGTTGAATACATGTATTTGTATAAGATGGGGCAGATTTGGCTATGCAAAGGCACTTCCGGTGGGGAAAAGGTTTGGGGGTTGTTGCAGATAATGAGTTCTATCCAAGGGGAGTATAACTTTGTCCCATTCATTTCAATGGGTGCCCTCTAAGAAGGACTGACATTGGATACAACCAAAGAAGTGGTGCACATATCTGTGATGTGATGCCATAGCTTGGATTAATTCGGTGGTACCTATACTTCGTTTTACTGAGAACCCAATTTATGTGTTCCATGGAAGACACCATATTTTCTTACTGAATATGCCAGATGTGGAAGTTACTTAAAATTAGAGGGGCTACTGCTGAATTTCACCTGAGGAGAAATGTTAAGGTGACTCTGGAAGAATTTGAAGGTGAGGAGAGACAGAGAGAGTTTTGATAACGTCAGTGAAAATGCCTGAGACGGATTTCAATAATCATTCCTTCTAATTCTGATATTCAGGTGTGAGTGCCGTTGCTTACATAAGTCAAAATGGCGGCAGCCATGCACAATGGGCAGTTTTCAGCAGGCTTAGGGAAGCCCCAAAGATCAAAGAAGTATGAACAAACAAACAAACACTTGGGGAGGGGAACTATGGTGGGACATGAAAGCAGTCCATTGGTTACTGAGTATGCTCAATGGCTACATAATGCTGACTGATTGCTTTGCAGGGCCAGGGTGAGGGCATGGAAAAACCTCTTGAAGCGGTCCATAGACTGGCAGATCCAGGGTTTGATCTTTGTCTCTGCTCTTTTCCTGTTGCTACTCTCCACTAATATTCCCACAACTACCACCACCCCACACACCCTGTTATCCGTACATGTGTGTTGAACCAACCCTCGAATGACTTTGTCCAGTCCCTGTGAGGCCTAAGGAGCCAACAGGATCAGTTTACGTCTCAGTTTACGTCTAGGAGTAGGCTCTGGTGAGTTTTTCAAGTTTGAGAAAAACGAACCACACTGCATGGTAAACAAGCCACCCTGCGGAAAACGCGCTGCCTTCATAGAACCCGATAACCCATGCATTTTGATCTTCTTCTTTTTGCCCAACAAACATTTTTGCAAACTATTTTCTAACAGAATTCATTTTGACATATTATTTCATCTAATATGCACTTCTTTTTCTTTCTGATTTCTTCTTTTTTAAATCGGACATCTGCATTGTAGAATTTGGAGAAGTATGAATTTTGAGCTAGATGGAACAACTATTAGGTGGATCCACAGCTGGCTACGGAATCGGACTCAAAGAGTACTTATCAATGGAACCTTCTCAAACTGGGGAGAGGCAACGAGTGGGGTGCCGCAGGGCTCAGTCCTGGGCCCAGTGCTCTTCAACATTTTTATTAATGATTTGGACGAGGAGGTGCAGGGAACGCTGATCTAATTTGCAGATGACACAAAATTGGGTGGGATAGCTAATACCCTGGAAGACAGAAACAAACTTCAAAGTGATCTTGATAGGCTGGAGTGCTGGGCTGAAAACAACAGGATGAAATTTAATAGGGATAAATGACAAGTTCTACATTTAGGGAATAGAAACCAAAGGCACAGTTACAAGATGGGGGACACTTGGCTCAGCAATACTACAAACGAGAAAGATCTTGGAATTGTTGTAAATCGCAAGCTGAATATGAGCCAACAGTGCGATATGGCTGCAAGAAAGGCAAATGCTATTTTGGGCTGCATTAATAGAAGTATAGCTTCCAAATCACGTGAGGTACTGGTTCCTCTCTATTCGGCCCTGGTTAGGCCTCATCTAGAGTATTGTGTCCAGTTCTGGGCTCCACACTTCAAGAAGGACGCAGACAAGCTGGAGCGTGTTCAGAGGAGGGCAACCAGGATGATCAGGGGTCTGGAAACAAAGCCCTATGAAGAGAGACTGAAAGAACTGGGCATGTTTAGCCTGGAGAAGAGAAGATGGAGGGGAGACATGAGAGCACTCTTCAAATACTTAAAAGGTTGTCACACAGAGGAGGGCCAGGATCTCTTCTCGATCCTCCCAGAGTGCAGGACACGGAAGAACGGGCTCAAGTTAAAGGAAGCCAGATTCCAGCTGGACATCAGGAAAAACTTCCTGACTGTTAGAGCAGTGTAACGGTGGAATCAGTTACCTAGGGATGTCATGGGCTCTCCCACACTAGAGGCCTTCAAGAGGCAGCTGGACAAGCATCTGTCAGGGATGCTTTAGGGTGGATTCCTGCATTGAGCCTGGGGTTGGACTCGATGGCCTTGTAGGCCCCTTCCAACTCTGCAATTCTATGATTCTATGATTCTATGAAGGATAAAGTGAGTTTTGCATAATGACTCAAAAATGTGAAATAAGGTAGATTCACATTAAAATCTAAAACTGAACACATTTCTCCTGCATCCTTGTTCTGCTGCCTTATTGCTGCCTAGAGCTGGGAACGTAGCACCAATCAACAGATCATGAAGGGCACCAAAGATAACCATGTTTAAAAAGAAGAAGAAAAAAAATCCAGAACATTGTGCATCAAATCCCTAATGATCCATGCAGAAGCCACTTGTTTTACTAAAACAATAATTTCTCGGCTCATGTGGAAAACCCTGCAATAGAGGCATAAGCGGAGGCATGCTCTTTGGGGCGATTGACATTTTGCTTAATTGCATCATCTCCCCTTTTTATATACACATAAGAATCGTGGAGTGCTGATGAAACCCTGAGAGGCCACTCCTGATCATGCCGTTAGTCTGGTTAATTGCCTATCGGCTAAATGCACGCATTGCCTATCTGCATAACTGATTGAGCTGCAAACAATGCGCTCTCTCTTTTTTTGTTTGTTTGTTTGCAAGGGAGCACAAGGCTGATAGAAGTTTGAAGAGTGACTGAAAGAGTGACTTAGCCCAGGGAAACGCTGGCCCTCTCTGGACCACTGAGACAGAATCAGGTTTGAACCAATAGTGCTTTTCAGTAGGGCTGTTTACAGACCCTCCAATCCACTCTGCATCCAATCCACAAATTCTGGATCAGGCCTGCTCTGCCCCACGTCAATCCACCTATGATCCGCTGTGGAGCTCCGGATCCGAATCGGAGCTCCACAGCGGCAGGGGCAGCGCCAGGTAAGGCCCCCTCCCTCCCTTCTCCCCTTACCTGTGTCCGTCGCAGTCCAACAGCTGGTTCAACTGAGCCTGAAGACTCAAACCAGAAGACCAGGCCACAACCAGACTCAGGTAAGACCCTTCCCCCCTGTCCCCTTACCTGGCTCCGCAGCTGTGGCCGCATGGACTGCGGCGCCGGCGCCAGGTAAGGCCCCCTCCCAAAAAATGAGCAGTGAGGGAACCAAAATTCTGCTGCCTGAATATGATTTGAGGCCTATGGATTCAAACCCAGACTTTTAGGAAATTAGCACTGAATCAGTTTCATTTTCTCCCACATTCAGATTTTGTTTTTTAAGCTCAAAATCTTTCAACTCAGAATACAGAGACATTTGCACATTCTGAAAATTTCTCATCAAAAACATACTGGAATATATATCTGTTTCATGAATTACCCTGGCTCAAAACGTTGTCTTCTTTAAAGCACAGAATACATACAGCTGTGGGACCAGATACTTAGATCAAGTAACACAAGTCAAAATAATGTGCTGCTTGGGGAAAATCTCCTCTTAGGCCTTAGCTAGACCTAAGGTTTATCCCGGGGTCATCCCTGTTCATGTAAATGAAACACAGGATATCCCAGGAGCAGGCAGGGATGACCTCGGGATAAACCTTAGGTCTAGCTAAGGCCTTAGTAGCAGTAGTGTGCAAACCTCATTCCTTTCAAGGGGATCCATTAAAATGAACAGCATTAATGCTCAGGGCACTGTGTTTCACCCTGTGGGGATGCTGGCATGTTGGAACACAGTCTTTCAAACCTTTCAACTCCCAACGAAGCCCATGTGAAAGAATTATTATGTTGTGATTTTAAAAGGAAATTGAAAAGTTCCTTTTTACTGCTTCCTAAATGAACCTTGTAATTCTTTTCCCTGTCTGTAAGTGGCAATATTCTATATGCTCCCTCTCAACAAACGTACTAGTGAAAGGCAGGTGTAAAGAGCTAGAAGGGTTTATTGCCTCCGTAGCTGGAATCTTCTTTTATTTTGAAAAAGCTCAGACGTAGAGAGGAACAAAAAGTTCAGCAAGAAATATATTTGCAAAACTCTAAATCTAAATCTGGGGCGGGGAACCTTAGATCCATGGGCCAAAACTGCCCCTGCAGTTTTCCCCAGATGACCATGGCCCCAGCTTACCCCTTTCCTCCAAATATCAATCATTGCTGGCCAACACAGTGGACAACCAGCTGTTGACCAGGAACCCACAACAAGGACATGGTGCAACAGCACCCTCCCACCCATGTTCCCCAGCAACTGGTGTATATAGGCATAATGCCTCTGGTACTGGTAGGGATGCAGACTTCAATGAGGCTGGATTCCCATGGATTTGACCTCCAGAGTCCTCAATAAACCACAGCTACCCTTATCTGCACATCCTCATATTTCATGCAGGGTGGCTCTCTATCTTGATAAAAAGTGTGATAGGTTAATGCCGACTGCCATTAGCCTATCATGGGAAAATTACAGCTGGCATTTGTGCCCACAAAGCACTTACTTCTATGTAAAATGTAGCTGTTGACCACCAGAATGAAGAAACGAGGGAAATTTCGGGGTGAAAGGCTCGCAGTTGTATTGAATAGCATCAAGGATCTGCAATGGGAGGGGGAGATTAAGATAGGAGCAGGCCAAAACTCCTGGCACAAATGGTCAATTTCATTGTCCTCACTTGCTTTCAGTGAAATGACTTCAGTCACAGCTGGCTTCACTTGCCTCAGTGACATCACCAGGTAGCCAAAAAGATTGGCTGCAACACATCCTATTTCTAGTAGGGGCATGTCCAAAGAATCTCATCTGATCTCAGTCAAAATGCCTCATTTCATGCTCTTGGTGAATGCAGAAACTTAACCTTGCATTAGCATTTAAACACCAAGGTTGCTCTATCAATCGACTTTTTCTTTAGATCCCATTCTGGCTACCTAAGCCTTTATTTCACACTTAAGAGTGCTTTTTAAATAAGATAAGTAGCCTGCTATTAAGTTTTTCTAAAGAAGATATGTAACCTGCTATATCATTCTGTGGCCAGTCCAAAGAGAGATAGGAAGTAGGTAACTCTTTCCAAAAGATATTTAAAAATTCCAAGCTCTCATTTAACCCTTTATGTGTGGAAATCTGTATCTACATCTATAGATAGATTGCAGGAGGGGGGGCATTGCAGGGACTCTCAGTGGCATAAATTACATTCAACCACACAGATTCCTAAGTGTTTATTTGCAATAAGCATAATTTCCACAGGGCATATTGTCCCTATGGGGTTGTGTACTGGCAGGATTCACAATCCTTGTCATTTGAGATAGGTATTGCTATAAACCAATTATATTGCTTTTTAAATTCTGAAAAGACAAAAACATTCTGACTTTGGACAAGACTTTTTCTTTGTGCCAAAAAATGGGGAAAATCCAGATGTGTGGGAACCAAAAGGCCTACTCTTCCTTTTCATCCACTCTTAACTGTGGCGTTACACCCCACAAGTCAGTTCCCTAATGCAGGTGTGTCTGGAATTGGTAAGTCTGTGGTGCTTAGAATGTTGACCTGAGTGGGTGGAGTTAGAATGTCTTGGGAGGTGGGGAGGAGTGATATATAAGGGAATGACAGGGGGGATTGAGGGAGACTTTTAGGTACTCTTGAAGTCTTTAGCCTTTAGTGCTTGAGCTGTCTCTGTGTAGAGTACTTGGGTTCTGGAGAGTTTGAGGTTCAGTGTAGAGAGTGGTGTCTTTTGAAGGTGGTGTGTGCAGAGAGACAGTTTGTGTATAATAAACAATACTGATAATAAAGTTCAAGAGTGATTGTGTGAGAGGAAGGAAAGCGTGTATGTGAATGAGTGAAAGGATTGGATGAGAGGTTTCAAAAAGGTTTTAAATGTTTTATTGTGAAACAAAGCTTGTGAACTTTTAAAATAAATTTTAATTATTTTGTTTTAACTACCACAAAAATCCCACGTGTGTGTTTAGCATTTATCATCTGAAGTTATTTACATTTAGCACCCACTCTGACAATAATTCACCTCAGCACATATAACTCACAGTGTATTATTTTTTATATTGAAATCCTTCTCCATTTAACCCCTTTCTCCACATAGTTTGGAGGAAGGCGGTGTTTGTCCCTCGCCTCAGGCGTATCAAGCGGTGGTGCTTGGCTTGAGCAGGGAGTGTCCGCAGCCGGGCCTGGTGTTCAGAGCCTGTGTCGTGGCAGTCATCACCTCTGATACAAAGCTGCCTTATACTGAGAACATTAGTCCATCTAGCCCAGTTTTGCCTACTCTGACTGGCAGGGTCTTTCTCATTGCCTGCTACCTACAATTCTTCCACTGGAGATTGACCTTCTGCATGCAAACCAGGTGCTTTCTTACTGAGACAGTTAATAATTATTTATTTTATTTTATTTATTATATATGTATCCCACTTTTTTTCCTCCAAGGAACCCAAATAATCCTCCTTTTTATCCTTTTTATTCTATTTTATCTTCACAAAAACAACCATGCGAGGTAGGTTGGCTGAGAGGCTGTGACTGGCCCAAAGTCACCCAGTGGGTTTCCATGGCCAAGTGGGGACTATTATTATTATTATTATTATTATTATTATTATTATTATTATTATTTATTTATTTATATAGCACCATCAATGTACATGGTGCTGTACAGAGTAAAACAGTAAATAGCAAGACCCTGCCGCATAGGCTTACATTCTAATAAAATCATAATAAAGCAATAAGGAGGGGAAGAGAATGCACCAAACAGGCACAGGGTAGAGTAAAACTAACAGTATAAAGTCCGCACAACATCAAGTTTTAAAAGCTTTAGGAAAAAGAAAAGTTTTTAGTTGAGCTTTAAAAGCTGCGATTGAACTAGTAGTTCTCAAATGTTCTGAAAGAGCGTTCCAGGTGTAAGGGGCAGCAGAAGAAAATGGACGAAGCCGAGCAAGGGAAGTAGAGACACTTGGGCAGGTGAGAAACATGGCATCAGAGGAACGAAGAGCATGAGCGGGGCAATAGTGTGAGATGAGAGAGGAGAGGTAGGAAGGAGCTAGACCGTGAAAAGCTTTGAAGGTTAACAGGAGAAGTTTATATTGGATTCTGAAGTGAATTGGAAGCCAATGAAGAGATTTCAGAAGCAGAGTAACATGGTCGGAGCGGCGAGCCAAGAAGATGATCTTTGCAGCAGAGTGGTGAACAGAAACCAACGGACTGATGTGAGAAGAAGGAAGGCCAGAGAGAAGAAGTTGCAGTAGTCCAACCGTGAAATAACCAGCGCATGAACAAGCATCTTGGCAGAAGAGACAGACAAAAATGGTCGAATCCTGGCAATATTATACAGGAAAAAACGACAAGATTTAGCTACTGCCTCAATATGAGGAATAAAGGAGAGCGAGGAGTCAAATATAAAGCCAAGACTACGAGCTTCCTTGACCGGAGTAAGCGTAACATCATTGACAGTAAGAGAGAATGAGAGATGAGGAGAAGGTTTAGGAGGAAAAACGAGCAATTCAGTCTTTGCCATATTGAGTTTCAAACGACGATGAAGCAGCCAAACTGAGATATCTGAAAGACATGCCGAGATACGATCGTGAACATCAGGAGAAAGATCCGGAGATGACAGATATAGTTGTGGATCTCCCAACTCGCAGTCCAACACTTTAGCCACTACGCCACACTGACTCTCCTATTTATTTATTTATTTATTGCATTTCTATACTGCCCAATAGCCAAAGCTCTCTGGGCAGTTTAATTAGTGTGAATGAGTTTTCTTGCAAGCATGTATCTCCTCCAGGAAATGCCAATGTTGATTAATTCTCACCTTCCTACTCACATTTACATGATCCAAAGTCAGAAGTGCAGATCACTTTGTTTTTTGTAGGTCTCCTATTGACCTTAACAAAATCACCTCCAGCTAGGTAGACTCCATGCATCTGCAATTAGAAGACAGGGCTTCTGAATCAAAGAGAGTGACTTGGAGGGAGGCGCTAACTGTTGGTAGCCCCATTCAGAAGACACCTTAAACCATGGGTTTAACCATGGTGAATAAAGCTTTAGACACTGAGCACTGCCTCAGCATGGAATCTAGAAGCATGATCTCCAACCCTGTACCCCAAGACTTTTACGTGAAGTGTGAGAAAAATCAAAGTGTCAGTAGAAGAATAAGAACTTCTCTTTTTCCCTTTTTCTTTTACCCACTATCACTGTTTTCTCTGAGACAACATCATACATCCAGGGTCAAAGATCACAGAATCATAGAATAGCAGAGTTGGAAGGGGCCTACAAGGCCATCGAGTCCAACTCCCTGCTCAATGCAGGAATCCACCCTAAAGCATCCCTGACAGAGGATTGTCCAGTTGCCTCTTGAATGTCTCTAGTGTGGGAGAGACCACGACCTCCCTAGGGAATTGGTTCTATTATTGTTCTGCTCTAACAGTCAGGATGTTTTTCCTGATGTCCAGCCAGAATCTGTCTTCCTGTCACTTGAGCCCATTAGACTGTGTCCTGCACTCTGGGACAATCAAAAAGAGATCCTGGCCCTCCCCTGTGTGACAACCTTTCAGGTATTTGAAGAGTGCTATCATGTCTCCCTTCAGTCTTCTCTTTTCCAGACTTAACATGCCCAGTTCTTTCAGTCTCTCCTCATAGGGCTTTGTTTCCAGACCCCTGATCATACTCGTTACCAAGTTCACAATAGGAATGTGGTATGCACCTGTATTTTCTGAACTAGGCAATTCACACCTACAAAATTATTCTCTGTCTCAGATCCAGTATGGGGACAAACTCCCCCAACCCAATTCCATCCAGTAGTTTTCAACTCCTGGCTGACCACCCTTGCCCGACTTTTCTGCATTTCCTTTCCCAGTTTTTCAACGTCCATCTTCTCCTCTCTGTTCTCTGCTTGCTGCACTCTGCTTCACCTCCCTGGGCTGAGCTTGAGAAGTCCGTGTCTGTTCAGTATCGTATTTGTTGCTGTCGATCTCTGGAACAGGTTTATTAAGAGCACGGAGCTGAGAAAGGGATTGATGTATCAGGACGGTCTTCTAATCGCGGTTTCTCAGGGCCGCACAGATGGAGTTTGTTTTCCCTTATCGAGATAAGAGGCTAGATTTTGGACAGGCAGCACCTCAGCAACCAAAATTGCTTGCTTACTTTCCAGCTCACATCATCTGTTTGTAGCCCAGACAAGTTGTTTCAAGCTCCTAGCTGGCAGAGAAAGTTTGTTTATTTGTTACAGTATGTTTTTACCCCCAACTTCTTTCAAAACAACAGCCTCAAGGAACCTGATAGTAAAACATTTACAACACTCTTAAGACAAAAACAAACAAAAAACTAATTAATAACCATTGTGAAGCAGGTGAAAATAGACAAAACAGCCGAAAGGCCATTAAAACTAAGGACCATGTCTCATTAAAATTATTAAAGATATGAGTAAAGAGAACAGATTCTGCCTGGCCCTTAAAGGATAGCACAGAGATCACCAGGTGAACATGTCCAGAGAAGTGACTGTTATTGTATTTGTTAATTATATTTGTTGACTATAAGCACAATGTACAATTATTGTACAATGCACATTAATTAAATTAAATAAAGTTTTAAAAATCTTTTCTATTACTGTGGTAGATTGAGAAATTATCTCACACAGGTTGCTTCCTATTTTAT
This sequence comes from Elgaria multicarinata webbii, assembly GCF_023053635.1. Lineage (NCBI taxonomy): Eukaryota > Metazoa > Chordata > Lepidosauria > Squamata > Anguidae > Elgaria > Elgaria multicarinata. Next base: position 33,682,259 of record NC_086182.1, read on the forward strand.
TTTATTTTTTAAGATGACTTGGTCTCGGGCCATTCAGTTGTCTAGTAACATTTGCAGACCTATTTGCCAAATTGTTGGGGGGGGGAGGTTATCTGTATATTTAACCACCTTGGAGAAAGGAAAGGTCTCTCCCTTAAGTAAAAGCAATAAGACTTGAAACACTATTAGAAGAAGAATGGCCTGACTGTGTAACCAACAATCCTTTATTTTTAAGGACCCGCTTATCGATTTGTTTTCTAATGCACTTGTCATTCGATCATTTTAAAGGACATCACTTTTTTTATTGAGATGTTGCAGAAGTAAGAGAAGGCTGTATAAAACTGTCAGCCTACCAGCGCAGGCCATGAAATCCCCCCCCCCCATTAAGTTGTAGTTTCAGTGCTGAATTTGGTTAGAAGGGCCCAGGAATCAACATCTCCCCGCTCCTCGTCACTACAAGATTGTTTTCTCTGAAGATTACACTAAAGACCTGACTTTAGATAATTTCTTGTTTGAAACAGGCCCCTGCATGTTACAATATGGCTTACAATATCGACACTTTCTCCATTCCACCTGTTTTGTAATTGTTAACACAAATAAAAATGCCTTCTTAAGAACTTCACAAAACTCTGTGTGTGTGTGTGTGTGTACGTGTACACCTGCCCATGCACGCATGACAGTTCTCTCTAGTACAGCCTTCCTCAACCTGGGGCGCTCCATATGTCTGGAGCGCCCCAGGTTGAGGAAGGCTGCATCTAGTAGGTGAAAATGAACCTGCTTGGAGATACTGTTGCAATACCATCCATTCCGACATCATTGGCTGTCACTGACAGAGGTCCTCCAAAGTGGGGAGGTACCATGTGTCTCTGTGTGCAGAGCTGGCAGAAATGGATTGCGCCTACAAGTGTCAACCTTCTCTCTCAGGAGCCACGGGGGCTACATTGACAAAAAAACATGCTCTGTATGTGGCAGCCCCGTGTGAGCACTGAAGGATACCCAGGTTCTGGGCTGGCTCTTCCCACCCAATCTGGCCATTGGGCCTTCTGAAGCAAGAAGGGATCTGGTTTGTTGCTAGGCACTGGCTCTTCCAGGCTTCATCCCTTGACTCTCATGCCCAGCATGACTCCTGGCTCCTGGTTCCTGTCTTCGTCAACAGTTAGATCAGCCCAGATGCAGGGCTATTCCTCTTTGTCATAGTCTTGCTCAGAGCATATCAAACAGATCAACTGTGGAAAGCATGGGGTCGGGGAGGCAATGCGTCAAAGATATATTGTCTCCCCTGTCCTAACCCAAGGTGTAACCTTAGGAGGGGACTGGGAAGTGAGCTGTTGCCCTCCTCAAGCCACATACAACAGGGGCAAAGCATCAGGAGCACACCACGTCCTTTCAGTAAAGCCCTGCATATGGAGACGACTTTGTGGTAGAAACAAAACCTGACCACCCAATTTCACTGTGGTTGGCCTGGCCTTTACTCTGAGGGACCTTCTTGTGCTCCAATAGTTTGGGGTATCATTCCAATAGTCATATATAAAAAGACAACATGATGCTTCCTTCTCTGCACTTGCAAAACATGTCTTGTCCATGGCTAGATCAACCATCTGTCAGGGATGCTTTAGGGTGGATTCCTGCATTGAGCAGGGGGTTGGACTAGATGGCCTTGTGGGCCCCTTCCAACTCTGCTATTCTATGATTCTATGATTCTAAAGTACTGATAACTGTTGGGGCACATAACAACAACAACAACAACAACAACAATTTCTTACCTGCCTCTCCCTCTACATTGAGGCAGGAACAACATTAAGTACAACAATACAATATAAATCAAATTTATAAATCTCATTAAAAGAGCAAAACTGATTAAAAGATTATACTGATTATACATTCTATATATTGTTTTCATAGTCTTGTTTCCCCTTTTTCTTCCACATTATCCAAAATTCGGTAGCCCACGTCATTGTATGTCCTACGAGGTATAAATACGCCAGAGGGAGAGAACGTCACCATGATAGGATTGTAATGATTAGACACAAGGTGTAGATCTGGCCCCAATCCCCAAAACCCTGAGCTCTGGATGCTCCCCAAATCCCCTACGCTGTGGCGTTTCCTGCAAAAGGCCTCCTCCCAGCCATTGAAGGACCTGAGCAGGGAAGGCTGCCATCAGTATCTCTCTAGCCAGTCTGAAGGTTAACAGCGTGATTAAAATATTAGGAAAGCAATTGTCATCAGAGCGAAATACAGCGCCCTTGCCAGCATAAATCTGAACATGGCATCTAGGACTTCCCGACAGTTTCCTTCAGTGCCAGAAGTCTCTGTCTCTGCAGGCGAGAGTCATTCGCCAGTACAACAAATTGATCCAGCGAGACTGTCTGTGTGGACTTTCCGGCATTGTTGCTCCCTTTGATTTTCACTTGAACTAATCCCCTTCCACTCTGCTGTGGACGAGATCAGAAATCCAACATGGGCCAGTGCAATGTCCCTTATTTGTAGAGGTGTTCCCAGGGCTGGAAGGACTCACCTTTTGTCTCCTGCTGAGAATAAAACCAGGAATTCCTTGACAGCTTCATTCTTCTCTCCATCCCGTTTACCCATCGCTAGCTGGCTTCTTTCTCAGCACGTTTGTTCTCCTAAAAATAAATGCTTGTCAATTTCCTTATTTCAGAATGTTACAACTCCATGGCATTTAGCAGGGTGGGCTTTACTACCACAACTTTTGTTAGATTCAATATTTTCACCTGGCAGTTGTAGATGGGGAAAACACATGAATGAGAGTCAAAGGTAGCCGCATCTAAAGCATGAGAGGAAGCAAAACAAATGTAACGTGCACACATATTTGCTTTTGCCACACACTTTTGATGCCTGTCAAAGCTGTTCATTTCCCTCAGCCTGAGTATATGAGAAATCAGGCCTGGAGCCCCTTTGATTAATGAATACGGTTGGTTCACATCTCTGAGGCAGTGACAATCATCGTGGGCAAAGACCCTTGCTTATTAGCAGAGACTTTTCTTAATATTGAATCAGAAGTATTAAGGTGTTTTTCAGAGCTAGACCTCAGTACTGTGGTGGAATTCTACTAAATTTAGCCCATTCGTTCAGCAGGTCCTTTAAAGTTGTCCCTTTCTCCCTTGATGCTCTTAGTGTGGCAGTTTTTGTGAGGAAAAGTCATGACGGGGGGAGGACAGAGAAGGGCCTAAGAGCCTGAGGCACTGCAAGGTCTCAAAACTGCCACAGCATTGTCAAGAGTGAGCAAGTGGGACCTGACAAAGCCTGTCAGGGAGAGTTAGGCCTACTGTGACAAGGATACATGTGAGGCCTGCAACCTTCCATGTCGGGAAACTGTGGAAATGAGTGGCAGGGCCTAGCTTTGCCTATCAGTTTTGCATCTGTTGAAGTGGTGACAGGGCCATATGAGGATGCTGGCTTTGGGATCAAAGGTCTCCAAGCAGCAGGATTGGGAAAGTCCAGAAGGGCATATCCTGCTATAGGGCAATGGCAAGAGAAGATCATCACACAGAAAAGGACTGCTCATTACTTTGAATGAAAACAAGCCTGGCTCCCCTCTTGTTTGACACAGCCTTGTCATCAACAGGTAAATGTTGTTTCAGCAATTGCTAGAATTCTACTGAGCAGCTTTATAGCTGCTGCTACTGCTGACCCACCCCTTTTTAGGTTGTCATTAGGGTCCTGAACCAGAGCACGTTTCCTCCTCATGAATAGGACTCAAGGATATTGATGTGCTACGAAACAAGCACTGTCCCCTCCAACTCTATGCCTCCATCTGGATACAATCCCTTCCTTGCTCTTGCGGACCTGGAGGAGATCCTTGAGGGTCTGGAGTGGGAGAATGAGACCAGTCAGGCCATTTAGTTCTTCCAACACTGTGGCCTTCTTGAGTGGGGCATGGTCCTGGATGATGGTCTCAGGAGGGCAATCACCCTCTTTTGACTCCCTTTGACCCCTGCAAAAACACGGCCGCTGATGGGATCTTTCTTCTCTTCTGAAGTCTCATCTAGTTTTGGGGTGGTTTTACTGACAAGGTGGTGAGATATAACACTGACTCCCAGGGTTACACAGTTTAGCCTTGACAAGAGGAGATGATTACATCAGAGGTAAGAGAGAGAATGAGATGTGATCTCATCGTCTGAAGATGGCATGTTCACATTTTTAGGCAAATCAAGGACCAGCTACAGACACTGCATGATATTATGCAACATGTGTTAATTAAAGATAACACTGTGTCTTAATTATGTAGGCAGTGACATCCTCTGTTACCTTGTCTTAAGATTAAAACAAGAGCTTAACACCATTCTTTCATTCATAAATATCATATTCTCTTCTCTTCTCATCCTTGCCTTGAACCTGAAGCCTTTGGAAGAACTTAAGCCTATTGAAAGCATATATTGATCCAGACCAAGTTTTTTGTTTTTGCAAAATCCGTAAATTTGTGATTGTGTCCAGAAAATATTTTAACTCATACTTTGAAAGGTGCATTCCCCATCCCAAAAAAATCCCCAATCAAATGAACAAAAACCATAAGCCAATGTATGTTCATGCTTTAGTCAATGGGAGGAGAGTGAACTTTTTAAAACTATGAGAAAAATGTGCCCTTTTCCTGTTTGAGCGAGCCAAAAAAGAAGATGGAGATATAAATGGAAGTGTTGAAATGAGCTTCAAGGTGATTTTTGGATAATTTAGGCGAGCTCAAATATATGGGTTCTCCCATATCTAGCAAGGCACAACCTTCCTGCTGAAGGTGACTCCTGCCTGCAACATATAATAAGTGGGCCGTCACAAGCGTCAAGCAGTTGGAGTACATAGTTGAGGATGTGGGGAGATTATGTGTGAGTATAATGCAGTCCCACAAAGAACACAGTGAATTACCAACAAAAGGGGTATTTATTTTAAAAACACCCCAAGCTTAAAGAGCTCCCAGTGCACTATACAATTATCCACAGGCTTTACAGGGTAATTTTTTCATATATTTTCTCCCACACACACCTCAAAAGTGTTATCCATCTACTCCATCAGAGATGAAGCACTTAAAGTTTAAGTGACTTTGAGCAGAAAAACTCTAAAACGTTTTTGCATTCATCATAACTCTCAACCCCTGCACCTATCTTTCTGAGATTTGTAGGCTACTTTCCTTGGGTCACCTTGATGATGTATATCACTTTCATTGAAATTATACCCCCAAAGCATGGGGGTGTAAGTGAAACTTTTTTTTTTTTTTTAAAAAAAGCCCTAGACATTAAAAATTCCCATTGGTCACAACTCTCCCCTCCCCCAACATACCTATCTGTCTGACATTTGGCAGGATGCATCCACTCAAAAGAAGCAACCATGCCTGAAAATGTCATCCAGTTCTGCCAAGAAATAAAAAAAGTTATCAGCAGTTCTCTGTGGCAGAAACTCACCCTCTGGAAAAAAAAAAAACCACAACCCTCCCACATGAGGTCTGGGAGGCAGAAATTGTGGTACCTTTTGCACACCTCCTAAAACTGCACCTTTTCACCCAGGCGTTGGGTGAACTGCCTCCCACAAAATCCACCTTTTCCTTGCTTTTGGGTTTTTAAACTTTTATATTACGTTTTATCTTGTTGCGTTTTATGGTTTTAATTTTTGTGATCTGCCCAGAGAGCTTCAATATAGAAAGGTTCTGATTTGGACCCAAGTCGAAACAGGCAGCCTCTGAAGTGGTCTGAACTGAACCAGGGCACTTTTCAACTAGTCAAACAGGAATCCAGTCTGAATCTTTCCTCCTGCCCTCCAGATGTGTTGGACTACACTCCTGGCTGGGAATTATGGGAGTAGCAGTCCAACCCAGTACCATGTTAGGGATGAATGCCCTAGTATATACTCTTCTTTGTCAGGCCAGAGTGGTACACAAAAGAAGCATTTCCCAACTCTGGAAAGGAAGTCATACCAACGCTAATGTGGAGTTCCATGTGTGCACAGGAACCTCAGAGAGCTTTGGAGCCCCCTGTGTGCATCGGAGCCCCGGAGAACCATTGTTTGCATTAAACCTTCATGCTGAAATGAGAGGGGAGATGTAGGAGAACAAAATTATGTTTCATCTCATTGCTAGAATTTCTCAGACCAAAAGGAATGACTAAATATGTCTGTGGGGTAGGCACATGATGTGGATGGAGTAAAAGTCACTTAGAAATCTCATAGGCGCTGTAGAAAAGTGTTCCTTCTGCCCTTGAAACAGGCAAAAGGTTGATGGCCCTGTGGATTCTAATCCCAGTCAAATAAATCTGAGGGCGTGTGGGGTGCAGGGTATCACTCCAGCCTTGATTCCTCCCCCCTTCTCCTCATCAACACAATCCCAGTTTTAACAATCCATGTGTCAGTAAAGCAAGCTGTATCCTTTTGCTCCTGATAGCATCTAATTGGTTGTGGATAATCCTATATTAACTCTGCCGGCTGGATCAGACGGGGCCTCGTGTGATTCAGTCACGTCCCATCTCCGCAGAAGGTGCTGTTATCATGTTTATGAACAGCCATGCCAGGCGGGGAAATTTGCATATAAATAACCTGCCAGCACAGAGAGCACAGAGAGGCACCTGGTAACTACTTCATTTATTACTCTGGAGGGAGGCGGAGGCAAATGGACTGGCGTGGCGGGCAGCCATGGTGTGGCAAATTTGTCTCCCGTCACTGATTAGCCCAGGCAGGGTCCATGACCCCATAAATACAGCATGAGCGTGGGTGTACACTTGTGTGTGAGTGTGTGTGTGTGTGTGTGTGTGTGTGTGTCTAAAATTTACATACTGACTTTGCCACTTCACAGCTTCCACCAGGAGGCTGCAGAAACAGGGAGATCCCATCTCCCACAAGGCCACGGCCACAATGTGTAAAATCCTCTGCTGCAACTGGGGTTGGAGTGGGGGGATTTGTATTTGTTTGCAACCTGGAAACACTGCCGTTGTCGCTTGCAGGTCTTGAACTTGCATTCCCTTGCGCTTGGGCAGAATCAGACCAAGAGTCCTCCTGGCCCAGCCTGATGCCTTTAGGCCAGGGCTGTTGAACCTTAGGCCTGCGGGCCAAATCCAGCCAACCTCGGGTCCCACTGCCTCCTTCCCCTGGCTTCCCCGCCTCTCCAATGATCATTTGGTGATTCCCCAGCTTTTCAATGTCCCCGACCCCCATTCCGAAATGTTGAAATGCCTTTCCTAAGGCCAGTGAGAGTGTTAAAGCTGAACTATGGTGGTATTTTTTAGGGTTATGCAGGGACCTCCAGACCCACTTCAGAAGCTGATTTGGAGCATCCAAATTGGGTCCAATCTGCCTCGGCCCTCTGCAGACCCGGTCTGACCCACTTCACATCCAGATCTGAAGTGAGATCCAGACTTCTGAAGTGGAGCAAATGTTGTGGTTTCCTGGATGCCTGCTGGGTGGTTGTCCAAGGTGCTGAACCCATTTTGGGGGATAGGGCTCAACACTTTGGATAGCTCCTTTAGAGTTTGGTCTGGTTCTGACTAAAACCCAGAATGGATTCACATCCCCAGCAAAATTAGAGCCACCAGTCTGATTATGAGAATGACAATGTGATTAAAAGATGCTTAAGACATAAAAGAAACAAAGTAATGTTTATGTAGGCACTGTGAGTGCATGAACTCTTTCATAAAATTGTAATTATTCCTTATTCCCCATTGTCCTTAAACCAAGAATGATTTTTTCATGTCCTCCATTTCATATTAGGAGATAGAGCTGTTGGTAGACACACACACACACCACTGCCATCACTCACGATTTTCCACTGATCCTCTGCAATCAAAATCAATAATGCAAGTTAACAAGAGCTGGCCCAAGATTCTTCGCTGCGTGAAGAGTAAGATAGTACACACACATGTACACACACACCCATGCCAGGTACAAAAGCCAAATGGACTGGCAGCAGCTGAACTCCCTTCAACACCTGTTGGAACGGCATCTTCCACTACACCTGAAGTCAACAGGCTTGGGTTAAGGGATTCAGGGCAGGATGCAAACGCATAACACTCTCCTCCAAACGCCTTGCTGCCCCCTCCCAGCCTCTGCTGCTTAAGCCACCACCTCACTTTGCCTAATGGGAGGGCCGGCCCTGAAGGGAACCGTTCGTAGCAAGAGCAGTGGAGGAGGGGGATTTAGCAGTCTTTAATCACTCCGATTCTGTGAGAACTGAAGTATATTAAGGTATAACTAATCTGTGCCCAGGGTGGCCTCTGAATTTACAAAGGAGAATTCTACAGAGAATGCTGCTACTGCTACTAGTGATGGTTTTTCTGAACGGGTTTTTTTGTCAGCATTGAAAGCCCCTTTGCCCCTTAAAATGTTAGTTGTGTGTTTTTCCAGAGATGTCTGTAAACAGGGACAAAAGTATTAGGCAGTATTGTCTAAACTCTGAGTAGGTTTTGCCTGCCCTCAATGACATCAGCAAATGGCCAAATCTGATGGTGTAGTATGACATTGTCAGGTTCACTTTATGGTTCCTGGTTGGCTAGGGTCACTCTAGGAAGGAGCCTTAACAAAAGGCAAGGAAGTGTGAACAAAGAGGGGAAACCATGTCATTGAATGGGTTGGGGAAATAAATGCGAACATTCACATGCTTAAAGGTTATCTGGGGAAATATTTCTTTCCTCTCCAAAAGCATCATTTTTTACTTGACAATTGAAATGGGCAAGTATTCAGTACAGCCCTAGAAAGGACAAAGCCTAGAAGAAGAAGAAAATGGCAAGGTGCATTGAGAAGGTGGGATGAAGCAGACAGCAAAGTGGAAATGTTAGTGAACTAGGTTTGCCTTATTGGATGTGAGTTGTTTATGTGTCATTGCTATGGCAACAGAAAGTTAAGGTGGTAGATACTAATAACGCTGTCACAGTGAAAGCACTAATGGAGTCTATTAGAACATCACAGTCCACTTTGGCAACACAGTTTGGGTCAACATCTTTGCCTTGTATGCAGCCAAAAGTAAATGGTTCAATAATTTTCAGAGCACACTGTTAAAATGAATGGGAAAAGCTGTTGTAGGACTGGAGAAGAGGCTCTGATGGTAAATGAAATTATTTTTGATGCCTTCATTTCTGGTTAGCCCTGCAGTACTCCAGAATGTCAGCTTCTAGGCTCCTTGGCCACTGTAGAACTGGGGTGGGGAGAGAGAGAGAGAGAGAGAGAGAGAGAGAGAGAGAGAGAGAGAACACAAATGAAACTGATCACATTTTCAGAATTCAAATTGGGTAGTTGACATTTGACCCCCAAAACTGGATATCAGAATTCTAAGCTGAGGTATTTTGGTTTTGTCACCTATTCAAGGAGATGTTGATATTCTATGCAAGCTCATTGGATATCAAATGTTGATGCTGAATAATATGTCTCAATGGGTTCCCAGTATTCACAGATCTTCTGAATATTCTCTATGGGAATTCACAGAGAGGATTTTGAGAGGTTTGAGGGCATATTCATTTCAGTTCCATGGCTCAAGATTTAAGGTCCATTTTATATAGAGAAGCATCAGTGATGGCTCCTAAATCATTCTAGGTAATATGTATATCCTCTACCTAGATGGTTAGATGGAGGGACACCTTGTTGAGATATTCCAATATAATCTGCACCCTACTTGGGTGCCAAGGCTGGAACTGGAGATAAAAGGGGAAGCAGACTCAGGCTGCAGCCATCAGCTGGTGTTTGTGTGTGAGAGGGATACTGGGAAGATGTACCCACTGTTTCCCAGGAATGACATCCACCCAGGGGGGAGACCAACCTGGTCCATCTATCAGCCAGAGAAGAAGCAGTTGCAGGGAGCTGATGTCCCCCTCCCTGCCAGAAAGAACACTCAGCTCCAACTTGCTTTAGCTCTGGGACTGCAGAATTAAGGGGAAAAGATGGCTTTGGCCCCATCCTATAGCTTAGGAACAAGAGAGGCTCATTCAAGTAAGAACACCAGCAATATAACATCAGCCACACCCAAAGCACATCCCGATGCCCACTGGCATCTGGCAGCCTTGTTCTGGTCTGGGAAAACTGGTCTCCCTCCTCTTCCTTTCCCCTCTGCTCCCCTTCCCTTGCATACCAAAGGCACATTCCTGTCAGCTTTCTAATCTGGGCTTGTACCACTTCAGAATGCAGGTGGGGAATTGCATGATGAAATCTTCCCCTCAAAAGTGCAAATGTTCCCTGCCCGTGGAAATCTAGCATTTCAAGGGATTCTGTGGGTGAGGGAAAACATTCAAAATAGTTTGTCTTTATTGATTACGTGTCTATACCACCCCATCGCTGATGCGCTCTGTGATCTCATGTGCATTGTAGATCAGTCCAGGCTCCAAACAGCATCCATCAACCCTGGAAAAGATGTAAAGCATTTGACTTAGAAGAAGATAAACTGGAGGTTTGGAAGGAAATGGGTTACAGCTAAATTTTAGGGATATGGTCTGAGGTATTGAAACAAGGGATGGGAAGAGCTGTGAACACAACCCTCTGAGACGTGCTGCTGTGTGCATTCCATTGTTGCGGTAAGAACATAAGAAGAGTCATGTTGGGTCTAGCCAAAGGCCTATCTAGCCCAGCACCTTATAAAATGCCTCTGAGAAGCCCCAAAACAGGACACAAATGCAACAGCACCCTCCTGCTCATCTTCTCCATCAGCTGTTATTGAGATCCATGTTGCAACTGATCCTGGAGGCAATATATAGCCAGCAGGACCAATAGCCTTGTGCTCCATGAATCTGTCTCCTTCCCTTTTAAAGCCATCCGAGTTGGTGGCCATCACTACATCTTGTGGTAATAAATGTTGATGGTTATCTATGTGCTGGGCCCGTCCTGAATCTCCCACCGTTTATTTATTTATTTATTACATTTCTATACCGCCCCATAGCCAGAGCTCTCTCGGCGGTTTACAAAAGTTAAAAACAGTAAACATTAAAAAAAGTATACAAAATTTTAAAAAATCATCAGAAACATAAAAACAACACCATGTACATTGATGGTGCTATATAAATAAATAATAATAATAACAGTATCCATCTAAAAACAACAGTTCTGGGGTCAATTAAAAAAAAAAAACTTAGCATTGTTAAATGCCTGGGAGAAGAGAAAAGTCTTGACCTGGCGCCTGAAAGATAACTATGTTGACGCCAGGTGAGCCTTATCGGGGAGATCATTCCACAGTCAGGGGGCCACCACTGAAAAGGCCCTCTCCCTTGTTGCCATCCTCCGAGCTTCCCTCGGAGTAGGCACTCAGAGGAGGACCTTAGATATTGAGCGCAGTGTACGGGTAGGTTCATGTCGGGAGAGGTGTTCCACTGTTTAGCTTCATTGGATGACCCCATTGGCTTCTTGTATGATGAGAGAAAGAGAAAACTTTGCCCTATCCACTTACCCGACACCCTATCTCCTCTCTGTTTTTCTGAAGGCACAAGATACAGCATTCTTGCTAGGGCCATGCAGGTCTTCATCTGGACAATGCCTGCATGGGGGCTGGGACCATTACAGAAGAAAAGTGAGATGTAAATAAATAGCATCAAAGGGGTTCATACAGGGGAACTTCCTTCCTTCCCTTGACAGGTATTTTCCCCCACTATGGCAGATGCAGGAGACCAGGTGGAGAACAGAAGTGTTGTAACATGCCAAGGGTACAGTCAGGCTGAGGAATCAAAGGCGAGATAAACAAACATATTTGCAATACTGAAAGCTGTTTTTGCCAGTGACTCCTCTCCCGCCCGCCCCCCTCCACCTCTCCCCGTACCGTCCTTCTCCTCCCTGCTCACTCCACCTCCCTCGTAAGTAACACAAATGAAACAGAAACAATTAATATAATGGCAGCCACAGGGCGAAGTGCGAGTCCCAACACAGAAGAAATAAATGGATCCCTCATTTTTCCCCTTGGCTGAGCATTCAAACAAATTCCAGCCAGCAGAAAAAGGGAAACAAAGGAAGTTCAAAGAGAAAATAATGAATTGGATGGAATAAACAGCTAATGGCCTACAGATACTATCAAACTGGAGCCAAGAGAGAATGCTGAGCTGTGCAAGAGGAGAACCGATCCATCTCTGAGGTGTGTGTGGGAACCATGGATATGGAAGATAACACAGCCGGTGTGATGATTTGCTAACTGGATTTTCCAGGAAATTGGTCTATAACTGGTGGGGCATAACCTAGAACTGGGCTGCATTCCAGCTTAAGGTGGGTTGCACCACATGAACCACTGCATAGTTAATTTATGGAATTCACTACCACATGGAGGACTGTGGTGGAGCACATGCTTTGTATACAGAAAATCCCAGGCTCAGTCTCTGGTGTCATCTCTACATAGGACTGGGTGGGTGGGGGGTGGGTGGAAAATTGCCTGAATCTCTGGAAAGCCATTGCTGCCAGTCAGAGTCAACCATACTGGACTAGATGGACCAATACGACTTCTGGTGTTCTATTCCTAAAATGACCACCATGCCAATGCTGCCATACTAACAAGTGATTAGATTAGGCTACCAATGGCTGCTACCTATAATGACTATATATTACCTCCAGTATCAGAGGTGGTATGTGTGGCGTTACACCCCACAAGTCAGTTCCCTAATGCATGCCTTAGCATTTGTAAGTCTGGTGTGTTTAGAATGTTGACCTGAGTGGGTGGAGTTCGAATGTCCTGGGAGGTGGAGGAGTGATATATAAGGGAAGGACTGGGGAGATTGTGAGCTCTCTCTGTGTGTGTTAGCTCTGTATGTTAGCTCTTGGTGTGTAGAGTACTTGGGTTCTGGAGAGTTTGAGGTTCAGTGTAGAGAGTGGTGTCTTTTGAGGGTGGTGCGCAGATAGTCAGTATATATTAATACTGACAATAAAGAAAGTTCAAGAGTGAATGTGTGTGAGAGAAAGGAAAACGTGTATGGGAAGAGTGAAAGGATTGGATGAGAAGTTTCAACAAGGTTTTTTGAAATGTATTATGAAACAAAGCTTGTGAACTTTTAAAATAAAATTTTAATCAGTTTGTTTTAACTACCACAAAAATCCCACGTGTCTGGCAACTATCATCTGCAGTTATTTACATTTAACACCCACTCTGGCAATAATTCACCTCAGTACACATAATTCACAGCGCTTTAATTTATTACTGAAATCCTTCCCATTTAACCCCTTTCTCCACCTAGTTTAGAGAAAGGCGGTGGCTGTCCCTCGCCTCAGGCTCCTCAAGTGGTGGGGCTTAGCTTGAGCAGGGAGTGTCCGTGGCCGGGCCTGTTGTTCAGAGCCTGTGTCATGGCAGTATGCCTCTCCATACCATCCTGGGGAACATGATCAGGAAGGTGCTATTGTACTCATGCACCACTTGTGCACTTCCCATTGGGGTACATCGTTGGCCACTGTGCAAACAGAATGTAGGATAGGCCTTTGGCCTGATCCAGCACAGCTTTTCTTATGTTCTTGTGACACCTTCTTTCTTTGGTTTAGCTTTTTCCGCTTTTGTTTTTTCAAGAAGAGAAAGACTGGAGAAAAACATAGACAAAGTGGGGAGAGAGAGAGAGAGAGAGAGTGATGGAGAGAGAAAAACAGAGATATGCAGTAAATAATTAAAAGTGCTTTCAATGTTTTGAGGAGAAAGACATTCTGGCCTCTGCTGCCAAGGGCCCCTGGGAGGAAATGTCCCTTCCCTGCCTGGAAGAACATTGTGGTAAGCAGAAAGTTTGGCCTGGTCCTGCCATCAGCTGCAGGGAGCTTGCTTTCACCCTCCCCTCCCCCCCCCCCCAAAATGGACATAGCAACATAGGTTTGAGGGCTCTGAGATCTCTGGGGCAAACTTTTCTGGCTTGGGTTCACCGTCAGAGAAATCAAAGGGATTGCAATCACATCGCAACCCTTCTGGACACATTTTTGTGCAGTGCCAGCCAAGATATTATACTGCCTGAAGCAGAGCCCAAATTGGAACATAGGAAGCCAAGCCGCCTTATAGTGAGGCAGACCATTGTTCCATCTAGCCCAGTATTTCAACACTGACTGGCAGCACCTCTCCGAGGTTTCATGCAAGATCTCGTAGCCTACCTGGAGATGCTGGGGATTGAACTTGAGACCTTCTACGTGCAAAGCATATGCACTACCACTGAGCTATCCAATCTCCCAAAAAATGTCCACCTGCGTTCTGAAGGGGTATAATCCCAGGTGAGAAAAAACATAGGAAGCTGCCTTACACCACATGATACTATTGGTCTATCTAGCTCAGTACTGTCTGCACTGACTGGCAGTGGCTCTCCATAGTTTTAGACATGAGTTTTTCCCAGCCCCGCTTGGAGATGCTAGAGATAGAACCTGAGGGACATGATAGAGGTGTACAAAATTATGCAAGGTGTGGAGAATGTGGATTGGAGACATTTTTTCTCCCTCTCTCATAATACTAGAACCTGGAGCCATCCCATGAAGCTGATTGGTGGGAGATTCAGGACAGATAAAAGGAAGGACTTCTTCACACAGCACATATTAGACTATGGAATTCACTACCACAAGATGTGGTGATGGCCACCAATTTGGATGGCTTTAAAGGGATGGTGGTGTTGGATAAATTCCTGGAGGTGAAGGCTATCAATGGCTACTAGCCCTGATGTCTATGTGCTATCTTCAGTATCAAAGGCAGTATGCCTATAGACACCAGTTGCTGGGGAACATGGGTGGGAGGCTGCTGTTGCACCATGTCCTGCTTGTGGGTCCCTGGTCGACAGTTGGTTGGCCACTGTGTGGATCGAATGCTGGACTAGATGGACTGTTGGTCTGATCCAGCAGGGCTCTTCTTAAGTTCTTGTGTTCTTATGACCTGCAGCATGCAAAGTATGTGTTCTACCAATGAGCCATGGAACCTCCTGTCCCAACCCTCAGTTGCCCTCTATCTGCAAAAGTGAGGAGAAGGACAGATGGGGTTCTGCCACCAGCTGGAGAAAGAAGGACTATTGAGACAGTTGCACCACTTCTCTCCAAGCAAGAATGCCAGCAGCAAGGGAAGATCAGCGAAGCCCCAACTGAATATAAATGCCTGATTCCAGTTCACCACTCCATGCTGGCATCATCAAGCTGATCTCCCCCTCTACTTCATCCCTCCCCTCCCCTCCCCTTCCTTTCTGTCTCTTGTCTTTTAGCTGGCAAGCCTGAGAGCAGGGCCTGCATTTCACTTTCCTTTAAGTATTGTGCCACCCACCTGCACTTGGTTAAGGTTAAATATCTGACTGATGTGAGATGCTTTGGGGGGCAATATTTATCTACAAAGCGGGGCAATTCACTTAGTTAGGGTTAAAGCTAAGCCCTCCCTGGTCTGGAAAGGTTAAAGACTTCTGCTCAAGGCAGCCAGGGATGACCCAGTTGATATTTCCACTGACAGAAGCAAGGGAAACATTTGCTCCGTCCTTACTAGTGTCAATAGCAACAGAGCTCCTTCCTTAAAATACAGATCATCTGTTCAGTCCAAGACACAAGAAAACTGTAGCATACAGCTGAGGCTCTTACAAGAGTGTTTCCAAAACTCTCTTCATTTAAATTTCTGCCTGGATTTCGGAGCTCCAAATTAACTCTTTCATTTGTTTGTTTGCCTTACCACCACCCAAGTGGAACTGATGGAATATGAATCCTCCATCGTAGGGCTGGTGCCAGTACCTGGCATCACTAGGCAAGTGCCAGGGCCCTTACAAGTTGGCAAGGCCCATTGCAGCTGCCTAACCTGGGTCCCCCTTGATAGAAAATGTTGCCCTGCCACCCAGAACAGCATGGCGCAAATAATTTCCCACACTACCCCTGAAATAGCATCACTGTGGGGTATTATGTGAAATTCAAATGCTGGCTCGACTTGGTTGCCTGCCATCACCAGGTAAGCCTGCCGGGACTTTCTCTCCTAGTTAAATTGGAGATTGAAAAGACTGGGACAGTTGAGCAGAGTGAAGCAGGAGAGCAATAAAGGAAGGAATAGGGGAAAGGCTCTTATCCCTGGCTACTTAAGAGGAAAGTTCCAATAGAATGGGGACAAAGAGCCCATTCCATTGTCTCAGTTCATATGTGGAGGAAACCGTAGATGTACATGATAAAGGGGACTTTATGGGAGTGTGGCCTTTGCTAGACCTACTGTTAAATCTGGGGAGAGCCCATGATGCAACTATCATGGGCTGTCGCCCTAGTCCAGACGTCACATGCGAGCAATGGAGGAGAGCTGTCGTGCCCGCCATTTTTTGTTGTTGTTGTTTTTCAAGGGCCGGATACACATGAATGCTCATGTGGCAGGTACATTTTTTTTAAAAAAAAAAAGGTTTCTCCAATCCCCCCACCCTGCCCCCGACCCCCCCACCCTGCCCACAATGGATGCAGCACTCCTGGGGAGGGCTGTGTCCTGTGCATGGCTCCCGGCTCCTCGAAAGTAATCGTGCACGGAGCTGGGGAAAACCACTTACATGGGCCACACATTCACGGTCTCAGGCTCAGCCTGAGACCATGGGAAATACCATGCCAAAAGTAGTGCCCAATATCCCAGGGCAAGGGAGGGTTGATCCCTGCCTGAGCCCGGGATCCCCTGTGCATCATCTGGATGCACAGGGGTGATCTCAGGTATCAGCCCAGGATAACCCCTTGTCTAGCTAAGGCCTCAGTTATGCTGGGGGAAGGTTATTCCTTCAAGATGATTGCCATCTTCTGAGAAAATCATCTTCTGAGCAAACCATAACTTACATGATAAATTAGGCTGTGGGGCCCAGTTGGGAAGGGCATGGTTCTCTCCTTGCAACTGTCTGCACCTCCTTTGGGAAATCCTGGACTGAAGGTAGGCATGAAAGGGCTTTAGATGGATCTCTCCCAGGGCTTCTCTATACTCAGCCGAGGCCTGCTCAGGCAGCGACAAACATATTTGGTGAGTGATTGCACGTAAAGGATATTACAGAGAAGACTGTTTAATCTTGCAGGTGAAGGCATAAAAAGAAATTAATGCCTGAACAAACTCAAATTAGAGATAAGGCATTTAATTGTTCGCGGCGAGGGCAATTCATTACTGGAACAGGCGCATCGAGGAGGTGACGGCTTCTCTGACATTTGCAGCTCCCAAACGAAGACTAGATTCTCTCCAACGGAATACATCACTAGCCGGTGCAAACCAGATAAACACACACACACACACATACACACATGCACACACACACACACACGATGAGAAAAGGAAATTAATTTGGTACTGCTGAGTGATTCTGTTGGTCCCTTTGTTGACCTCAAAATCTGTTAATACTTTTGGAGAAAGTGGAAATCCATCCAAAGCCCTCTCCTCCCTTTCTGAATTGTGAACAAGTGCATTTTTAATGCCAGGCCTTCCCTCGTCTCATGCCAAGTCAAGGCCATGTTGGGCCAGTTTCAGTGGCTCTGGGTCTTGAACCAGGAACTGCATTTTCTGAGTTAGAGACCTAATCCCAAAGGAACCTGGGTCTGAGTAAGACTCAGAGGCCTCTACAGGGGCAGAAGGAAACAGACGTGTGACTGGAAGACAGAATGGAGCCTTTGAGTTGGTCTACGTCCTTCTGTGGTTTATTATTATTATTATTATTATTATTATTATTATTATTATTATTTATTTAGTGGAGTCAGCGGCTCACTGGGATGCAGTGTTGGGACTTTTTTTTTTATTAGCAGGGATGACAAGCCTAGAATTCCCTGTTCACTCTGAGCTTAGCTGCAATCCTTACAGCAGCTGAGGTGAAATGAAATTTCTTAGCGACGATATACTGTTCCTTGTTGTAATGTAAAACATTTTAGGTGGCTTAGTCTTGAACAGCAATTAAGTCCCATGTATTTTACAAAAGTCCTGCTCCTAAGCAGATGAATCATAGAATCATAGAATAGCAGAGTTGGAAGGGGCCTACAAGGCCATCGAGTCCAACCCCCTGCTCAATGCAGGAATCCACCCTAAAGCATCCCTGACAGATGCTTGTCCAGCTGCCTCTTGAAGGCCTCTAGTGTGGGAGAGCCCACAACCTCACCAGGCAACTGATTCCATTGTCGTACTGCTCTAACAGTCAGGAAGTTTTTCCTGATGTCCAGCTGGAATCTGGCTTCCTTTATCTTGAGCCCGTTATTCTGTGTCCTGCATTCTGGGAGGATCGAGAAGAGATCCTGGCCCTCCTCTGTGTGACAACCTTTGAAGTATTTGAAGAGGGCTCTCATGTCTCCCCTCAATCTTCTCTTCTCCAGGCTAAACATGTCCAGTTCTTTCAGTCTCTCTTCATAGGGCTTTGTTTCCAAACTGGAAAACTCCCAGAATTGGTTTGTTGATATGGGTCAACACACTGTGGCTATGGGAACTGTCATGATGAGCAGCTGCACTTCAAAATTTGCCACCACACCACTGGTTGCCTGCTCCCCAGAATTGTACCTTTCGCCTGCTGCGTGTCCGACTCTGGCTGAAGCACTCACCCAGATCCAGCAACTCACGTTGTTCATCCCGAAAACAGAAGGCTGTTCAACTCCAAAACAATTGAAGTCTTCTCGTGAAGGACCACATAGACCAGTGAAAAAGGAGCTGTAGCCCAGTGGCGCAGCGCATGCGTTGAATGCAGATGGTCCCAAGTTCGATCCCCAACATCTCCAGGTAGGACTAGACAAAACTAGGGATGGGCAAAATCGGCGAGTTCTCGACCCACCAGTGTTGCTGCCTGCCTCTGCCGAGTGCTCATGAGGCTCACAAGAACTCAGCAAACACCCACCCAGGCTTCCTGCATCAATGGCAGCCACCATTAACTCACCGGGGGAAGTGCACAATTTCTGGAGGCTCCCAAAAAAATTATGTGTTCAGCAACTCACATCACAAGCTTGCAAATGTATGGACTTTGGCTGCAGGTTGCATTCAGGTCTGTGCTTGATTCTGGGAGGTGTGGACTTAATAAACCCTGTTCAAAATCATACTGAAACAAATATCTCCTACATCCCTACTGGTTGGTCATTGTGGGAAACAGGAGGCTGAACTAGTTTAGGCCTTTGGTGTGACCCAACTGGACTCTTCCTATGTTCTTCTGTTCACTTGACAACTGAAAAGGTGCAGTCCCCTTCTCCTCCTCCTCGTTATCCTACCACCTCATTCTGCTGCATCTGTAGATCAGGTCTGAGACGCCTTTGCTGCTCATCAAGGGTTTGTTTTATTTCGTGAGTTAGTTATCCATGGATTCAAAGCATTTATAACCTGCTGTTCAGTCTAAAGACTCCCAGAATAGCTTACAAGAATCAATCAGTCCTTTTACAACTTCATTGGCTGCCAGTCCAGGTCCAGGCCCAATTTAAAGTGCTGATACTAACATACGAAGCCCTAAATGGGTTGGGGGCAGGTTATTTGAAGGAACGCCTCCTCCCATATGTACCTGCTTGGACCTTAAGATTATCCACAGGGGTCCTTCTCCATGAGCCCCTGCCAAAGGAAGTGAGGCAGGTGGCTACTAGGCGGAGGGCTTTCTCCGCTATGGCACCCCGGCTGTGGAATGAGCTCCCTAAGGAGGTCCTCCTGGCACCAACTGTATTCTTTTTGTCATCAGCTGAAGACCATTTTATTTTCTCAGTATTTTAACACCTAAATTTAAACTTTGCTGTTTTAATTCTGTATTTTAATCCTATATCAATTTCTGCTGTGTGGTTTTACCCTGGTTGTGCTTTTTATATTGTATTTTGTATTTGGGTTTTTAGATTGTTGGATGTTTTATTGTGCTTCTTAATGGTTGTAATTTTTGTGAACCCCCCAGAGAGCTTCGGCTATTGGGCGGTATAAAAATGTAATAACTAAATAAATAAACAAACAAACAGTCAAACAGTCCCTGGCCTCAGACTCACAACCTAAAAGACATGAGGCTGCCTTACTGGCAAGGGCAGTCATGGCAAACAAGCCTTCCAGAATGGCAGCACAGCCCATCGCTACTAGATCTCCCACTGCACTCAGGGGAGAGTTGGATGTGTTTTACAGTATGCTCTCAGTTTTTGTGAGTCCCAACAGGCCTGAAAGGTGCCCCATGTCAACTGAGTGGACACCCTAATACAACCCAGAATCCTCTACAACTGGCATAACACGGCAGACATGCAGAGGTTCCTCAGCAATGCAGCCCATGAAGAATGCTCTAGATCAGCCTTTCTCAACCTGGGGCGCTCCAGATGTGTTGGACTACAACTCCCAGAATGCCCCAGCCAGCTGGCTGGGGCATTCTGGGAGATGCAGTCCAACACATCTGGAGTGCCCCAGGTTGAGAACCACTGCTCTAGATTGTCTCTTGATGCCGAAGAGGTGGAGTGAAAATAAAGATGAAAGCTGCTTGGTCTGAGCAACAGAATAACATTCACTGACCTTTCAAGGTTTTATTCTCAATTCCCTTTGCCTAGAGCTTTTCTCCTTGTTATCCAGATGGGATGCGTTCCAAGTGGATGTTTTGCAAAACTCCTGAGGGACAGTAGCAACTCAGGACCAGCATTTTAACCTTGGTTCAATGTCTGTTTTCTTGTAGAGTCCCTGGGGAACATCACAAAGCTTTTACTGGGAAGAGAGCTACCATGTCGAATAAAGAACCTTCCTCGAGGCTAAGACTTCCTGGCCCAGAAAGTGATGGGGAATGTATCTAGGCAGATGTTCAGCAGGGTTGGCTGTGATTTTGGACAACTTTGAAGGGAGTTGAGATGCCCCAGCAGATAAATGAAAGACATGAGCATTGTGGTTGTACCCAGTCCTCCTGTTTCATTCATTGCTGTGAATTGCCCAAAGAATTCTTGCTATTGAGTGATAGAGGGATGTCATGAATGAACCAAGGAATCATTTTTGAGCCAAAATAAATCTTTTTAAGGGGGGGATAAAAATATTTCTTCCAAACACTTTGTGAGAATATTCGCTTTTTAAAATCCTGTTTGATGCTAGAGTTCTCTATGGCTCCTCCTGCTTTATTTATTTATTTATTTATTTATTGCATTTATATACCACCCCATAGCCGAAGCTCTCTGAGCAGTGTACAAAAGTTAAAAACAGTAAACATTAAAAACAAATATACAAAATTTAAAAATGTAAGAAGCATAAAAACAACAGTATCTTGTGAAAACAGCTATTCTGGGATCAGTTTAAAATAAACAAACTCAGCCCATGTTGTTAACTGCCTGGGAGAAGAGAATGGTCTTTGGTGCCTTAATGGTTCCAGTCCCCACTTGGCCATGAAGCTCACTGGGTGATTTTGGATCTGTCACAGACTCTCAATCTAACCTACCTCACAGGGTTGTTGTGAGGATAAATGGGGAGGAAGAGGAAGAGGAAGAGGAGGTAAGCTGCCTTGGGTTCCTTGCAAGAGGGTGGGATATAAATGCAATGTACAGATATTCTTGACTGTTTCACAGCCCTTTCACTGATCACTTGAGTGGAGTCTGTGGACCATTAGTGGTGTAAAGACCAGAAGTTTCTTTAGAGGTTCATGACAATGCTTGGTGGTAGCCGATTATGGTGCTGGTCTCTGGGAAGTTTGCAGTTCCAGCAGAGGAGTCTATTCAGCACTCTCAAATAAAATTTAGTGCAGCGGCTTGGATTATTCTGCAGAAATCTCTTGGATGGTTTTATCCATCCCTAATTGGAGCGGTGTGATGCCTGGCTCCACAGCGCTCTCTAGCATTATGGAGTAATTACAATGTCGCTGTGTGATTTTTCCCACCTGTCAGGCCAAGAGGGAGGGTTTTTCTACCAACGCTGAAATCCCCTCGGGCATTTTTCCCCCTTGCTCCCGAAGATGCAATCTCCAATTCCATTAACCTCTTTCTGCAAATAATGCACAAGTGGGCTGGAGATGACAAGCAGATGCCAAAGAGTAGGAGTCTGCCACTCTGCAAAAAAGCAGAACGTTTCCCCTGCCTGCCGCCGTCGCAACAGCCTCAACTCTGAAGGACACAGAAGAGGGAAAATAAGGGGTCATGATTAACAGTTCCCAAAGCTGTCAGTGCCTGGGGAATTGACTCAGAAGGGCTGTAGAAATTGCACAGAGACAAACAGCTCACTTGGCATAGCTGAGACACCACTGGCACAAACAAATGGCCGTCTTATCTATTCCACGGGGTGATCCATTTATTTAATTTTTGTATATATACGAACACACAAAGCTGCCTTATACTGAGTTAGGCCATTCCCACTACAGTCCCACTACAGGATCCTCTGACAGGCAGTAGGTTGCTGGGATCTTTTCCAAACCCTTTCAGACAAAAATGGAGACCCTGGGGAGAGCCAAAGGTTTCATCACCCTCTGCATCATTTTTTGCTGCTGCAACCACCTGTGTTGTGATTAGGGCAGAAGTGATGATTGCACACGCTTCTGCTGGTGAGCACCATTTACACACACACACACACACACACACACAGAAAGAGAGAGGGCAGAAAATTTTGCCTTCACTCTGATTTGGCTTCAGGATGTTGTCACATCATTGCCTCGGGCCATCATAAAGCAATCACAGTGGAGGCAATACTTCCTGCCTTAACTCTGGATGAGGGTGACCATATTTTGGAAACCAAAAAGGAGGACAACGTCCCCAGCCCCCAAGGGGGCATGCCCACCCAAACATGGCCTTGGTCACATGTCTGATTTCACAGCACACAATTAAGACAAACCTGTTCTGGATCCCTGTGGGAACGACAACAGAAATGCCTGCTGGCAGTGGTGGCTCCGGGTTTTTGAGGGCCCTTGGCCAAGACACCTGCATGGGTTCCATTCCTCAGCTGCTCTGGCTCCTCCTCCTCTTCCTCACCATGGCTACCCCTTGCTCGCTTGATAGGCAGAAAGCCAGGGAGCAAGCAGGCAGGGGCATCTTGTTTTTTTAATGTTTACTGTTTTTAACTTTTGTAAACTGCCCAGAGAGCTTCAGCTATGGGGCAGTATAGAAATGCAATAAATAGATAAAACTTGGCCATCTCCTGCTCCTCCTCCACCACTGCCATTAGATTGGCCACGTGAATTGCCAAAAAAAGAGGAGACTGGCTTGCATAAAATTTGAATATGCTAACATTTAGAGTTAATTCTTGTAATTTAAATAGAAATACGGGACATTGCACCATAGTGTGGAAGACTGTGGCCAGGAGACCTGTGGGCCTCGTTGCTCAGTCTGATGTGCAGGTGCTGTTGATGGGCAGATTCCTTTCGCTCTTCCTTCTGAGGGGTCCTTATCTTTAAACCAGCACAGACAAGTCATCCCTTCCAATACTGGCCGCCTTCGAAAGAGAGGGCAGACCCTCTGGCAGCCCTTCAAGTAGAGGATTGTCCTCTGTAAAAGAGGACACCGGCCCATCCTGGGTCTTAGCCGGAGAAAGAGGCAGGTGAACAACCAGGCTGCAATGGTGAAGGTGAGGAGTGAGACCAGGGGGCCCCTCTTGTCCGTGGGCCCTTGTCCGTGGGCCCCTGCTGCGTTGTGTGCCCTTGATAGGTGCCCAATCATACCTACCCCTGACGCCCTGACCTGCCTATCAGAAATCAAGAGTACAACTGCAGCTGCTCCACCTCGCTTTGTCGCGCTCACCGCCCTGCTCTTCAAAGCATTGAAAAGGCCCCACTAACCCACTAAACTTGCATCCAATGAGAGCCACTGTGGTATAGTGGCTAGAGTGTTGGCCTGGGAGTCGGGAGATCTGGGTTCTAGCCCCCACTCCACCATGGAAATCCACTGGGTGACTGTGGGCCAGTCACAGACTCTCAGCCCAACCTACCTCACAGGGTTGTTGTTGTGAGGATAACATGGAGAGGAGGAGGAGGAGGATCACGTATGCTGCCTTGGGTTCCTTGGAGGAAAAAAGGTGGGATATAAATGTAATAATAAATCCAATGAACAGGAGGATGAAGTGGGGGCATTTTGGCTTTGTTGCAACTGCACCACTCTGCTATGAGCCTCAGAGCTCTGCCTTACAGATCTGTTGGTTTCACCACAACATCATTGCAAACATTGTGTGTGACCACATGCGTGCACACACACACACACACACACACACACACACACACAGCAAAACCTCCTTGCACACCTCGGATCCCTGTGGAGCAGTGTGTCGCCACTGCCCGGCTAGCATTCAGCTGGGCCTGCTCCCCTGCTGCGTTGTCACCGGGATTATTTTGCTCTATCTCTTTTCAGGACACGGAAACTCATAAATAAAGCCATGGATTTAAAGCAGGACTAAAATCTTATTTGAAAGGATTTGCTTTCTCTTTCATTTCTTTCCCTCCTTCAAATGTAGTTTTATTAACAAGTCTATTCAATCAGAACTGGTAACTCAAGCTGGCTCTGAGCTTAACAAGGTTTGTTTTTCTGAGGCATTGGTTGGCTGGATCTTTTTCTGCCCCCCCCCTCCCTCCCTCCCTCCCTCCCTCCTCATACTTTGTTGGTTGATTTTCTGTTTCTTTCTTACTTCCTCAGCATATTCTAATCGGTACACTTTTTCATCGGATGCTGCTTTCTTCTTTTCCTGATGTGCAGGGGTGTTTCAATCACAGGGCTGGGATCCTCCCCCCCTTCTTTTTTCTCTCTCTCTTAGTGATGGAGGTAAACTCCCCACCCCCACCCCCACCGCCCACTCCCTGGATATTAAATTAGATTTATGCAGTGGTGGATGTCTGACAAATCTAATATTTGAAATTGCAACCTTTTCACTCTACAGCAAGATCATAAAAACAGTGGGGTGTATCTGTGGGGTGCTATTTCATGTTCCCCATATTTCTGAATGGTAAGAGGTTCTAGTTTGACTTGGCCAGTCTTTCCGTAATGAATTGATTGATTGATTGATTGATTGACTGCATTTTTATACCACCCAATAGCTGAAGTTCCTTGCGCGGTTCCCAGAAAATGAATGGTGCATTGCTGATATGATTACATTTCTGAAGTGGCATCGATGTACATGATGCTTCATACATTACTCTTATTGCATCAAACAAAATAGGTCCCTATCCCAAGAAGATTACAGTCTACATTTTTGTAATTGGGAGACCACCTTGCAAAGAAAGGGAAGATTGAGAGGAGAGTAGCAATGGAAGGGTGTGTGTGCAAACACAATTCACACACCATCCATGTACAGGGAGGTGTCAAGAGACACAAGGTAACTCCAATGAGGTTTGCAGAATATAAAACTATATGTGGGGCAGGGCGGGAGAGGACTCAATGAGGTGAAATAAAACTCTAAATAGCCTCATGATATCTCAGTGTTACTGAATGTTGTGTGAGTGAGAGGCAAAACCAAACATACTAAAAGCTAACAACCAGATGGAAGGGGTGAAATACTATGGAGTGGCTAGAGCAGGAGACAGAGGGCTTTTCTACATGATACATTTATCATGTACTAATCATTCCCTACTCATGGTTGTTTATGGGTATTTTAGACAATGATGTTTATTTTCTTTGACTAGCCAGCACTTTCAGTGAGGTTTTTGATTTGTTTTTAGAGCAGGAAAAAATGTACCATTTAATTGTGAAAGCAAAAGAAAGTGTGATTTCCACTTGGGTATTTGTGCTATTCGTGCCATCTACTAGTTATGGAGCAGAAAATCAGGAAAGGAAATCCTCTGTGTAAAGTGTTAGGATCTCAATTCTGCCACAAAACCGAAAGTGTTTTACTGTGGTTTTAATTTTTGTGAACCGCCCAGGGAGCTTCGGCTATTGGGCGGTATAAAAATGTAATAAATAAATAAATAAATAAATAAATAATAAAGTAGAGACAGAGGATTAACAGCTGATTAACAGCCTCATGTAGAAAACCTCAGAGAGGGAGAGAGAGAGAGAGAGAGAGAGAGAGAGAGAGAGAGAACAATTTTATTGTCTGGATAGGTCAGTTCACGCTTCACACTGAGAAATTATTTTTAAATGTCCTCAGGAATGGAAGTGAGAGCTGTCCATAAAAATCAATTGGGAAATCTAAGGTGTTTTTTTAAAAAATAGCTGTCCATCATCAGTTCCCCACACCCCAGCCCCAGTTCCCCAAAGTACCAGTAAAGAGAAGAGTTCCTTCTTCTCTGTGTGAAACATTTAAAAATATAACCCTACTATCTGCTAACACAACATCCTTGTCACTTAGAATATCGGGGTTTCTAAAGTACACTGGCTACAACATCAAATGGATTCTCCCAAGCACCAGTGTCTTTCATTTTGTCTTTGAAGAGCTATTTTTTCTTCTTTTTTAAAAAAGATTTAATAGCCTCACCTCCTGCCCCCTGGACGCCTACACACAAGAGACGTACAGAAATGGAAATTTCCATGTTGATTGCTTTGCTGTACTGAAATTTAGATTTCATAAAACCTAATCATCTTCATTAGCATAATTTGGGTGGATTCATTCCATATCTCAGTGACATGGTTGATTATTTATAGGGCCCAACAGCTGATTACAATTAACTTTGATTAATGAAAGGCTTTCTCAAAAGAACCGCACAACAATAGGAACAGAAAACCCTTTTTTTTCTACTTCTGCCATAATTTATAATGCAGACACATTTTTTTTTTTTTTTTTTTTTTTTTTTGCTGTTTAAAAAAGCAAGAAATAAATTAGACTAGATCATAAAACATGAAAGGGAACCATGAAAGGGGGTAAGAGAAATATTTATTGGGTCCAGTTTCTCTGTTGGCAACAATTGGTGATGCTCCACCTCCTTTTTAGTTATGCAAGCTATGCTAATTTGCCCCGGCTAATGAGAATTTGCATCACACTTACTTTCCTTCCCATTCTGCCTGCTCTGTACTATGTTGAATGCTAAGCTGATCAGCAGAGGGGGATGAGTTGCTTTAACTTATGTAGATGCAGGCACAATGCCAATATTTATGTAGTTACTGCATGCAAAGAGAAGACCGTGGAAGAAAAATGTGTGTGTTAGGAAGTGTCCGAGAATAAATAGATGCTTCTAATGCCAGGGGATTTTACCTTGACAGGCAGATCTTCAGCCAGGCTAAGTGAAAACAAATATAATCTAAAGAACTCGGAATATGGAAGATGCTGCGGAACTGAAATAATGGCACTTTAGATTCCAGACAATGTCCACAGTGACTGACCAGATGCTGGAATTGCAATGGATCAGTCCTATATGTGACAGATTTCAACCCCTACCATCATCACC
The DNA here is from genome assembly GCF_023053635.1 of Elgaria multicarinata webbii. Lineage (NCBI taxonomy): Eukaryota > Metazoa > Chordata > Lepidosauria > Squamata > Anguidae > Elgaria > Elgaria multicarinata. The sequence goes on from NC_086182.1 coordinate 33,709,270, forward strand.
ACAAACACAAACACACTTTTACATGAATATTTTGGGGGAATAGATTTCCGTTCTGAACCCTGGAGATAGGAAATGGTTAAAAGAAACACACTCGGGGTGCATCAAAATGAAAGCAGAGGTAGTCTCAGAAAGGGAGGGAGTTCACAGCACCCTCATCTCCTACAGGACACCCACCAGAACATACATGGGATCCAAAATTGGAACCTAGCGTTCAAAAGTCCATCCTTGCCTACTAACCTGGTTCATACAAGAAGCAGGAAGAACCCTGCAGTGGCAACATGGATGGCGCTACTTCAGAGAGTCCCATTTCTACGCTTCCCCCAAGTAAAATGTGGTGGGGGGGGGAATGAAACACATGGATCCCGGCATGTAAAACATTAGCTCAACAAGCAGAAATGTTCTAGCATAATCTTCTCCTTCTGCGCTAGTTTTCTGCTGCACCATCTCATTTTGCTCCATGACTTTGTATCTCTCTTAGAACATCTGCCCCTTACTTCTTGGTTCCTCCGCCTTTCTCTTCCACTTGGACTTCTCCTCAGAGTCCTTAGCCAGCCCGGTTTCCTCCAGCTCCCCATAATCCTCCTGTCCACTTAAACCAATCCTCCACATAAGGAGTAATTTTGACATATGATGCTCTGAGCACCAGTTTTGCACAGGGAGGGAGAAAAGCTGCCTCCCCCATGGATTCTCCCTTTAAATTTTGTGATTTAAAAATTGTTGTATATTGTTTTTAAGTGTTTTTATCCTGTGTAAACCGCCCAGAGAGCTTCGGCTATGGGGCAGTATACAAATGTAATAAATAATAATAATAATAATAATAATAATAATAATAATAATAATAATGAAGACTTCTTCATTCTGAAACCTACCCACCCACCCACCCTCATTAAGAAAGGTAGTGGCATAAGCTCTAATACAGCCTTCCTCAACCTGGGGCGCTCCAGATCTGTTGGACTACAACTCCCAGAATGCCCCAGCCAGTCCAACACATCTGGAGCACCTCAGGTTGAGGAAGGCTGCTCTAATAGCAAGGCTTAATTATTAAAATAAACGATGCTGGAGCTACAAGATGTCCTGAGCACACTTTGCATTTGCATTCATGCTCTTTCCTTTCTGTTTTACTGCCTCCTATTCCCGGCAGCTGCCATCTCACAGCCGATAGGGGAGCACTATTTGATGCTGCCTAGCAACCACTGCATCTCTAGCATCCTCGCTGGACCCTATGAAACGTCTAGGCCTGAACTGTTGCCTGTCAGTGGGAGATGAGAAGAACCATGAAGGGGGGAGGGAAGGTCTTTCCCGTAAGCATCTAAGAAGATCTACTTGGATCCACCTGTGTGACTCCTTGGCTTTGCCTCCCTTTAGCTGCCCTGCCTTCTGCCTGGTCAGGACCAATGGACACCATCCCAGACTGTTGGAGCTAATATTTCAGAGCATCGGGCTCTGTGGAGTCCAGGCTTTTAGAACTTGGAATGCTTCTCTCTTCCCTCCTCGCCCTCCAAATAATCCATTTACTCTCCCACTGTAACTCCTGCCACTATTTTGTTTTCTACTGCCAAATGCTAGCAGATTTGCTCCTGTGTGCATATGACAATGCTGTTCCCCATCTGTGTGCTGTCTCTCCACTGAGCCAGCCACTTACTCAGCATGGGAGCCGTCTGTAACTCCTTCTCCCCCAGCGGGTGCCCAGTGGGCTCATAGGGTCTTTATGCTTGGTTGTGTTCGACATCTTCAAATCCTCCCTCTGCTATTTAGCAACCAGCCTCCAAGGATCATCTGTACTTCTTACTGAGAGACCAGCTGCTGCGTCCTTCTCCTGCGGGCAAACTCCAAAAAGGAAGGAAGGAAGGAAGGAAGGAAGGAAGGAAGGAAGGAAGGAAGGAAGGAGTTAAGTTATCCCAGCTGCAGGATTGATCACAGAGACCCAGACGTAATTTTCTGCCAAAGCTGGCCTAGTCTGGCTTGAATGCAGTGCTTCAGAAGAATCAGAGGCTAAGAGGTCCCTGACACTCAAGCCCTTTGCATGGAGGGGAGGTGTCCAAAGCGCCTCATGGATTAGGGCCCTATAAACATGCAAAAGTAGTGGCTAAAAAGCCCTGAGCCTTAAACTGTTTAACATGCTATGGGTTCTATACACCCCATGCAGGAACCCCCATCCCATGCATAAAGATGGCACACCGCTGTCTGCATATGCAATAAGATCGTAGGAAGCTTCCTTATAATGAGTCAGAAGATGAGTCCCTCCAGCTCAGAATTGTCTAAACTGATTGGTAGAGGTAGTATATTTCAGACATGGGTCTCTGCCCACCCTTACCTTGATGCAATCCATCAGAATTATGTGACGTTCTAATGCTCAGCATCACATTTGGTCCTTGAGCTATGTGATCATGGGAACGCAGAATTCCAGAATCTGTAATTACACCAACCTAAGAATTGCAGATTTCTTCTCCCTGTTCTCCCCTCTCTCCCACTCCATTTAAAGCAAGCTTCTAGCCTTTAAGATTCTGAAGCTAGGCTTCAAGCTTTGTTGACTATGCCTGGTAACTCCTTAGAAGCTAACAACTGGGCACAGTAATGGACTGGATGAGGGCTAATAAAATGAGACTCAATCCAGACAAGACAGAGGTACTGTTAGCGGGTGGGTCATCTGTCTGGTGAGGTGATGTTTGCCCTGTCCTGGATGCAGTTGCACTCTCCCTAAAGGATCGGGTCCATAGTTTGGGGGTGCTCTTGGATCCAGAACTGTCACTTGAGGCACAGGTGAACTCAGTGGCAAAGAGCACCTTTTATCAGCTCAGGCTGATATACCAACTGCGCCCTTATCTGGACAGAGATAGCCTAGCTACAGTTATCCATGCTCTGATAACCTCTCGTTTGGATTACTGCAATGCGTTATACGTGGTGGTGCCTTTGAAAACGGTCCGGAAACTTCAACTGGTACAAAACAGGGCAGCACAGTTACTAACAGGGACTGGCCTACGAGACCACAACACGCCAGTCCTTTTCCAGCTTCATTGGCTGCCAGTCCAGGTCTGGGCCCAATTCAAAGTGCTGGTATTAACATTAAAAGCTCTACATGGCTTGGGGACAGGCTATCTGAAGGAACGCCTCCTCCCATATGTACCTGCCTGGACCCTAAGGTCATCCTCATTGGTCCTTCTCCGTAAGACCCTGCCAAAGGAAGTGAGGCAGGTGGCTACCAGGAGGAGGGCCTTCTCTGCTGTGGCACCCCGGCTGTGGAATGAGCTCCCTAAGGAGGTTCGCTTGGCACCTACATTATATGCTTTTAGACGCCAGGTGAAGACCTTTTTATTCTCCCAGCATTTTAACAGTCTATAAATAATTTTTAACTTGGTGTTTTAAATTTGTAATTTTGCATTGCTGCTGTTTTGATCTGGTTGAGCTTTTATATAGTATTTTATATGATGGTTTTATACTGTTGTTTTATACTTTGAATGTTTTTAATTTTTGTGAACCGCCCAGAGAGCTCTGGCTATTGGGCGGTATAGAAATGTAATAAATAAATAAATCTGAGCATTGGATTTGCATTGGTCTGGGAGCAGGTCATGACTTTTCTGCAGAGTTTACCCTGCCCCTCTCCACATTGACTACCAAGGGTGGTCATCATTATGCAAATTAATGCAACGCATGCTAATTTCCCTAATTTGAGCCATTTATACCTGTCATAGAATTCACCTCCCCTGGGCTGGAGAATCCGGGTTACCTTGGCGCAAAATGCCAATTGACATTTTTAAGGGCAGAGAATTCTACCCAGGACTCTTCCAAAGGCCAAGGGGCTTCGGTGCTGCATCCCATATTATATAATGGATCTTCCAGTAAAGTTCTCTCACCGAATGCTTGATCTGCTGCAGTAAATATTCATTCTATATTAATTTTAATTCTCCCTGGGTCAATAATTTATGTGGTTGCATCTTTTTCCAACTTTTCCTCTCCCTGCCCCCGCCCCCTCTCTGTAGCAAGGAGAAAACAAAGCAATATTTCATAGCTGGCATGCCCAAGGGAGGAGGTTCATGATAGCCAAGTGGGTCTGAGATCAGACAAGCACTGTGTCATTTTTAAAAATACATGCATTAGTAAGCACACACAACATCCCTGGGGCATGGTCTGAAGGTGCAATGCAGCAAAGAAGCAAAGGATGTGTTGGTCCAGTCACTGCCTGGATGGGAGGTACCTGGAACATGGGTTTGGCAGCATCCTCAGGCACCTGCTGAGGACCTCTGGGCTGGACCTCCTTCTTCCAGTGACAACAAGTAGTTGTCATTGCATTTCCTCATAATGCCCCAGGCAATGCTGCATTACTCCAAGGCCTTGTGGCCAATTACAGACGGCAGACTGGTAGGGCTGAGAATCTCTAGGTACATCGAGATCTGTGTCCTCCAAGACAGTGTTCTGGGCTGGCATCAAAGGTAGGCATGGCTAGTGACCTGTTGAGGGCCCACACCCCAGCCAAGGCCTACTGACCAGAGCTCCTCCTCTTCACCATTGCAACCGGCTTGTTTACCTTCCTCTCATGCTGCCCAGATAATGGTGTCAGTGACAGGGAGGAGCAGGCGATGTCAAGGCATGCTCGCCCACTGACTTTCTGCCTGTCAAGCAAGTAAGCTAGGGCAATGTTGAGGAAGAACATGGAGAGTGGACTGTAGCCCAGTGATGGAGCACATGCTTTGGATGCAGTAGGCTCCACGTTTGAACCCTAGCATTAGAACATATGCTAGGGATCAAACATGGAGAGTGCCTTGGACTGCAAGAAGATCAAACCAGTCCATACTCCAGGAAATAAAGCCAGACCGCTCACTTGAGGGAAAGATACTAAAGGCAAAACTGAAGGACTTTGGCCACATAATGAGAAGACAGGATACCCTGGAGAAGAGGCTGATGCTAGGGAAAGTGGAAGTCAAAAGGAAGAGGGGCCGACCAAGGGCAAGATGGATGGAGGATATTCTGGAGGTGACAGACTTGACCTTGGGGGAGCTAGGGGTGGCAACGGCTGACAGAAAGCTCTGGCATGGGCTGGCCCATGAAGTCACGAAGAGTCGGAACCGACTGAATGAATAAACAATATAAGAACGTAAGAAGAGTCGTGCTGGATCAGACCAAGGTCCAAGGTTGTCGACCAGGAACCCACAAGCAGGGCACAAGTGCAACAACACCCTCATGCCTTTGTTCCCCCCAGCAACTGGCATCTTCAGATAAGGCAGGACAAAATCTGGCCAGAACCTCTGAAGAGCTGCTCCCACCCAACGTTAACAAGACCAGAGGGATGAAGTGGACTGGTGGCCTGCCTCAGTACAAGGCAGCTTCCATTGTGCAATGTTCCTAGGAAGAGGACCAAAAGCAGCTGGTGGCAAAGGTGTTGAGAAGGTAGGCCCGCTGAGGGAGGGGGGCACTGAGGCTGTCTTGCCCAAATGCCTTTGGGAACCTGCAGCCGGCACTGCTCTGTGCCCTTGGACAGGCACAGCTTGTTTTAGGAAGGCTTGGGGCATTTGGGGCCACCAAAAGCAGCAGAGAAAGGTGTGAGGTGCAACCAGGATAGTAATATTTATTGATTGCATTTTTATACCACCCAATAGCCAGTGCTCCCTAGGCAGTTCACAGAAATAATAATAAAAATATTCAAAGTATAGAAGAAACAGTATAAAAAACATGGTATAAAATACAATATAAAAGCACAAGCAGGATAAAAAACAGCAGCGGTGCAGAAATACAAATTTAAAAAACAAATTTAGAACAGCCAAGTTAAAATTAAATTCATAGACTGTTTACTCAAAATTATTTACTCAGAAGTACATCCCACTGACTTTAATAGGTCTTACTCCCATGTAAGCAGGTCTAGGATTGCCATCTTAATCCATGACACAAGACTCTGGATGACACAGAGTGCAAAAGGGCCCCCATATTTCAACCCAACTTGACTCCATATTAAGACAGGGATGGGGAGTGGGGACAGAGAATCGGAGGCCTCTGGACTGCCCGCTCATAAGATTGTAAGAAGTGCCCTGATGCTGGATCAGACCAAGGGTCCATCTAGTCCAGCACTCTGTTCACACAGTGGGCAACCAGCCATTGGCCAGGGATGAACAAGCAGGACACGGTGCAACAGCACCCTCCAAACCATGTTCCCCAGCAACTAGTTCACACAGACTTAGTGCCTCGAATACTGGAGATAGCACACAACCATCAGGGCTAGTAGCCATTGATAGCCTTCGCCTACAGGAATGTATCCAACCCCTCTTTTAAAGCCATCCAGATTGGTGGCCATCACTACATCTTGTGGTAGAGAGTTCCATAATTTAACTCTTTGCTGGGTGAAGAAGTCCTTCCTTTTATTTGTCCTGGATCTCCCACCAGTCAGCTTCATGGGATGACTCCCGTTGGGTTCTTGTATTTTGAGAGAGGGAGGAAAAGGTCTCCCTCTCCACATTCTCCACTCCATGCATAATTCTGTACGCCTCTATCGTGTCTCCCCTTAGCCTCCTCTTCTCCAAGCTAAACCATCCCAGTTGATGTAACCTTCCCGCTCAGGACTGGGCTCTACTCAAAGGTCTGCCTCCTTCTCTCCTGGTCCATGGAAGCAAACGCTTAAGCCGCTCTTGTGGAAAGAGCTGTTTCTGCCCCGCATGAAGGCTACAGATCTCGCCCTCCCTCCCTCCCTCCCTGCTGCTCGTCGGCTGCACCTGTCGATTAGCTTGACGGATGCTGCCCCAGTGGCCGAAGCGCAGCTTGTAAATCCAACGGTACAGATTTCCTGACAGAAGCATGTGGCTTGGTTTGTGGCAGCTCAAATGCAGGAGACGAAAACGGTGGAGCCTTTTTCCTTCATGTCTTTCTTTTTGGCCTTTTTTCTTTTTTCACACGGTGCTTGACGTTGTCATCTCATCAGTCACTCCTCAGGGGTTAATTTGTGCCAAGGCTCCTGCATGGAACATGTAAAGGAATAAACAAGAAAGGGGAGAGAGCCTTGGGTCATGGGCAAAGCGCTGCTTCCCCAGTACAACAGTGCCACAGGCAAGGTGCAGGACACCCTCTTCGCGCCCCCGCCATCCTGCCAGCAACCTGTGCCACATCCCAGCAAGGGGGAGCCAAGGAAGGGCATGTGATGCCCACCCACTAGCCTGAGGGGAGAGACCTGGGGGTGTTGGGGGCTCTTGTGTCCTTCCCCTTCCAACATAAATTTCATCAGAACCACAAAACACAAACTTGATATGGAATTATTGGGGGGGGGATTATTTTCTTTGGTTCTCTTTTCTTTGTGTAAATTAGGTTATTCCATTTAAGAAAAATGCAAGAAATTGACATCATTAGTCACTATTTAAAAGAGAGAAAATGTAGCCAATTCATAGTGCTGGTACTTATCTTTCAAGACCCCTAAACATACCATCCTCATGGGTGGGGAACCTGCGGCTCTCCAGATGTTGAAACACCATGACTCATATCCTCCCTCAATATTAGCTAGGCTGGCTGGGAGTCCCAGGGAGACTGAAAACATCTGCAGGGGTTTCAAACGACTTGAGATTTCTATGAATCCAAGCTGTGGATTCCAAAGCAGACCAGTTTTTTTCTGGGTTTCACAGATTCCACGGACTTGCTGAGTAATTTTTCATGGTGGGTGGGTGGGGGGAACTCTGCTAATTCACATTACTGCAAGTGCACATTAACAGTAATGTGCCATTGTGCTGATGGCTTAATGCCTATTAGCATTGATGCAAATTAGCACGAGTTGAATGAAATTCAAGTTTAAAAAATTCAATTCTGTCAATGAGTGGACGGAAGAAGAGGCAGAGGCAGAGGCAGAAGAAGAAGAAGAAGAAGAAGCCTGCCAATTCACAAAACACAGGCAGAATGGGTTTAATGAAATCCATACATCCCTAGTTAGGACTGATGCAAATTGGAGTCCAAAACCTCTGGAGATTCTGAGCTCTGCTATAAGATCTTTTACTAAGACCCAACTTCTCCTTTACCAGATGTGCAGCACCTAATTGCAAAGGAGAGGGCTTTCTCGGTGGTGGCTCACTGCCCATCCAGGGAGGTACATCTGACATCAACTTTTCAAGGTTTAGTTGCAAGGTTAAAACATTGTCTTTTCAAAGTGTATATAAAATCTCTCCTTTATTTTCGTGCTTCTATCCCCTGCTGCTTGTTATGCTATGTATGTTGTTGTTTCATTGTACACTATCCTGGAATCTGAGTGGATGAAGGGCTATATATATTTCGCTGTTATCATGATACACTGTTTCCTATCAGGTTTCCTACACAAGCTCTATGGAACCATTCACTCTCCACTGATAAACCGGCCCTCCCACATGGCAGAGTGAAGCAGCTACCTCAGGTGTCAGAGGCTGGGGAGTGGGGAGTGGTGCGAAGGTGATGGCGGACAGAGGCAGAGCTGTCTTTGCCGTACAGCTGGCAATGGGAGTGAGTGTCCACTCTTCCCAGCGCTGGCTGAGTGGATGAATGAGATCTAGAATTAGGACTTGCAGCATTTCCAGGAACAGAACTGGAGCTTTTGGGCAGGCTTTGCCATAGAGTCAAGGGCAAGTGCGGTTGGGCACCTTTCGAGGGCCCTACGTATCAGGAGGGTCCCACTGGCCAGAACACCTGGCGCTGCTGCTGCTCCTCTTCACCATTGCACCCTTCTTGTTCCATTGCCTCTTGCTCTGACCAGATAATGGTAGTAGTGATGGTGGTGGTGACAAGGAGGAGGAGTCTATGCCACGGCCTGCTTGCTCACTGGCTCTCTGCCTGTCAAGAAAACAAGTAGCGGCCATGAGGAGGAGGAGGAGGAGGAGGTGACAATGGCAATGTGAACGTGGACTCATTGTAGAACTGGGGTTGCTGAGGGTGCCTTGCCCAAAGGCCTCAAAATCTGGGAGCTGACACTACTTCTCCTTTTTGAAATTGATATTATTTACTCTATGTTTTATTTTACATATCCCTCCCAGCCCTTCAATGTATGTATCTCCAGGGCAGCTACCCATTGCAATGGCAATAAAATAATTAAATCAGTAAATCAATATAACAGATTAAAAACAACCCACTTTAAAAAAAAAAAAAAAAGCAGCAAAATACAATGGCAGCATAAAAGCCAACTTCAGGGAAATTTAAAATCCTGGGAAAACAAACAGTCTTCACCTGGTGATGAAAGTACTTTGAAGTAGCTCCACATGAGACTCCCGGAGAACAGCATTCCAAAGGCAGGACACCAAGGGCCCTTTCTACTTCTAAGGATTATCCCAGGAAAATGGAGGGATCGTCCCTGCCTGCTCCCAGGATCCCCTGTGGGGCATTTGGATGCACTGGAAGGATCCCAGGATACAGGGCTGGTGTAGACATGACCCATGGCTGAGCAGGCACTTATATCTCACCTCAGAAGATGAGGACACTCGGAGCAGGGCCTCTGAAGATGATCTTAATTCAGCCTTTGGGACTTCAGCTCCCATCTTCCCCAGCCAACAAGCCCAATGGTCAGGAGTTGTTGCCTCTGGAGGGTACCAGGACAGGGAACGCTGCCTTATCTATGGGCCAGTTCATGATTTAGTCGGAAATTTGGAACTCATCACAACAGTCCTCATAGCCACACACCCAGCAAAGTCCACAAATGCAGGCAGCTGTGTTGATCCATATCAAGAAAACAACCCCCATAGTTTTCATCTCCGCCATAAGCAGGTCTTTTGTAAAGCTAATGGGTCTGAATTGTCTATTCAAAACCAAGCTACCCCAAAATATTTTGCATTACAACAGGGATAGCTCACAACTATGGATTGCTGCTGGTAAAATACGGTTCTCCTTCAACTACTCTATTGCAGCTATGCTCAGAGGGAACAGTGAAACCTGAGAAAGGTGCAGATGCTTAAAAGTCCCCAGGTCTCAACCCTGCAAGTCCAGGCTGCACCACACCACTGGTCAACTTATTTGGGAGTAGCCCTCGGCCATCTGCCCATACCGGAGATCTCCAATCTTGGCTGGTTTGTGGGACTGCTTTCCCCATGGGCCCAGGGTGCCAGCCTAATGTGAACAGCTGCACAGTGCCCTTGGGTCAGAGGCTAAGGAGGCTCCTGCAGGTCTTGGACTGGAAGGCTGAAGGACAACCAGTGGCAATTCAGCCTGGAAAGAAATCCCTTAAATGTGCAAGAAGCCAGAGAGCAGGGCAGGGCATTGGCGTGGCCCTTCTCACCAATCTGAGTAACTATTTAATTTATTTTTTTCATTATTTGTTTCGTTTCTATACTGCCCAATAGCTGAAGCTCTCTGGGTGGTTCACAACAATTCATAAGATAATACAGTATTTTAAAAAAGTAAATAGCTTTGGCTATTGGGCGGCATAAAAATGTAATAAATAAATAAATAAATAAATATACACTTTTAAAAAAAAATAGTCACATGAATGCGGAGAGAAAGGTGGCAGATGTAATGACAATCGCCCTTGTATAATTCAATATTTCAGCCCCCAAAACCAAACCAAACTGAAAGAGAGAGAGAGAGAAATTCCATGCATATTGGATAATCAGTTTCTATTAGTTTGTACCTTTCATTGCATGGTTGAAAGTCCTTCATTCTCCAGGTTTAATCCTGGAGAATCTTCTTCTCCACTCATTGCTTAAATAGCCTTTCCTTTTTCCCCCCTGCCATGCTAAGAAATTGTTCTCTCTTTCTTCTGTATTTATAGAAGCAATAACTGCATTAGCCTAATTGATCTATTAGGCTGTCCTATTTATGGATTTAATCACCCTTCACTCTTCAGTTAGGCCTGGATCCAAAAGCCAATTAAGATCAATAAAAGGAACTCAATGGGTTTTCTATTTGCCTTCTAATGGCTGGAGTTTTAAACACCTGGGGTGTGTGTGTGTGTGTGTGTGTGTGTGTGTGTGTGTGTGTGTGTGAGAGAGAGAGAGAGAGAGAGAGAGAGAGAGAGAGAGAGAGAGAGAGAGAGAGATCCTGTTCTCCACCTATATAGTGCAATTTTCTTTTTGCACTGAGGTCATTGGGTTCCTTAGCATCAATCAAGGGGAAAGTAAATTGAAGTAAAGGAATGGGAGAAAAATCAGTTAGTTGATTAGATATAGGTGCTAGGATAAAAATGTAATATGAGATTTTTTTTTAAGAATTCCACCCATTAGGTGATTGATCTATGACCTGGACCTAAAGATCTTCAACTTGATTTATTTGTATAGAACTTGTGAAAGTGTAGGATAAATGCCCAAGGCTGGGAGGGGAGCAGGGAGAGAACTAAGTAATCACAACTAAGCACCCAGTGTGCTGAAATATCAACAAGACTGAGACTAAATTTGGAAAATACTGGGGGGGGGAGAGCCACAGGAAAGTCAGTCCAGAGGGAGTCAATTGGAGGCTAAAGTCATAGCCCAGAAGCCCATCCAAACTGAGTGTCCTGGTTGAGCCACTGGCATAAGGGAAGAGGCCTACAGCAGAGGTGCACAGAAAGTAGTTCTCCAGATGTTTTGGATTTCAACTCTCAGCATTCCTGACGATTGGCCATGCTGCCACAGGCTGCTGGGAGTTGAAATGCAAAACATCTGGAGATCTAGTTTCTTCTTCCCACCCTGGCCTACAGCATGATCACTCCCACTTCGGATACAGAGGAGACATGACAATACAAAGAACTGTCAGGACCTTGGACAGCATACTTCAGGAGATACTGGCTGACCTGATCCCTCTCAAGGAGAGCTGTTGTCCTAAGAATATAAGAGCACAAAATGAGCCAAGGGTCCATCTAGTCCATAGTAGCCAACCAGCTATCAACCAGGAACTCACAAGCAGGACACAAGGGAATGTCTCCCAGCAATTGGTGTACCTAGGAATACTGCCTCTGTTACTGGGGGTAGAACATAGCCCTCAGGACTAGTAGCCCTTGAAAGCATTCTTCTTCAGGAATTCATCTAACCCACATTTAAGGCCATCTGAATTAGTGGCCGTTGCTACATCTTGTGGTAGCAAATTCCATACTTTAACTCTGCTCTGTGTGAAGAAGTCATTTTTATCTGTCCTGAATCTCCCACCAATCAGCTACATTGGATGGCCCCATTGTGTTCTGGTATTATGAGAGAGGGAGGAAAACGTTCTCCACACCAGGCATACTTTTATACACTTCTATTGTCTTCCATTATCATCCTTTTTACCAAGCTAAACAAGCTCAGCTGTTGTAACTTTCCATCATAGGATAGTTGCTCAAGCCCCTTGATAATTTTCTTAACCCTTTTCTGCACTTTTCCATCTCTTCAATATCTTTTTTAGATGTGGTGATAGTGTGTGTGTGTGTGTGTGTGTGTGTGTGTGTGTGTGTGTGTGTGTGTGTAAGAGAGAGAGAGAGAGAGAGAGAGAGAGAGAGAGAGAGAGAGAGAGAGAGAGAGAGAGAGAGAGAGAGACGTCTGTTAGCCCGATTTAAAAGGATAAAGGCCCTTTTCAATGAAGGTCAAATATTTCCTCCGAAAAGCATCTCAGTCAGGAGAAAGGATACTACAAGACCTATTGTGTAAATTGGGTATGTGTGTATATATATATCACTGCAACCCTAGGAAATCATGCAATGGCATATCCTTGCACCAAATAGTCTGCAGCCGATGAAAATATAATAGGGGTTTCTGCAGTCACAAAGCAATTATGGTAAATTATAGCTTATGCCCACACTTCATCCTGGGATGTATGCGTACATGAAGAATATAATCCAGGAAGGCATGACTGCTTAGGGGGAGGGGTGAATAAATAACTGAATCATGTTTTTTTTTGGCAGCATTAGAAGAGTGATGGTCTCAGCACGGACAATCATCCCCCGGGAGAAATGACGCCTGCAGAATAAATCTATGGTGAACGGGTGTGGTGCTTCTGGATGTTCATTTTTGGCCCAGTTCAATCACTTGAAGACCTATTATGATACAATATAATGGCTTGAGGATGGCACCAGGTCCACAAGCAGAATGGTATTGGTGGGCCAAGAATTTTTTGTCATGGTGAACCTCCCTACATAATAAATTTGTTACAGTGGACCTCCACTGTTAAGCAAAGTTTCTCTCACCAAAACTTCACCTAAAGTAAATCTGGAAGCGGATTTGGGGGTTCCCTCTTGGACACAAGAGCTGTGGAGATGCCAACAGATGTTTCATAAGGACAGCAGTGGAAGGCCACCCTTTCTCCTGACAAACAGAGGTGGCGGAGAAGCTATGATTCGCCCCCAAAAAAGGAAATGCATCAACAATCAAGAGGACAAAAAGTGGGCAGTGATTTGAATAAAATTTGCACGTGCTAATTTATATACATAGATGCACATTTAGAAATAATTGCTATAATTTAAATAGAAATGCAATACAGCTCATGTAGGGTGGAGGACTGTGATCAGGTGACCAGGTTCATTCTGCTGCCCTGATGCTCACTGCTAATCCGTAATAGTTCTTATGTCTTTAAAAGGGAATTGGACCAGATAACCCTTCAGGAAAGGGAAGGAACCTCTCGTGCAAGCACTGAGTCATTACTGACTCTTGGAGGGACGCCAGCTTTCGCTGATGTTTTCTTGGCAGGCCTTATAGTGGGGTAGTTTGCCGTTGCCTTCCCCGGCCGTGATTTATACTGTTAGTTTTACCCTACCCTGTGCCTGCTTACCCTACCCTGTGCCTGTTTGCATTCTCTTCCCCTCCTTATTGTTTTACTATGATTTTATTAGATTGAAAGCCTATGCGGCAGAGTCTTGCTATTTACTGTTTTACTCTGTACAGCACCATGTACATTGATGGTGCTATATAAAAATAATAATAATAATAATAAAAATAATAATAATAATAATAATAATAATACCTTTCCCCCAGCTAACTGGGTACTCATTTGACCGACCTCGGGAGGATGGAAGGCTGAGTCAACCCAAGCCGGCTGCCTGAAACCAGCTTCCGCTGGGATCGAACTCAGGCCATGGGGAGAGTTTCAGCTGCAGAAACTGCTGCTTTACCACTCTGTGCCACATGAGGCTCTATGAGAACCCTTCAACTAGATGCTAATTTCAAAAAGGGGGTTGGTCCCCTATAAAAGATGACATCTTGCCACCATGGAAAATAATAATAATAATAATAATAATAATAATAATAATAATAATAATAATGTATTTATTTATTTATTTGTTACCCACCTCTCCCCCTGGATTGAGGCGGGGTACAACACTAATAAAAGGGGATGTTTCCATTAGGACCAACCACAGAGCTTCGGCTATGGGGCGGTATATAAATGCAATAAAATAAATAAATAAATTGCATGGGAGGAAAGGGTTAACATTTGTCCCTGCATACCGCAGTATAAATCTGGATTCCTCCACCCACCCAGCCACCCATTAGATGCTATTTTAACACTGAAATACAATTAGGCAATGTCAAATGATATGTTGAACATAACTTGTAGTTTTGCCCTAGAACTATAGGAGCCCCTGTGGTATGGTCCTTATTATTGTGATTGATGCTTCACACACACATCCCTGTATCCCCATGAAGGCACAACTCGGTGTAGTTGGAATGGACAGATTCACCTCTGCCCATGCTCACCAGATTGGAGAGTGCCCGGCAAACACTGCAAGGCCGTCTGATCCCTTTAAGGGCCCACCATTCTGTGTTTAAATGGTGGCTGGGGATTTTCCAGAAATGTCATTGTGTAAATGGAGGCTGTAAAGGAAGACATAGGAAGGCTTTCTTGGCTGTTTATAGTTTTATCGATTGCAACTGTTTATGCATTTCTAGAATCCAGGAAAATAAAAGGAAAGACTTCCTCACATAGTGCATAGTTAAATTATGGAACTCACCACCACAAGATGTAGTGATGGCCACCAATCTGGATGGCTTTAAAAGGGGGTTGGATAAATTCCTGGAGGTGAAGGCTATCAATGGCTACTAGCCTTGATGGTTGTGTGCTATCTCCAGTATTCGAGGCAATACGCCTGTTGCTAGGGGACATGGGCGGGAGGGTGCTGTCGCACCATGTCCTGCTTGTTCATCCCTGGCCAATGGCTGGTTGCCCACTGTGTGAATAGAGTGCTGGACTAGATGGACCTTTTTTCTGATCCAGCATCAGGGCTCTTCTTATGATCTTATGAGCGGGCAGTCCGGAGGCCTCCGATTCTCTCTCCCAACTCCCCTGTCTTAATATGGAGTCAAGTTGGATTGAAATGTGGGGGCCCTTTTCCACTCTGTGTCATCCAGAGTCTTGTGTCATGGATTAAGACGGCAACCCTAGACCTGCTTCCTAAGGGGAGACATGATAGAGGTGTACAAAGCTATGCATTTTGTGGAGAAAGAGTATAGGGAGACATTTTTCTCCCTCTCTCAAAATACGAGAACTCAGGTCATCCCATGAAGCTTATTGGTGGGAGATCCAGGACAAATAAAAGGAAGGACTTCTTCACACAGTGCATAGTTAAATTATGGAACTCACCACCACAAGATGTAGTGATGGCCACCAATTTGGATGGCTTTAAAAAGGGGGTTGGATAAATTCCTGGAGGCAAAGGCTATCAATTGCTACCAGCCCTGATGGTTGTGTGCTATCTCCAGTATTCAAGGCAGTAAGCCTGTGTGCACCAGTCGCTGGGGAACATGGGTGGGAGGGTGCTGTTGCACCATGCTCTGCCTTGTTGTTCCCTGGCTGATGGCTGGTTGGGCACTGTGTGAACAGAGTGCTGGACTAGACAGACCCTTGATCTGATCCAGCATCAGGGCACTTCTGATGTTCTTACGATGTGTAATCAGCAGGCGAGGCACAGTGAAGCTTACAGGTTTGCAAAGGCATCAAAATGTTGTCTCTTTTGTGTTTATTGATCACCTGATATAGATATATAGGTGTGTGCGTGTGTGTGCGTTTTCTTGTTATTAGGCTAATTTACATCTTCTTTTTTTCATTCCTTTCTGTATATGTTATCGGATTCATCTGCTTGGCAAACAATGCTTGGCAAATAATGATTCAAAAATTAATTGTTGTTTTTTCTTTCTTGAAATTATTGTTTATGCTGTGTTGGGCAATGTTTTACCTTAGATTGTGTATTGATGTGTTGTCATGCTGTCTTTTTTATGTTGCTAGCTAAAGCTATAATTAACGAAGTGTGTTTGGAGTCATGGGGGCGGGGCAAACTTCAGAAGAGTAATAGAAGGCTTAATGAAGCGTATTGCTGAAGTATTGAATCTGGACTGGGAAGTCCTGGGTTCAAATTCCTGTTTACTCATGATATCTATTGAGAGAATTTTATTTATTTATTTTTTTGGCCAATCACACATCTGTCTCTATCTCCACCACCAAGCTAATGTACCACACAAGGATTTATAAGGATGGGATTGGGATAATACCCCTAGTGCCACTAACTCTCTCAAGCCAAGGTACATAGTCTCCTAAATAAGTCACTATTGTGGCATAAAATCCCACAAGTGCCTCTTCCCATTTATGGCAGCAAAAGTACAATAATGACAAAATGAATAATTAACAATCTCCTGCCCTTCCATGACACCCCGAATCTGCTGCCCGAAATGGCCTCACTCTGTCTGGGCTCATGAAATTAGGGATCCTGGAAGAATTTGAACGTTGTGGGTTCCAATATGAATGGACGTCTGCACATCCTGGACTAATGTGCGGAGCAGAACTCAATGATCCACCAGAGATGGCATTTTCAAAATGTGGCACAACAATTCAGATTTCAAAAAGATATTTAGAAATTCCTATTTTAAGGGAAAATACATCTGGGATATTTTAATGAGTCATTTCAGGTGGGTTGCACAAAAAGTTTGCAGATGAATGCAGATAGAACAAATTTATGGGTGAACTGATGTGCAGGTGGCACAAACCAGAAATAAACGTGATCTGCATGTCCCTGAATGTATTTGGCATCCACAATACTAATCTGTTGCAGCCAAAGGGTCTATGGCGCACTTATTGTGATTTGAACTTTAAGCTTTGGGGAAATGTTAGGAGGGTTTCAGTTCCAAATTTGCATTGTGCCCATTCGTAAATTCCACTGGAATTGAAATCAGCCGCAAGCCATTCTTTTGTTCAACTCTATCATAGAATTCCAGCATCCGTGAATACCTCCAGGCTAAAGTAGATAACCTCACATAGTTGCAGTCCCTGAAATTCGGTTTTGTGCCTCCATACATACCCATCTTGTCTGAGACTGGTAGTGTTCTTCCTCTTATCAGCTACTAGGCAGCCTCGCTGTGACCCTCTCTCTCTCTCTCTCTCTCTCTCTCTCTCTCTCTCTCTCTCTCTCACACACACACACACACACACACACACACACACACACACACACACCGTGGCTCCTTTTTTATAGTGATTACAAATAATAATTTCTCCACGATACCATTGCTGGATCGACAAAGGCCAGGAGGGCTATATTTATTCCTCACTGCACCACATACCATGGCAACTATCAAGTGAGAACTTGCACTCTGGTCTTTGTGAAAATGCAGGCCTCGTGGACTAAGAACAGAGCAGCTGCTGTCATCAGTTATTTGCCTCCCTCTCCTAATCAGTGGATTCCTGGTTCAGCTTCAGGTTTAGAAAATGTAGGTTTGGTAAGTTCACCTGGAAGTTTGAACCAGACAAATTTGTTACTCATCCTTATGTTGTTGCTTGGAGGGTTAAGGGCAAAGCGAGTTCTTTGAAGCTGGTCCTTCTCCGGACAATGGCCGTGGCCCAGGGTGGTCTCCCGTTTGCCATTCTTCCTGGGAGAGAGGGCTTGTGAGTGACTATCGAAAGCTCAAAGCTGTTGTCCCATTCTTGCCATGAAAGTCAATTACTGCTGTAACAGGAATGTTCCTGTGGTTCAAGGATCAGGAAGGTTAGGCTAGCAGGGGAGCTGTCCAGCAGAGACCATAACAGACAAACAGACAAACAAAGTTTGTTTGTTTATTTATTTATTTATTTATTTATTACATTTTTATACCGCCCAATAGCCAAAGCTCTCTGGGCGGTTCACAAAAATTAAAACCATCATAAAACAACCAACAGGTTAAAAGCACAAATACAAAATACAGTAGAAAAAGCACAACCAGGATAAAACCACGCAGCAAAATTGATATAAGATTAAAATACAGAGTTAGAACAATAAAATTTAAATTTAAGTTAAAATTAAGTGTTAAAATACTGAGAGAATAAAAAGGTCTTCAGCTGGCGACGAAAGGAGTACAGTGTAGGCGCCAGGCGGACCTCTCTGGGGAGCTCATTCCACAGCCAGGGTGCCACAGCGGAGAAAGCCCTCCTCCTAGTAGCCACCTGCCTCACTTCCTTTGGCAGGGGCTCACGGAGAAGGGCCCCTGTAGATGATCTTAAGGTCCGGGCAGGTACATATGCTGAAGCAACAAAGTTGCTTGCTTCAGCAAGGACTAGGCTCCAACTGAGCAACTCTATAGGGATACTGATGTCCCAGCCTTTCCTGGCTTGTCATTAGAGCCCTGGTCCAGAGTATGCTTTCTCTTTGTGAGTAGTACCTGAGGATATTTGATGTGGTGCTAGATGGGCACTGCATCTCCAGCTGTGGGATTCTGTCTGGCAGCACTTCAGCCTTTTTTCCTGGGATCCTGGGGATGATCCCAGTGGGCTTGGAGCAGAAGGATGGGATGAATCCAGACACTTCAGTTCTTCTGATGCCATGGCCTCCTAGAGTAGGGCATGATTCCTGATGGTGGTCTTCAGAGGGCTATTGGCATCTTCCAGCTTCCCAACTCAATAGGGCCAGGAGCCATAAGCCCTCCTTCCTCCTCCTCCTCCTCCTCCTCTGAGTTCATTCTAGCTCTCACTGTGATGGGCAATCTCTGTCTGGGCTGCAACACTCCATGTACATGGTGGTGGGGGGAGAAGACTCACATCAATGACTGACCCTTCATACAATCCATCAGTAAAACTCCCCATGCATAGAAAGTGAGTACACCAAGGAGAAGGGCCCATACCTAGCCTGTGGCATTCATTTTCTATGGGTAGGTGGTTTTGTTATTGTTTGGGCGAGCATCCACTCAGACGAACTGCTGCCTGCAACCTGAAGTGACAGAGTCCAAACACAGGTTTACCTGTGAGAACAAAGCTTATACACAAGCAAATTCAAGGGCTCTGGACCTCCTAGGCAGCAGTGACCCTTGCCTGAAGTCATTTCCTAAGATTCGAAAACTTAGTCAAAGCACCGACCTTGCAAATCCACCATCCCCTGCAAACCTGATGCTTATTAAATGATTCCTCGTTTGATGTTGTTCCACTATCCCCCGGTTTGAGAAAAAACTTCATATTTAGTGTTGATTGTTATGAAATCTAATCTAATCAAGTGATGCAGGGGGAAAGAGTTGGGTAATTTGTCTGTTTCTTTGCCTGCTAGACTGTGTGGGACTGCTCCTCTGCCTTTGTTAAAATGAAAATTGGAAATCATCAAAGAAAATGAACATTGCTCAGTGGTATTCAGGGCTCAATGGTTTGCCTGAGAAGATGTCCAATGAATGAGAGGCACAAAGCGTTTTGGGGAATTTGCTTCTGTTTCTTGGAAGTGCAAGGCTGAGCAAAAATAATCATTGGCTGGCTCCTTCATATCTGTGCAGGCTAAATGTGCATCTCCCCAGTGGTGTCTGGGATTCTTTTCCCCTCTTCTGCTCCTAGTTAAGACTGTTTACTAAGGATGCTGGTCAGCCAACAGATGTTACGAGCAGAGATTTGGGCAGTCGTGGGAGGGAAATAGAATGCTTTCTGTCTGATTCTCAGAATATACTGTTCACTGCTGGGCTGAAACAAGCATGCACATGGGAAGTTGAGTTCCTCCTGGATTGGGCCTGGACCAGGATGGAAAACAGAGTTAGATCCCCCTGAGACTCTATAGCACAGATGGGCAACCCTCGGTCATTATGTTGCATGTGGCCCACAATCATTCTCCATGCAGCCCTCAGTCCCCCATGGAACTCCCCCCACTTCCCCACACACACACACTGTCCAGATGATCAGCCAGAGAGGAAACATATCACTGTTCTGGGTCTGCTATTAACAGGGAAAGGGCAGTGATCTTCTTCAGGATCGGCTGGACAAGAAGGAGCTTTAACCAAGGCTACCAAGATCTCATGAAGGGATGAGTTGTGTGTATCGAATCTGCCAATCTGATAATGTTCTGGCTGCTGTTTAGTTTGCTTTATGAGCATTTTGCATTGGATGTTTATTTTCCTGCCTGCAAGTGCAATGCTACTTCTGTAGGTCCAATGAAATCCAATGGATCTTACTTCCTGGTACTGTAAATGTGTGTAGAATTCACTGGCCCTGTTCAGAAGACACCTTGAATCACAGTGGTTAAAGTCTTTTTGTTAATCAAAAGCCTTAACCACCGTGGTTTAAGGTATCTTCTGAACAGGCCCACTGTACGCTTTATTGATTGTGTGAAGCGTGTCGCTTTATTGAATCCCACCCCTCCCCAATAAATAAATAAATAATTTTTAAGCACCTTTGTGTATGTTTTAACAGAAAGGTGGGCTATACATAAACAAACAATGCAGCTGAGGAGCTTTTGCTTTGACCCAATTTCTCCCTGTTTCTTTTGCTCACGCCCCCCCCCCCCCGAGTCTGCAGCAGTGGTTTGTCGGAGGAGCGAGTTCCACTCCTGCACCGCCATGCCTTCAAGCACCCATCATATTAGGGCCTCAATAGGGGCAGCTGATGGACATATTTTAATTAGCAGGAGAGTAAATTACACTGGGCTCCGAAAGCCCCTGACTCCTTTTCTCGACAGCCTGGGAAAACGGAGAGACTCGCATTTTCAATTTAAGGTTTAGTTAGATAATGCCTGTTGGTGCCAATAGATTACAGAGTGGATATTAAATCCTAGAGGATTTGCAAGAGGAGACAGCCAGCAGAATCCATAAGCAGTTTGGAGGCAGGCAGAGGGCAGAGGCGGAGTAAGGAAGTAACCACCCCCTGGAAGTTTTCTTTTAAGGGTGGAGAGAGAGAGAGAGAGAGAGAGAGAGAGAGAGAGAATGTCTAGTTGGGTCGCTATCCCAGGGATTGCCCCGGGATCATCCCTGTGCATCCAGGGGGTCCCAGGGGCAGGGAGGGATGATCCCTCCCTTGCTCCGGAATAACCAGGATGGCTTTAATCCAGGGTTTCCCATGGTCCTGGGATCATCCTGAGACCACAGGACATGTGGGCAGCCATCCCAGTTTGTCCTCACGAGTAACAGTGAGGAGCCAGGAACCAGGCACAGGGCATCAGGGGTGGGGTGGGGGAGTGGGAGGTTTTTTAAAAAACAAAACAAAACACCTTTTTCACAGGAGCGCTCCTGCACTCATTTTCAATACCAAAAAAAAAAACAACCCAAAAAAACCCAAAAATGGTGGGTGCGATGTCCTCTTCCTCCCGAGATGTCACACACTGCATGTTGACTGAGGAAGAGGATCTCACGATCATCATATCATGAGATTCCCCCCCTCCACCAGTAGGTCTAGCCATGCCCAGAGAGAGAGAGAGAGAGAGAGAGAGAGAGAGAGAGAGAGAGAGAGAGAGAGAGAGAGAGAGAGAACATAGAATCATAGAATAGCAGAGTTGGAAGGGGCCTACAAGGCCATCGAGTCCAGCCCCCTGCCAGAGGCAGCTGGACAACCCTCTGTCAGGGATGCTTTAGGGTGGATTCCTGCATTGAGCAGGGGGTTGGACTCGATGGCCTTGAAGGCGTCTTCCAACTCTGCTATTCTATGATTCTATGAGATTTAGTTGCCAGTACAGCCTGCTCCTGTATGTGGAAATACTGGTGCTATCTTGTCCTTTGCCTCACACAGCAAATGGCTTCAGCTGGCCCTGTTTACCCAGGACACTGCTATTCTTTGCATAACTGTCCTGAATAAGGGCTTTGCTAGACCTACCGCCTAATCTGGGTGGGAGGAGCAGCGAGCCTGTGCTACAAGTAGCATGGGCTGTTGCGCCTTGCTAGACATGGATGCGACAGGGGAAAGCAAAGCCCCGTCGTGTCCGCCATTTTTTAATTTTTTAAAGGGGCTGGACGCAGGAATGCTCCTGCGCAAAATACTTCTCCCCCCTCCCTGGCCATGAGTCCCCCCTCCCGCCGGCTTTGTTCCCCCCACCAGCTCCGTTGCCATCCCCCTTTCCCCCTGCCTCCAATCTCCCCCCCCCACCTCCCCCAGACTCCGATCTTCCCCACACGCCTCCCCTGGGCAATGCCGCTTGTCCCGGCTACTCACGAGTAAGCACAGTAGCTGGGAAAAGTGGCAGAATGAGCTAGACGCCCGCGGTCTCGGGCTTAGCCCAAGGTCACAGATAATACCGGGCCAAAAGAGATTCCGGTTAGCCCGGGCCAAAGGAGGTTTCAGCTCCGGCTGACCCCGGGATCCCCTGAGCATCATCTGGATGCACAGAGGTGAGCCCGGGATCAGCCTGGGCTGAAACCTCTGTCTAGCAAAGCCCTAAGTCACTGCCTTCATTTCGTCTTTTAGGGAGTTTTAAGGAACACTTTCTAAAGATATTCTTAATGTGGACAGACATGGGCTAGAGTTCTTCATGCACCTGCCCACCTTTACTTGGGTCATTAGCTGCAAAAAGTCAACTCTAGCGAAAATGCACGTATACTAACAGATCGTGCTCAGGTGCGAGCTTACCTTTCATCCCTTCACGAACTGCCTATCAAAAAAGTAAATGTTTGCTGAATGTGTTTGAGCTGTAGCTATTCCCTAATAACCGCAACTGGATCTTAAGATTTCTTTAAGGGAAACTGTGTTATGATCCGTTCAGTAACATGCAGTGCTTTAGAAGCTGCTGCAGAGATGGCTGTTGCAAAGAAAATGGATTCAATCTATAGCAAAAAGAAGAAAAAGAAAAGAAAAAGCATTCGTGTGTGTGTGTGTGTTTGATGAAGGGATGGGAAGAGAGAACAGAATTGCCCCTGGTTTTATCTGTATGATGTTGAACAATGGCATGCATTGTTTTTCTCACCAGCTGAGTAACTGCAGCCAAATCCCACCCAGCCGCGATTACTGAGGTGGTATAAGGATACCAGCTAAAGCAAAACTGATTGCCTTTCCCTAAGGGACCGATTTGCCCTCCAGACATCATTAGAGGCATGGTGCTAGCAAGTATGAGGACCCTACGGGCAGACGCACCAAGTCAGAAAGCAGGAAGGGAGATCACTTCTGGTTCAAGAAGTTGTAAAAGGAAGTGTTGCATAGTTTCCTACCTGCCTTTGCCAACTGTAAAGGAATTATGGCTCTGAAATTGTGCGTTATAGCAGGAACCTATAGAGGGCAAATGCCCTCAGTGCTTTGCAAGCTACCATCTACATCTATCTTAGGGTGACCAACTGTCAGGATTTCCCCGGATTTGTCCTGGTTTTTGTTCTTTCCATGGTGTCAGGGGGGATTTTCTATAATTTTCAATAATGTCCTGAAATGACACACCTTCCCCTTTAAGGCTGCCATTAGCATGGCAGGAGGGAATGACATGCTTTCTTGAGGCACATCATTCCCCCACCCCGAGCTCCAATTGAGGTCTTAAAGGGGAAAGTGGGTCATTCGTGGACGTTACAGAAAAGGCCCCAATTGGAGTGGATGGTGGTGGTGCAGAATGAAATCCTTTCCCCTCCTCCACTCCAATCGGGTTCTTTAAGGTGGCGGGGGAATAACGTACTTTCTGCAGGACTCAGAAAGCTGCTTCCCCCCACACACACTAGGTGTCCTCTTTTTTGGTTTCCCAAATATGGTCACCCTAATCTATCTATCTATGTGGAGTATTTCATTTTCCAACAAAGCATCATATTTTGATCCAAACCTTCCCTTAGCAGACTTAATCGAAAACAGATAATTTTGAAGTTGAATCCATTGCAGGGGCAGCGGGGGATGAAATATATTTTTGCTTTGTTGATTTTTTGTTTGTTTGTTTATTTGCTGATGCTTCACCCCTCCCATAGACATGCTGCTCTCCTCACTGCCCAAAATGAAGAATGTGAACATTTCAAGAGGGAAAAGAATGTTTCTGGTATTCAAAACTCTGCACAACACCCCCCCACCCACCCCCACTCCCTCCACAAGCAATCACCTTTGCTCCCATCCCCCAGGCGTTGGTATTTGCAAATTAATATTGGCGAATTTTGAGAACTGCTGGTGGCATAGGGTTCAGCAAGGAGGCAAAGGAATATCAATTATTATTCAAATATATCTGCTGAACGATGGAAGATGCCTATTTGGCTACAGCCAAGGATCATTTGGGGGCTGTTTATATGACCGATGCAGCCCTACAAGATTACTAGTTTTAATTTACATACGGGAGAGGAAGAATCCCATACAAATTAATTACTGCAAGTGCATGGACATGAATTATGTTGTTCAACTCTTTTCCTCAAAGGTTAAAGTAAGTATTAACCTCATGCTCTTTTTGGAAGAAACATTTTTCTGTTTATAGATATTAAAGTTAATGGAGAGTTCTGTAAAATGAATCCTGTGAGCAGATGGAGATGCAGCAGAGGTGAGATTGTTCTCATTACCATGTTGAATATTTCCTGACCTTTCGGTTCTGGGGGTGACGCCACCTGTGATTTGGGGTTGGATCTTTCATTTGAG
Source organism: Elgaria multicarinata webbii (assembly GCF_023053635.1). NCBI lineage: Eukaryota > Metazoa > Chordata > Lepidosauria > Squamata > Anguidae > Elgaria > Elgaria multicarinata. The sequence goes on from NC_086182.1 coordinate 33,733,834, forward strand.
CCAAACATTTAAACATGCAAGCCTACTTCTGAGTTACCATAGAATAGGGGCTCTCATGCATAACTTTCACAGTGGCCAAAGTAGAAATGTATAGTCAAAGGCAACAAATTAATATTTCCATTTTACATGTGAGGAATAGTGAGGCTAAGAAATAAAATATCAGCATATAGCCAGCCATGACAGTGACTTTTTAGTTGCTATTATAGACAACTTAGAGTCAGGAGCATGTTCAGACAAGCTGGAGTGTGTTCAAAGGAGGGCAACCAGGATGATCAGTTACCTAGGGAGGTTGTGGGCTCTCCCACACTAGAGGCATTCAAGAGGCAGCTGGACATCTGTCAGGGATGCTTTAGGGTGGATTCCTGCATTGAGCAGGGGCTTGGACTTGATGGCCTTGTAGGCCCCTTCCAACTCTGCTATTCTATGATTCTATGATCAGGGCTCTGGAAACAACGCCCTATGAGGAGAGACTGAAAGAACTGGGCATGTTTAGCCTAGAGAAGAGAAGATTGAGGGGAGACATGAAAGCACTCTTCAAATATTTGAAAGATTGTCACACAGAGGAGGACCAGGATCTCTTCTTGATCATCCCAGAGTGCAGGACATGGAATAACAGGCCCAAGTTACAGGAAGCCAGATTCAGCTGGTTGAGCTTTTATATTGTATTTTATATTATGGTTTTATACTGTTGTTTTATACTTTGAATGTTTTTAATTTTTGTGAACCGCCCAGAGAGCTCTGGCTATTGGGCGGTATAAAAATGTAATAAATAAATAAATAAATAAATAAATAAATAAATAAATAAATATCAGGAAAATCTTCCTGACTGTTAGAGCAGTATGACAATGGAACCAGTTACCTAGGGAGGTTGGGGGGTTGGACTCGATGGCCTTATAGGCCCCTTCCAACTCTACTATGATTCTATAATTCTAGGACTCCTTGCCAATCTACTACAAACTATCCAAGCATTTATCAGTGCCGCCATCCAATCTATTTTCTGCCTACCCCTGGTTTGAATGACCTTTCAGGAATCCCTTCCAGCTCTGTGATTTTTAACTGTAAGATTTCTTAACTTTAAGATTACCTCTCAGTATGGCTTACCCTGAGGCAATGCCTCTTAAGACCTGACAAAAGAAAGATGATAAACCATAATATTCTGGTGATGTGTCTCAATGGGAGACAGGAAGGCGTAGGTGATGGGCAGGAATGACTCACTGGTGTCCTATGGGATGAGGTCATCAAACTTTGTGCCTTGTGAAGAAGCAAGCAGGTTTGGGAGGGAGACTGGAAGAGACACGGTGAGAACCATGGCGCTGCCTGCAAGAATCTAGTGGTGCTGGTGTTTTCCCTAGAAAAGCTGAATGGAGGAGCAGAATTCTGTGGAATGTTTATGTGCTGAGCTTCCGTTTATGCTCAGTTTATACATATATGTAAAATAATCCATATATCACAATAATATAATCAGAGCTTTTCTACCCAAGGCTGTTAATCAGCTGTATCTACTTTCAGTTTGAGAATTGAGAACCAAACGCTATATGAGAAGCATTTACTTTCCTGCTTTTCTACTAGATAGCCTCTAGGTGGCACTGTGGTGTAGTGGAACGGTGCAAATGTACACAAGAGGAAATCGGGCTTTCTTTTGTTTTAGTCCGGAATCTAGTCCAGCATTCTCTTTCTAACAGTCACCAGCCAGATGTTTGTGGGATACTTGCTAGCAAACCATGAAAGCTGCAGTTGTGCTTTGTCCCCAGAGGTAAACCACTTCCAGATATGGACATCCCATTTAGAAATCATCACAAATAGCCATGGATAGAGCTGAGCTCTCTGTGAATTCATCTAATTATTATTATTATTATTAAAAAGCCAACTAAGCCAGCGGCCATCACTGCATCTTGTGGTGGTAGGTTCCTCAGGGGAATTACGCTGATTTTGTGAAGCAGTGCTTTCAGCAGGGCTGAACATAGCGGTATGTTTTGTATCGCTGATAGTTTACCAGAGGTGGTTGCAAATGTTACAGGGCAGAGCAGCGCAGAAAGGGGAAGCAAATTACTCACATGAGCCAGAAGTAAAAGCCTGAATCTTTAATAAATCAAAGGTGTGAGCTGCAAAACCTGAATTCTGCCTTGCAATAAACAAGCCTGATCCTGGAACACTCCTCCTCCTCCTCCAGATGCAATTACATTTTCAAAACACTTTCCTGATGATCTAAGTGGATGTTATAGCAGGTGTGGGGTAGATGAACCCCCAAACTAGCAATTCAGGGGAACCGCAGCAGCGCAGACAATAGACGAAAGGAGACATGTGAATTGCAGGGAAAGAATGACACCTGCTGGATACTTCTGTCTCTGCACCCCTGCTCCAATTCCTTCCGCTTTCTGGTAACAACTAAATAACTGGAGAGGCTGCTGTGCAAAGCAAAGAATGGCCTGTTCAGTAGAGCTCTGCATGTGGAAAGTCCCAGGTTCAATCACTGGGCATCTCCCAAGTATGGCTCGAAAACACTCCCGTCTGAAACTCTGGAGATCTACTGCCCATCAGTATAGGCAATGTTCAGCTAGATGGACTTGGTGTAAGGTTGCTTTCTATGGGCCTGTGTCTTGTGACAAGGCTAGTAGCTTAGTGCAAATGCACACGTTGCCTGCAGAAGGTCCCCGGTTCAATAGCCAACTTCTCCAGCCAGGGCTAGGAAAGAATCCTGCCTGAAACCTTGCAGAGCCATTGCCAGTCAGTGTACACCAACTTTCCCCAATCTGGCGCCCTCCTATTATTCCAAGCCAGCATGGCCATTGGCTTGGCCAACTTGAGCTTGCCTGCTTGCTTGTTTCCTTCCTCCCTCCCTTCCTTCCTCCCTCCCTTCCTCCCTCCCTTCCTCCCTCTCTTCCTTCCTCGCTTCCTTCCTTCCTTCCTCCCTCGCTTCCTTCCTTCCTCCCTCGCTTCCTTCCTTCCTCCCTCCCTCCCTTCTTTCCTCGCTCCCTCCATCCATCCATCCCTCCCTCCCTTCCTTCCTTCCTTCCTTCCTTCTTTCCTTCCTTCCTTCTAAGGAAAATTATGATTTCCCCCAAGCTCAGTTCTGATGCTAAGAAGCCATATTTTACTCTTGGGAGAGCCATGAGAGCCCAAATGCCTTCCTCATGAATCCTCCAATTCTCCCATCCATGAGTCCTTGACCTTGACTACCGCTACCCCCCTTTCCTTCACCCAAAATATCTGGGGTGGGGGCAGCAGCTACACTGATTGGGAGGCCTTTTTCAAGACCTCCATTCCTCTCTGGCATATTGATTGCTCAAAAAGCAACACCCCAAACACTAGAGACTTTGGGACACATGTTTTTTTTAGGGCACCTAGTACTCAGTGGGGATGTCAGGTGCCCTGGAAGCCACATACCCCCAGAGCTCCTTGTTCCTTGGATAGAATCATAGAATAGCCAAGTTGGAAGGGGCCTACAAGGCCATCGAGTCCAACCCCCCTTCTCAATGCAGGACTCCACCCTAAAGCATCCCTGACAGATGGTTGTCCAGCTGACTCTTGAAGGCCTCTAGACAACTGGGTGTCTTGGCACTAGGGCACTTGGATCATCTAGTTCCCAGGGCATCTACCATCCCTACTGAGCACCCAGGTCCCCTAGAAAACCACATGTCCCAAGACTCCTGGGTGGGCTGCACCTACTCCAAAGTTTAATTTGTATTCTGAGCCAGAGAAGAGTTTTTAAGAGAATTGAAGTTTGATTTGTAATGTAGCTGGCCATTGCCAGCTGGAGACATTCATCTTCTGGATCAAGTAAACAGTCAAGCTACTTTATCACCCCAAATAGATGGAGAATATTCATCAGCGTTTTGAGCATTCAGAGAATATCTGGAAATTATTTGATTACGGCTACCTTTGTGCCTAGTCCAGAAACTTCAACTAGTTCAAAATATGGCAGCCAGGTTGGTCACCAGTACACCTAGGGGTGACCACATTACACCAGTCTTAAAATCCCTTCACTGGCTGCCAATTAGTTTCTGGGCGAAGTATAAAGTGTTGGTTATCACCTTTAAAGCCCTACATGGTTTGGGTCCAGACTACCTGCGGGATCGCTTTCTCCCATACAATCCGCCCCGCACACTCAGGTCCTCTGGGAAGAATCTACTTCAGCTAGCAAAAACTAGATTAACAACTGTTACCCAGAGGACCTTTTCTTCTGCTGCTCCCAGTTTGTGGAATGGCTTGACGGGAGAGATTCGTCTACTTAACAGTCTTCCAGAATTTAAGAAAGCCATAAATACTGATCTCTTCTGGCAGGCCTACCCAGTTGAATTTTAAGATGCCTTTTTTTAATGGTGTGCTGCTTTTAACAATGCACTGGTTTTAAACATTTGAATTATTTGTATGTTGTACCCCGCCTCGATCCAAAGGGAGAGGAGGGTAACAAAATTATTATTATTATTATTATTATTATTATTATTATTATTATTATTATTATTATTATTATTAGCCTCATGAGAGAACGTTTCAGGGCAAATCTTTTTCATCTCTACTTTTTGAGCATTTGGCCTGGTGTGTCGAAAACTGAGTCCTGGGATAGTTCTAGACGAGACGTTTATTACAAAAACGCCCTGCTTCAAAGATGGGATTTTACAAGGGCTCCACGTGGTGTTGCCTCCCATTTGTAACTCCCCTACATTTTTATGGCAACAGATGTGCCCAACTGCCTTGTCACAGGCAGAAATGGGCCAGGAGATGGTTTGGGCCCAGGGGGAAGAGGAGAGAGGAAAGCTGGTGAGAAGAAAAGTCTTTGCATACTGTACAGGTAGGCATAGAGGGTTTTGGGACTTTCACATAGGATGAAAAAGTTCTGATAGGATTGAAATCTTCAGTGTATGTGTTGCTTTCAAACTCTCATCCATGATTATCACTCCATTGAACCATGACACGTACCAGCCACACTGACATGGTTCGCATGATCCCCTCAGCCCACCATTGCTTATTTAAGCCATGAAGAGCTGTAACGCCCTCAGCCTCCAGATTACCTGTTCGAGTCCCACTCACAGCTTGTCATCTGAACCAAGGTGGCAGGGTTTGTCGGAGACGGGAACAACCCTCCAATAACCCATGGCCTATTGAAGTGTTATTGGAGGCTTGTGTCACCCGGGTTTGAATGATATAGGAAACCATGGCAGCAGCCCCCCAAAGGGGGTGGAATGTTTAAAATGACCACCAGCACAGGCCACAACTCAATGTGGCTTTAATAAGCCACGCTGGACTGTTGAGATCGTAGGAACTGGCCCACTGCTTTGCTTCCTCCCTAGAAGAAACCTTAGGAATTTCATCCAAAAGGTGCAGAAAGCAAAACCTTAGGAATGTCAGCCAGAAAGCGCAGCTGCCTTTGCTTGCATTTCAGGGAGCTGCAAGTGAAGCATTTGCGGCCATTTTAGGAAAAGGAGATTTTCTTTGATTGCTTTTTAATCACAGTAATAACGGTAATGGATGCAGCGAGTGGAATGAATGGGAGAAGAGCCACTGAGTCCACCACACACGCAGGACAAATGAGGAGAAATTTATGGCCGTCAGCACTAAAGTACTGCTTCCTCAATTCCCACTCTTTAAGAATGGGTCTAACCTTTCCATGTATTGCTAGCAAGGATTTGAAATCATAATAATTGTTATAAGCAGCAGCTGGGGTGCGGTGCGATGCGGGGGAGCAGACAAGCACTCTTCCCAATCTTCCTCTTAGAAGGAAATGTTCAAAGATGCTGCAGAGATCTCCACGGCTCTGCAAGCAATATGGGTCAGGTGGCCCTACAATCCCTTCCTTTCTACTTCACCTTTCTTTTGGCTTCCTGTGATGGGTCATGCATCATTTTTAACTCATGCCCACATTTATTTATTTATTTGTTTGTTTATTTATTTATTTTCCACTGACTTCTGACCTTTATAAAGAAAGTAAATTCTGCCTGGAGCAAGGTGTTTTCTTCTTCTTTTCAGTCCAGTGCCTAGGGCCCAGATCCAAAGAACGGTGCAGGGAAGGGTCAAACTACATGCTACATTAATTGCATAGCATATAGCTGAACCTGGTAGTTTTAGTTACTTCAGTATAACTGTGTGTGGCCCAGATCACACCAGGAGGGGAGGATTAGTGTGGCCTCTCCCACACTAGAGGCCTTCAAGAGGCAGCTGGACAAGCATCTGTCAGGGATGCTTTAGGTTGGATTCCTGCATTGAGCAGGGGGTTGGACTCGATGGCCTTGTAGGCCCCTTCCAACTCTGCTGTTCTATGATTCTATGATTCTATGATTAAACTTCCACCCCACATGTTTGTTTGTTTTTTAACTGAGATACCACCTGCACCCCCATGAGGTGTTATAAGGAAAGGAAAGACTCCGTTGGAATCAATAGAGACTCCCGCCTTTTTTTATATACCCCCCAGGGGTGGAATTTCGGGGGAAATGGGGGGAAGGTTTAATGCTCCCCTCCCAGTGTGTGCTGGTCCTGATCTGAATCAGGGTCATACACAGTTTCACTAAAGTAAATAAACCCACCTGGCTCCACTGTTTAAAATTAATATAACATGTAGTCTGGCGCTTCTTCCATGTGCCTGATGGAACCTCACTCCAGGTTGCCTTCCGTACCCTTTATTACAGATGGGTGATATCATATTTGTGTTCAGTTTTGATCAGAATTTACCAAAATACTCAAAGTTTGTAGCATCTGGGGCCAAAGGAACTTCAGATTTAAAAGAGTTAATGTTGAAGAAGCTGAAATGGATGGATCCGTCCGTCCAGGCCCAGGGCTTTGAGTGCTTAGCTCTTCAACGTCTGCCTTTGAATCGTTTTGTATTCAACCATGTTAATAGTGCTGAATTGGGGCTGCCACCTTCTTTTTTTCCTGACAGGTTTCCTGACTTTAACAGCTAAATGGCTGACAGGTACCACAACGCGCTGGGAAGATCTGTGCCTATTTCTCCTGTGCAGATAGGTGAGAATTTCATTTCAGTTCGTTTTTAAAAAGTATTCCCCAAAATTTGCAAACTCAATATTTGAGACAGAAATAACTTGGGTGTTGTTGTTGTTTAAAATGACAGACAACAGATTTACAGAGAAGACTTATTGAATGGAAGACTTATTGAATATTGGAAGAAATAATCATGATAGGGAAACTAACAGATATTCTTGTTTTGCTATTTAAGAAATCATTGGCTTTGGAAGATATGTGAAACTTGATCTTAGGTACTATCTAATCTATTTAGTTTATATGTAATTCATTCCTGGATGTTTTGTGTGATGTTATGAGAATTCAATCTATTTGATACCAAATTTACTTAACTAACTCTTAGATATCTATATGTGATTTTATGCTGGGTGCTTTTGTTGAGTAGCTAAAATAATTGATAGTGTATAATGGTTGTGTTGTATATATGTTGCATATTTTTCACTATTTTTTTTTAAAAAAAAGAAATATGGGGGAATGTAAAACTGACATATTTACTCATCCCTACCTTTTATCACCCTAACAAAGGAGTGGTACAATGGACAGTTCACATCCCCAAAGTGCAAACTGTGCTCAGGGTTTTGTTGATCATCTTTACCTGTCTTTCTGCACCTTTGGCCAAAAAAATCACACACCGATATCCATAAAACCTGTAACATGATTCTCCTCCATGTCCTGTGTATTGAGGAAACCTAAATATACTCTCTCTCTCTCTCTCTCTCTGGCCACAGCTAGACCTAAGGTTTATCCTGGGATCATCCAGGGTTCGCTGCTGCCTGAGCACTGGATCCCCTGTGTGTCACCTAGATGAACAGGTTTGACCCCTGGACAATCCAGGGATAAACCTTAGGTCTAGCTATGGCCTCTCTCTCTCTCTCTCTCTCTCTCTCTCTCTTACACACACACACACACACACAGAGAGAGAGAGAGAGAGAGAGAGAGGATTATTATGTGCAACTTCAACGGACTTGATGTTAGAGCAGGAATACCACGTGGTACAAATTTGACATTTGACCAAAAAATAAAACAAAACTCCAACATTTAATATATACTTTTATTCTAACATTCTATTTTCAGAGACATTTCCAAAGCTAAAAGGTGTTCTAGGCCAAAACTTTTTAAAGGCAATTAACATTAACTTGTCATTGACAGTGTAGCTTCCCCTAAAGTGTCTAAGGGCACAATCCTATGCATGTTTAGGCAGGGTGGGGGGAACTCCTACAACACCCAGCATTCCCCAGACATCCATGTTGGCTGGAGAATGTTTGTAGGACCTTTTCCCCTGTCTAAACATGCATACGATTGCACCCTAAATGGGATAACATCCAGAAAAGGGACTCAATAGAATAGAAACCAACATCTTTAGAAGGAGATCCAAGTTAGGAAAATTCACTTGAGATTCTTCAAAAAAAATCCAGCCAACCAAATAAACACATTAATTTCCATTCTACATATTTTGTAACCAGAGCAAGAAAGGGGTGCTGGGTTTTGCTGGACGCCACATCCTTTGGCTTAGATCCATTGCCTCTAATGCTAGATGTGTGGGAGCACCCTCCTTATCAATGCTGGGATAAAAGCAACTCTTTGTGCATGCTTCAGAGCACTTTTGTCTAATATTTACATCATCCATCTTGGCGGTCAGCCCTGCAATTGACAATGATAGTGAGTGAGTGAGAGTCCTGGTGAACCCAAGCATATATTTTATGAAATAGGAACATTATGACTACAATTAGTGGCTTCCCCCAATATTCAGTAAATGGTGTGTGTGTGGGGGGGGGGTTCTGCAAAGCTCTTTCTCTTTTGATGACAAATGGACCATATAAAGGCCAATTTAACTCCACACCATATTGGGAACTTCCATCTCAGTTGTGTATTGCTGTTTTCACTCTTTCTCTCCCACCACCACCACTATTTTTCTCTTGAAGTGTTACAAAGTGTTTATTTTTTTCTTATTTTTTTCCTACTTTCTTTAAAAAAAATACAATTTTGGGATAAGCAAGTTAAGCTTTGCAAAACCCCAGCTGCTGAAGCAATGCTGATGTCCTCTCAAGAGATCAGCTGCCCTGCAGGCTAATCCATTGTGCTTAAGCAAGATAATAAACAGCAACAAGCAAAACATTGCAAACGTATAAGAGCTTTCCAACAGCAACAATAATAGAAGAGATTTCAGGACTGCTTTTTAGTCTTAAAACTGCGATGATGTGAATGAAACTTACAGTGCAATTTGTTTTGCATGTCTGCTCAGAAGTAAGACCCAATGGATTCAATAGGCCTCACTCCCAGATAAGTGTCTATAGGATTGCAGTCTTTGTATGAATTTTGCTTTGTCATCAAGGTAGGTCTGTATGCCTTGAGCCGGTTCAAGTAGTTTTATTGCAACGGAAACAGCACTTCCAGGCAGTAGGAGGAATAACCTAAGATAACTTCTCTATAGAAAGGCAGGAATATGAATGAGAAGAGACCTGTCCCTCTGAAGGCCAATAATGACATAATATTTGTTCCTATTGGCCATAGGCAAGCTAGAAACATTCTCACCAACGTCGTCCAACTGGCCTCTCTTCAGCTGCTTTAACTCAGGGGTGAGCAGAAGATAGATTGGGGTCTCTGGGTGTTTTGCAGCAGATCACAAGGACTTCTGGCTCCCAATTGAGCAATAACTCAATGACTCTCTCTCTCTCTCTCTCCCCAACCCCCTAAATTATATGGCTGAAATGAAGTATATTTGAGAGTGGATAACCAGATGAGGATATTCAGTTTTGGTACTCAAAATACATTCCTGGGCCCAGAACTCCTTACTCTGACTGTGTGACTTTTGCACAAGCTGTAGTTGGTGGATAGGGGTTAAAGTAAAGAAACAAAGTAGATCCCACAGGCCTGGAATCTGTCTGCTGCTGCTTGCACTGACGCCTTGCATGCATACTTTCCAACATTAGACAAAGCAAAAGAGGTGTGGTCATTTTATTTTGTTGAAAGTAATAAAACAAGACAAATGAGCAAGCCATTATCATGGGGTCCAGTAGCCTGCCCTGCTAAATATTAATAAGTGCATAAGAGGAGCCATGCTAGACCAAGCCAAGGGTCCATGTAGTCCAGCATTCTGTTCATACAGTGACGCATGGGAAATGCACAAGCAGGACATGAGCGCAACAGCACCCTCTCACCCATATTTCCCAGCAACTGGTATACATAGAAATACTGCCTCTGATACTGGAGGTAGCACATAGTCATCAGGACTAGGAGCCTTTGATAGACTTCTCCTCCAGTAATTTGTCCAATCCCTGTTTAAAGCCAACCAAAGAGGTGGCCACCACTACATCTGAGGGCAGTGAATTCCAGAGTTTAACGATGCACTGTGTATGGAAGTACTTCCTTTTATCTGTCCTGAATCTCCCAGCACTCAGCTTCATGGGATAGGACCCCACTGGATTCTAGATTTTTAAAGAGGGAGAAAAATGTCTCCCTACCCACTGACTCCACACCATGCATGATTTTGTACACCTCCCCTTACTCACTGTTTTTCCAAGTCAAACTTGTTTCTAATGCCCCCCTTTCATTTGTATCTAAAATGAATGCAAAAATTATAGTCATAAACATTCTTTCTCCCCCAAATAGTCTCAAATTTCACCAAATATTAGGATGGGTATTTGGCCAGAAGAAATTGGGAAACAGAATAAATTTCAAGGGGCTACGGAACCTTTTTTCTATGGAAGGTATCAAAAGGGCCTTTTGATGAGTAGTGGGGTTTGTCCCTCTGAGAAGCTATGCCGGAGTGAGACTAGACGGCACTTGAGATCCCTTTTAAGCTCTGTATCTTAAATCTTAATTATTTATTACATTTTTATACCGCCCAATAGCCAAAGCTCTCTGCCATTTCTTCTAATGAAAGGCACCCCCTGTGACTCAGGAGTCATGAATTCTTTTTGCTTCACCCTCTCTTGATTGTTTTAAAATCATTCAGTACAAATCTATCCTCAGTTCTTGCAGCTGTTTATCAAGAAACACAATTTTTTAACAAAAAAGTGTGATGGAAGTTGTTTGAGAGGAAACGTCTTTCTCACACTGCAGTTGTTTAAAAGTTGAAAGCGTTCAATGGAAAGTAGAGTATATTTTGTTTCTGGATTTTTGCTAAGGGGGTTGGCTGCAAAGTAATTTTCAACATGCAATATTGCACACATGCTGGGGTGTGTGTGTGTGTGTTTGCATGCACTGGGAGCAAAGGAGGAAGCTAACAAACTCCAGAAGAAGGGATACACAACTTGCCTGTCAACTATGTAGCATTATGAGAAAGGAAGTCCTCCCAGGACAGGGTCTGGTGCATTAAAATATCTTCAGCTCCCACAGAAGATGCTAGAAGTTGAGTCTCTGAGAACCCTTCAGGACGTGGCCAATGGCTTTCCAGCTGGGTACCAATTCTAGGGGATGGGGAAAGTGGTTCCCATGGCAACTGTAGCTCATTGGTTTCCCCTTAAGAATGCACAAGCGGCAGTATCACCCTTGCCCTGGTTCTTAGTTTGTAATAGTTCTGTGTGAGCATACTCGCACGCCTGCCCACACAAACACATATTGAATGCCTTTGTAGCATGATAAGAATAAATCTCAGATCTTCCAAGAATAATAATTCTTCTAGATAATAAAACAGCACAACTGAACCAAAACATATCTGCTGCTATCATCTCAGTGTTGGGGGCAAGGGGGGGGCAGGGGCGGAATAGCTAAGGCATCTAATCAATCTTCTATTAGCAGGATAGATTTCTCCCCCTTTCTTCGTTAATTTGAGAAGGTGGCTGGTAAGAGGGAGGATGTATTGATGGGCTACTACAGAGCCTTTAGACTCTCAATTCACAGCCACTGCCTGGCTAGTGGCAGGAAGGAGTCATTTAAATTGTGTGCAACCAGGAAACAGACAGGTTTGGGCGCACACGTGTGTGTGTGTGTGTGTGTGTGTGTGCGTCTACATAATAGCAATAAGCACCTTTAAAATTAGCAGTTGACAACAATGCAGTTAGAAGGCAGTGTGGAGGAAGCTGCATTTATGGTCAACAACTAGTTGGTTTAAAGCCAAAGTGGTTATCTTGAGACCCTGGCCCTTGGGTGGGTGGGGAAGCAAACTGATGCCCTGCTGAGATCTCTCCCCCTCCAGGAAACAAATAGTAAAAGCTAAGCAAATAAATGCAGGGAAAGGGGGGGGGCATTGTCGATCTGGGATTGCACTTGGGCACACTGTTTACAGGGGCTGCAAAGCTTTTTTTTTTTATCAAGAATAGCATGCCCGAGGTGAACACGATGGAGGGGACCTTCTTCATTTTCCCCCAGAATGGGACATACATTGCAGCACCTCCCCACCTCCCCAAGAATACTTTTCCCCTTTAAAAAAAAAGAAAGAAAGAAATATTAGAAGGGCATAGTTAATACAGTCGCAGGGCAATCTGTGAAAAAAAAATCTCATTTTCGTTTCCTCTCCCAGCAAGGCGCTTCATTGGAAGTGGATCACGGTGCTTCATTGGAGGTGACTCCATTGCCCTTGTTGACGTAGAAGGGGCGGTAGTGAGACTGTAAATAGAGAAGGTGGGGAGTGAGTTACGCTTAAGAAGAAGAGAGGTGGGCTTGCTGGCTCGTGTCCCTCCTGCATGAGTTTGTACATTAATGCTTCCATCCAGCCGTACAGGAGAGTCACAAAATCCAGTTTTCATCTTCATCTATTAGAAACTTCCAAAACCTTTCCATGCCCTCCACCTCCATCTCTCTCTCTTTAATTGAGAACTATTTGGGGTGCCATCTACTTAATCCGCAAGCACAGCAATGGATGTACCAAGAGATCTCTGCACACGTTCTGAATGCTTAACGTGGATTTAAGTAATCCTTCTCTTTGATGCCTGAGTTCGATCCCAGCGGAAGCTGGTTTCAGGCAGCCGGCTTGGGTCGACTCAGCCCTCCATCCTCCCGAGGTCGGTAAAATGAGTACCCAGCTAGCTGGGGGAAAGGTAATAACGGCCGGGGAAGGCAACGGCAAACCACCCCACTATAAGGCCTGCCAAGAAAACGACAGCGAAAGCTGGCGTCCCTCCAAGAGTCAGTAACGACTCAGTGCTTGCACGAGAGGTTCCTTTCCTTTCCTTCTCTTTGATGCTAGATCCCAAAAGTATTGCAAGAGAAGGCAATGAGTTTCATCCTCTCATTTCAACGCATTTGTAGTTCTGTGTGTGTGTGTGTGTGTCTCTCTCTTTCTCAGCTGCTCAATGGACTGAATTTCCTATCTGTACGGATTCATGTACCACCCCTTTTGCCCAGACCTTCTGTAATAGATGCATTCACCATTTTGGAACATATTTGCCATGCTGGCAGTCAATGTATTGCCTCACCTTCATCTCTTGATAATCTTGCTTGTCCCACTTTCAGTGTCAGCTCCAGGTTTTGTGGGCCCATGAGCAAGGCACCCTCCAAGGCCATGGCTGCCCTCCCACCATGTGCCCACCTTCTCACTGCCTTTGCCACCATCTGCTGTTGCTCCTCCTCCTCTTTCTAATCACTTGCTACCACTTGCTTACTTGACAGACAGGGAGCCAATGAGCAAGTAGGCAGTGGTGCCTCCTCCACCTCCTCCTTGTCACCAACACCCAAGTCTGGGCCAAAGGGAGAGGCATGAGAACAAGCAGGAGGCAATGGTGAAGAGTAGGAGCCACTCCAGGGGGCTCTTCTCAGTGGGCCCTTACTGGGATGTGGGCCCTTGGTCAGTGCCCAACGATGCTTACTCGTGATACCAGTCCTGCCTGCTTGCCTCCTTCTCCCCATCCCCTGACCTGCATTGACTGGGTCATGAGCCAACAGTGCGATATGGCTGCAAGAAAGGCAAATGCTATTTTGGGCTGCATTAATAGAAGTATAGCTTCCAAATCACGTGAGGTCCTGGTTCCTCTCTATTCGGCCCTGGTTAGGCCTCATCTAGAGTATTGCGTCTAGTTCTGAGCTCCACAATTCAAGAAGGATGCAGACAAGCTGGAGCGTGTTCAGAGGAGGGCAACCAGGATGATCAGGGGTCTGGAAACAAAGCCCTATGAAGAGAGACTGAAAGAACTGGGCAGGTTTAGCCTGGAGAAGCGGAGATTGAGGGGAGACATGATAGCACTCTTCAAATACTTAAAAGGTTGTCACACAGAGGAGGGCCGGGATCTCTTCTCGATCCTCCCAGAGTGCAGGACACGGAATAATGGACTCAAGTGACAGGAAGCCAGATTCCAGCTGGACGTCAGGAAAATCTTCCTGACTGTTAGAGCAGTGCGACAATGGAATCAGTGACCTAGGGAGGTTGTGGGCTCTCCCACATTAGAGGCCTTCAAGAGGCAGCTGGACAAGCATCTGTCGGGGATGCTTTAGAGTGGATTCCTGCATTGAGCAGGGGGTTGGACTCGATGGCCTTGTAGGCCCCTTCCAACTCTGCTATTCTATGATTCTATGATTCTATGATCATGCAGGGAGAAGAAACAATGATGGCTTCTCCCACCCACACTCACCCCTGCGTACGCTGCTTACACTGCTGTCTTTTGCGTAATTCCCCACAATGCAGCATGGGGTTTGCGTGTCATCCAGACTTGCAGTACGGGTTCTACAGTGGGTACGACACCACCCACCACCACTCAATGCACTGGGTTCTGATAACACGCCAACCCACATTGCTTCATGGGAGATTATGCAAATAGCAGCCAGGCACGCAGCAAGGGTGGGAGGTGGAGGAGAGAAGCTGTGATGGCTTCCTCTCCTTATGCAGATGTCCGGACATCCCCGTTGTCTCTCCCACTGGCAAAATATAGATTGCACGTTCCTTTCAGCAATGACCTAGTTTTTGCTTATAAAATTCTGTAAGTACAATTAAGTTATTATTAAGAACTTGACAAAGATCTGCCGCAATGGAACTTGGAACCAGTCAATCCTGAAGCCGACTCTTGTACTGTGAAATAATCGTATCAAACTTCTGACAGGGGTGCTTAATTTCTTGTGCAACTTTTTGATCCAGCGAAATGGATAGAGAGCACTGGTTGAACCCAAGCCAAAAGTATCAACAACATTCCCATTAAATCAGCTGGTTAAATGCATTTCTAGTGGGATGGCGAAGGGTCTTCTGTGATGGGTGGCAGATAAGAGCCCCCTTCCTTTCTGCTCTGCCTCAATTTCCTTCCAAGTACCTACAGCTCAGCACTGCTGCCTGGAGTATTAAAGCCATTTGCTAAATGGCACCAATTTTGTACCTAATTAAAGAGGAAAATAAAGCAACCCTTTAAATAACCCTCAATGGGCTGGTGGAACAGGCCTCCTCCTCCTCCTCCGCCTGACTGCTGGAATTCATATTTACAGGCCTTTCCCTAAGAGCGCGGATTACTCAAATACATATTTACAGCAGCTTTAAAACTGAGATTATTGGCCCAGTAGACCATAAAAGCCCCTGCCGAGTCTCTCCAGTCTAGTGGCAGTGCATCTATTTTGGGACTTTTAATGCTCTTTATTTATCAGTCTGATTGTTTGCTTTGGGGTATAACTGGTGAATATAAATGCAATTTAAAGACCAAACAGCCCTAGCTGCTAGTAAATGCACAAACCCAACACTCAAGGAAGGTCAATAGATGAGGTTAGTTAGGTGGGCCCCTGCTGTGGCTCTTAGCTGCTTTTTGGGACCCAGTCGCTGTGAGTTAGGGCCACCATCTTGGTTCTTACTCAGTTTGGAACCAGCCAAATCAAGCTGG
The DNA here is from genome assembly GCF_023053635.1 of Elgaria multicarinata webbii. Taxonomy (NCBI): domain Eukaryota; kingdom Metazoa; phylum Chordata; class Lepidosauria; order Squamata; family Anguidae; genus Elgaria; species Elgaria multicarinata. Next base: position 33,749,532 of record NC_086182.1, read on the forward strand.
GCACCAGGCCCAACTGAAAACAGCTTAAAGCGATCTCCTTCAACCTGGTATTCTCCTAGATGTGTTGGACTGCAACTCCCATCATTCCTAGACAGCATGGTAATTGGCCATGCTGGCTGTGGAAGATGGGAGTTGCAGTACAAAAACATCTGGAGAGCATCACATTGGGGGAAGGCTGTCCTAGAACTCCCAATGGAGGTGCTGGAGTTTCTGCAGCCCCCCCGCCCCCCTTTGTTTGGGTTCTAATTCATTCAGTTTGCATTTTAACGTGAACGTACCTAATTTCACATTGTCTTGTAAAACATGATGTGAAACGAAGCTCAATTACCCTTCAGCATTGAACTTTTCTTAATTTTGCAGTGGAGTTCTCCAGTCAAAAATCGCATACAGAGATTTGTATATCGGAGAAAGTAATGTTAAAAAATGCACGATATTAGGGAAATTGCCTGCCCAAAATAGGTATAGTGGCTATGGGGCACCCAAATGGCCAAGCCCTTCTTGCAAGCAAGCTAATTTTGGCCACTTGGGTGCTCTATAACCACTAGAGGTGACATCTTCCCCATATTTTTTTTTAAAAAATCTATTGGGATGGGCAACAGGGAGCCGGTGGGGGGGGGGGATGGAGGCCACAATGGGAGTCCCTCCCCCAACCTAACATCTTCCTCTTCTGGCGGGCATCCCTGCAGGGTTGGATGGGGTGGAAGGGGGGCTTGAAATATGCCAAGGTCCCTGCCATCCACAGACCCTTCCATTATTTCTAAAGTCTTCCGGTTCCCTTTGGATCCAAAGATGGTGAAATTTGCAAAGCCGCCTGCCTTCTGTCTCTCTGGATGCCATGCAGTTAACGATTGTTTTGTGTAAAAATAAAACGGAAACTGCGAAGGATCAAGACTCTCCTTCATCAATACAGCTTAGCCACTATCCCTTCCTTGATCCTCCGTAATCGCTTTCTCTAAATCCCAGGTCCTCCATGTACCCAGGGCTGCATTTATTTCCTCTCTCGTGGATGTGTGAGAGAAATGTGTCAGAAAGAGTCAATCAAAGCAGGGAGGAGGCATGTGTTACACCCCTGTGGTTGCTCTGTTCCACTTGGAGCAGGTGTTTCATCCAGTAGAAGCTTCAATGACACTAGGCTAGTGAATCCGCTCCGGATTTCGGTGGGAACCAATGAGAACTCTAAAGTACCTCTGCCTGGGTCTGACTGAAATAAGCTTCGCTCCTTGAATAGCCCTTTTATGAAGATTGCTACATATTCCCTACAATATCAGAGATAGAATGAATTCATGAAAGTCTGAATCCTGAATATCTCAGGTGTGTATCATCCTGAACGATCCCCCTCCCAACACGTGCTCTATCAATGAGGTCTTCCTGAAAATATTATCTTGGGCAATAGCCACGTTGGTGTCCATAGGGCACGGAGCCTTTTTTGTCATAGCCCCACAACTTTGGAATGCCTTGGAAACCCGTGTGGTTCGATCATCCAGAAGCAGGTTAAGAGACCTTCCTTTCCTGTCATACTTTCAGAAGCTGAGGCTGCCTGTTAACACAATTGTCTCTGCACTCTGCATTTTATCCGTCTACTGGTTTGTCAATTATTGTTTTTCATGTGTGTTTGTGTGTGTGTGTTAAAAAAAAAAGGATGCATGAATCAGCATATCTGAGCTCACCAAAGTTCTCCAAATTCCATCTTGAAGCTCCTACTGACTTCAGTCCATATGAGATTGCGAGTTTTGTTTTTCTTTTTGCATGAAAATCCATGTGCACATTTCCAAAGTGTGCACATCAATTGTATGCATCATCAAAATGGACTTGTTCCTTTCCCATTGATGGGTGTGTACACATTTTTCAAAAAATACACACTTTATGTGCATTTTTCAAATGTATGCATGGTGTCGAATGCAGTTATTTGGTTTTTGAATCATATCACAAACTTAGAAATGTATGAACTTCAACCGCAGATTATGTCTGAGTGCATGTTCAGTCCAGAAAAAGAGTAAATTCCAATAATAAAAAACAACATTTCTCATATATCTCTTTAAAAACATGTTGTGATACTGTCTATTGTTGTAGTTTTATATTATGTAGTGCCTATTCTTTAAGAGAGAGAGAGAGAGAGAGAGAGAGAGAGAGAGAGAGAGAGAGAGGAAAGGAAATAAGAGTAATAGCAGATGGGAGGGAAGATTTTCTTCTTCCTCCTCTCTCCCTGGTTTACAGTGCAATCCCATCCATCTCTACTCAGAAGTAATTGTCAATATGCTCAAAAGGGCTTGCTCTTGGGTAAGTGTGCACAGCATCAAAACCTAAAACGTCTTTCCAAGGAAGACATGAAAAGTGCAGAAGGAATGACTCACCAGCATGCTCTGCTTGGAGGATTTCCACGTCTGTGGCTGCGCCTTCGCGGTTTGGTGCCTCACTATTGCAGGGTAAGCTGGAGAGACACAAGGCAGGGCTGGTTATTCCCGTTGCATGTTTTCCTTGCATGCAACACTGTGCATTACAGAATGAGAGAGAAAGACGTCATTTATATGTGGGGGTGGGGTGGGGTAATTCCATCTCCAGGTAAGTACGACACAGCAATCCCAAGACGTCTAGGTCAGACGGGGCATTTGGAATGAAGATATCCCAAAGTAAAGGCAGGCAGGTAGGAAGGAAGAGGGTAAAAGGGACTTGAAGCATGTAGATGCCCTGAAGTACCATTCTTAGTATAGAGGCTCCCGTCGGACTGCTTGCTGAAATCTCCGGGTGAACTCTGGCCCATTGGGGGGAACTGATATGACATCTTGGTCCCATTGCCCACTGGAAAATAGAAGAAGCAACATTACATTGAGGTGGGATTGATCATCATAGGTGCTTCCCAACTCTCTGCCCTTTTTGGCCTGATGCCACTGCTACACCAAAACCGCACACCACAGTTTGGCAACCGGTCCCTCCATTGGCACAGGAGCAGTCTGCTTTCAAAGACAGGGACAACCAGGTGGAAACCCACCCTTCTTCCCAGTAGGAAATGATGGGAAGCCAAGAGCCCAAATTTGGCTGAAACTTCTTTGACAAAAGCAGAATGGAATATAAGCAATCCACCAAAACAGGGAAACAATGAATGAGAATCAAACCCTACCAATTGTTGTGATGTCTGCTGGGGTAAACCCAGATGCCAAGTTCTCCTCAAATCTTCCAGTGTTCTGGAAAAAGCATATCTTCACCCTGACCCTGCAAACATTTCTACTGCTAGAGCTACAATGTTTAATTGATTCATCCCTTGGGTTCATTGGTTTTTAAAGCCTTACAATCAATTAAAGAGGTAGATTTAGTAGTAGTAGTAGTAGTAGTAGTAGTAGTAGTAGTAGTAGTAGTAGTATTTGCTTAAATAAACCCTGGTGGCACCTAAAAATTGGTGCCCCCACTCTTTTCTCTAACCTGGGAGGGCATGTTATGACACAGACATACACCATCTTAAAAAAGGGAAGAGCTCTTCTTCGTTCAAGAACTACTATTCTCTCTCTCTCTTTTCCCTCTTCCCTCCTGAACTCCTTTTCCTTGTGTGTCGTGTCTTTGTTAGACTGTAAGCCTGAGGGCAGGGAGTGACTTCTTTGCCAACTGATTGTAAGCTGCTCCGAGGGCCTTCTTCAGCTGAGGAGCAGGTTATAAATCAATATGATAAATAAATAATTAAATAAATAATACTGTTTTTACCCATCTACAAATATGTGCAAATTTGATCAACCAGCTATCAATGAACTGATTTGAACTCATGTGAGCAATCAATTAAGATGTATTCAAGCATGTTACAGACTTAATTTCTATCTTCACCATAACTAGCTTGCACAGTCTTGCTGTTTTTGATAGAAATTTTATGCTGTGCAGAGTCACCTATGAGATTTTGTTGGATTCTTGCTCTCTGTCTGTCTCTCTGTCTGTCTGTCTGTCTGTCTGTCTGTCTGTCTGTCTCTCTCTCTCTCTGTCTCTCTGTCTCTGTCTCTCTGTCTCTGTCTCTTTGTCTCTCTCTCTCTGGGTCTCACTGAATTGCATTTATGGATGTGTTCAAACATCACAGTCTGGTTTACAATGCCCTGGGAGTAAACTTTGCGGCAATTTGTCTTTGTCACCTTCCAGAGTACTGGGTGACTTTTCCTAAGTGGTGACATGGCAATGCAGAAAAGTTACTGCACAATGCAGAGCCCACACATTCAGGTAACCATCTGAATGTGCATATGAGGAGGGGGCAGCTTTGCTTATGATCATTGGTCACACCCACTGACTCCTACACCTGTTCTGAAAAAATGTCTGAAAGACCCTTTATGTGTACAGGAAACTGAGCATGAGCTGGGGCTGTTCATGTTGCTGGGGAACATGGGCGGGGGGGGGGGGTGCTGTTGCACCATGTCCTGCTTGTTCATCCCTGGCCGATGGCTGGTTGGCCCCTGTGCGAACAGAGTGCTGGACTAGATGGACCCTTGGTCTGATCCAGCATCAGGGCACTTCTGATGTTCTGATGTGTACACTCAATCTATGTGATTGGGGTAATTTTGAATAGACAAGGGGGCAGTCTCTGATTGCACAGATGGACCCTTTATGTGCACGTTCCATATGCACGTTGTCTCTCTTCATGGGCTAATGGGTCCTCTTCTGCTCTCCCCTATATGCATGTTCAGATAAATGTCTGAACAGTGGGACACTGTTGTGGGGGTCTGTAGGCTTTGCAAACTACTACCTAGATTGATAATGAATAATGGAGCTCTATCCCAGCACAGGGATGGAAAGGGAAGGAAATGAGAGTGTTGGCATCTAAATTACATTGCGGCTTCAGAGCAGTGGTGCAGAAGGGAGAAGAGAAGAAGTAGGGACCTTTTTTTTGTACAGGCCTGACTGCTGTGCCTTTAAGGGGAGGCTGACATACAGGAGTGAAGGGATCCCTTCATCTTATCTCCATGCCATAAGAATTTATTACATTACTTCACCTGCTTCTATTCAGAATGTCAGGCTGCTGTTACGACACTGCCTGATATAGTGTTGAACCGTTGCTCATTGCTACCTAGTATTGTCTACTCTTGACAGGCAGCTGTCATGACGCTAAAAGCTGGCAGTGACCTGGACATGGACACAGACTGCGGAGACCTAGTGGTGCTGGATGAGGAGATACTGAGCCCCAGACACACCGCTGAGCCTAAGCTTTAAAGCCAGACACACAGCCCCAAGGCTCCTAAACCTGAGACCCCTGAGTGTGGGCCCCTAAGTCTGATTCAGAAATTCATCAGCCGCAAAGCCCTTGCACTCCACTAAGTCTGCTTGCCCATGCAGACAACCTGCCCATCTCAGGTCACAAAGAGAAGAACATTTTCCTCTGCTCCCTGGGCTCTGACCAGGGTCCTGAAAAGCATACTTCTTTTATACTGTGGCTGAGATAAGTTAGGGGTATCTTCTTTAGCCCTTAAGATATCAAAGTGATAATAACTTCTAACCCCAGTATGTACGACTATAAGTAAAAGATGGGAAAATGAGAACCTTCTTTCAGATGAAGTATGAAGCGTATCAATATGTCCCTAACACCATGAAAACAAGGGAAGGGTGGCAGCAAACAGTTCATTGAAAACTGGAGCCTCTTCGTGATATTCTGTTACGCTAGAAGTTCAAGACAGACTGCAACCATGCTCATTACTAGGGGCAATATGGTTTATTGATTGGTTCATTACTGATAATTATGTTTTAGGTTGGATAGGATTCTTTTTCTGCTCGAAAAGGAGCCTCTGTGAGCATGTCTTGTCATTTCAATTATGTATGCTCTCACAATGATTATATGTTATCCTTTTCTTCAGTTGTTTATATATAAATTCCTCATTCTTCATCTTTTTTTTTTAAAAAAAAGTTGTACTCTTGACTGTCCTTATTTTCAGGATCCTGTTTGAACAGATTCTGTCTATTTCCTGCCTGTCCTGTCCTCCCATCCCAGACTATTTGCCATACCTGCACGTTCTTAACCCTCCTCCCATGAGTTCCACTTCACTAGGATTGAACAGCAGTGGCTTTGAGGCATCTCAGACAGAGGATATTTCCCAGGACTTGCTACCTGGTTTCCTGTTTTTATTTTTAAACTGGAGTTCCTGAGGATTGGACCTCTTGCATGCAAAGTAGCTGCTCTGCAACTCAGCCGTTGCCCCGGGCATGGGAGCAGAGTTAGGGGGAAAGAAGGCAGTTTTATAAAAACGCAGTTGACGAGATGAGGTGCTGTGATGACCCGTCACTGATACTGTCAAAGGTGTCCTTCTCTATACCTTTCAGGGAGAAAGCAGGGTTCCCTGTTGAAAGTGTCTCCTCTGCAGTCTGCATGGCAGAAAATTCCCAGGCCCTGGTGTTGTAATTGCCTCCTAGAATAGAGAATTCAGTTCAGGAATTAGTGAGCATCAGACAAACTAGGCGAGTTCAGAATCCCCCTAACTTCACCATCAAAACAATGCTCCAACCAGCACATTGGAAGCTTGAAATAATCTGAACGACTGAATTGGGAAGGAGTGTGGTCCAGAGAGCGGGTGAACGAAACTGTCCTTCCTGCTTTTAGTGCACTGGGGGGGGGGGGGCGCTCCGCGCTGAATCACCCAAACCTCCCCCTGCATGGCCATTAGTTTCATTCCTTTACCCACTCAGGGCCTACCTCTCAGGCCAATTACCTTGCAGATAATATATTTCCAGCCTGTTGAGACTCAGGCTGTGCAAGAGAGAGATGTGGAGCAGGTTAAGATGCTCCTTGCTAGAGAGCCAAAGAAAGCGGATGATGTCCAAAGAAATCTCTCTGTTTATTTAGAATATCCACATTGCAGCCTTTCTATTGAATCCAGAGAGACACGTTTAAGCCTTGCTCAGCTCTCAACCAGACAAAAATATACAAGGACTATAGAAGAGGGCAAAGGGAGGCAAGGGGAAGCAATTCATACTCTCTTTCCACAAAAGATGCTCTAATTTCGGTACTTGTTTTGAGATTGGCATGATCAACACAGCTGACCAAATTATATTTTTAAAATGCTCAGCTTGCCAATGCTGTGATGCTGTTTGCAGCCCTTGTCTTCCTCTGTCCTCTTCCTCCTCCCTCACTGCCCTTGGCCTCATTTGCCCTCAGCGCTGCTTAATCTGAAACGATGTGCACTTCCCCCAAATGGTTGGGTTCTTGTCACGTTAAATGCAAGCTCACTCCTTATGTTCTTCTTTCTTGCTCCCAACCCATCATGCTTTTGACAAATACATGGAGGGAAGCAGTATCTCATACCTGCTGCTCCCATTCCCAGCTGCTGCTCACCCACCACCCACGTCCCCAATAACCTTCACACGTTGGGCCAAAGGGAGTAAGGAATCCACACATGATGGAGAACCACAGGGGTCTTGATCATGTGGACAGGCTCAGGCCTGACGTAAGTAGGATCCTCTCTCAGATTCAGGAAGGTCAGGAAGTTGGGGCCAGGTGGTGTAATTCCACTCCGCTCCATTCATTGATTGTACGTATGGAGGGGAACAGAAAGAGGAGGCTATAGCACTGTGACATCAGTTTTTTAAAAGAAAAATCACATGACTTGCCACAGGCAATCAGATTAAATCCCCATAGGGGCAAATAAAGCTGAGAGGGCAAAGGAGAAGATAGGAAGATGGCACCTCAAACGAGCAGGAGCCCAGGAGACAAAATGGCAACCGGAATATGTTTATGAGTATAAAATAGAGGTATTGAAGCTCTTTTCCGCCCAATGGCCAAATTCTATTTTGGAGAAGCTCTCCTGGATGTGCATCCCAGAAGTGGGTGTGGCCAGAGGCAGAAGGGGTGGGGCCAAAAGACAAGCATGTTTTAGCTTAAACCTCTTACTGCTAGTAATTAAGTTAGGCATTTCAATGGGTTTTTTTTTTAGAATTAGGAGGGGGAGAGGAACCGCACAAAGTCTGGAAACCCCCAAGCAATCAATGGGTGGGGCCAGGGCATGTGGGCATGGCCTTCTGGGGAATGCCAGAAGGCTAGATTGGGGGCCCAGAGGACAGGATTTGGCTCTTGACTCTGAGGTTCTGCAATCCAGATATAAAGCCATCGCTGCAAACGGAAGGGATTTTGTAACCATCACAACAATGAAAACAGTAATTCATTAAGTAGTTCTGGCTGGGCTCTCTGCTTCATACCTTTTGGATTCAAGAACATGGAAAACCTCTTCAGGCTGTCTGGCTGGTTCCACTCAGAGTAGTTGTTCATCATGTAGCGGTGATCACCTGAAAAGGTCAGAGGGGGAAAAACAACTTGAGTCCTCCTGAAGTCATGGGGAAAAGAGAACAACCACAAGACAGGAAGGAAAAGGGTGAGGACTCTGTCGTAGAAGCGTAAACCAGCTTTCCTTCCATTGGCCATGCTGAGTGTGGATGATGGGAGTTGCATTCCAACACATCTAGAAGGCATCAGGTTCAGGAAGGCTGGTCTAGATGGAGGAGCTGCAAAGCAGAGACCCACAGAGGTCTATAAAGTGCAAATAGTGATCGTGAGCTGGTGGTATACATCTGCATGTTCACCAGTTCATGACAGTCATGATAGCCAAATGGATCCTTCATCTCCAGAGGCAGTACACCTCTGAGGATCAGATTTTGGAAACTTGGAACAAGGGATGGGCATTCTTTATATGGCCTGCTTGTGAGCTTCACAGGTACATCTGGCTAGCCCTGGCTGGAAAGAGGATGCTGAGCGTGGGGACCTGGATCTGACCCATGCTGGCAATTCTTCTGTTCTTAAGCAAGACAGGATTTCATCTGCAGGTGAAAGTCTATGGCAGAAGGTTGTGATTCGTGTTTGGCAAGCTGAAGGGTTAGGAATTCTTTGGTCAGGGTGTTCAGACTGGGTGAAGAGAAAGTGCCAACTTGAGTATGAAGAGAAAAGAAGGTTTCTCCTCTTCAGGGGTGCCATTGTGCCATCTCTCACCAAACAAAAGAACTAGGAAGACTCACTTGTTCAGACTTAGGAGTGCACAAGATTGTACCCTGTGTGGGCATTTCATGAGTCTCCATGCAGAAATCCCACTGATCAGGGGAAGCAACGTTTCATGGAAGCCGGCATGTTACAACCAAACCTGTACTTTATGGCCACCTACTACCGCCCATTATCAATCCCAGCAGCATTCTTCTCCTTGTACATTCCTGCTGGTGTTCCAGCTCATGCTGGAATAGGTGTCCACTTATCAACACTTCTGCTCCTACCCACAGACTTGACCAGCTGTGAAAATTGCACTGTAGTACTCTCGAAATGAGACACCAATTATAAACCAGACACACACTAAAGCTTTCTTCCCTTTTCTTTTTTTTCTGATAGGTAGAGTTTTGTCTTGGGTGGGGAGAACCCATTATTTTTCTCTGAACCTGGGCACATGGCATGTATGAAGTGCTTTTTCCAAAATCATCCCCAGTCCTCCATTATTATTATTATTATTATTATTATTATTGAATCATAGAATTATAGAATTATAGAATAGCAGAGTTGGAAGGGGCCAACAAGGCCATCGAGTCCAACCCCCTGCTCAATGCAGGAACCCACCCTAAAGCATCCCTGACAGATGGCTGTCCAGCTGCCTCTTGAAGGCCTCTAGTGTGGGAGAGCCCACAACCTCCCAAGGTAACTGGTTCCATCGTCATACTGCTCTAACAGTCAGGAAGATTTTCCTGATGTCCAGCTGGAATCTTACATTATTATTATTTATTACATTATTATTATTATTATTATTATTATTATTATTATTATTATTATTTACATTTATATACCATCCCACAGCCGAAGCTCTCTAGGTGGTTTACAAAAGCTTAAAATGGTAAACTTTAAAAAGTATACAAAATTTAAAAACCATCAAAAACATAAACAACAGTATAAAAACAACAGTATCCATTTTAAAAACAACAATTCTGGGGTCCATTAAAAACAAGCTTAACATTGTTAAATGCTGTTAAAATGCCTGGGAGAAGAGAAAAGTCTTGACCTGGCGCCGAAAAGATAACAATGTTGGGGCTAGGCAAGCCTCATCGGGGAGATCATTCCACAGTCTGGGGGCCACCACTGAAAAGGCCCTCTCCCTTGTTGCCCTCCTCCGAGCTTCCCTCGGAGTAGGCACTCGGAGGAGGACCTTAGATGTTGAGCGCAGTGTATGGGTAGGTTCATGTCGGGAGAGGCGTTCCATCAGGTATTGCGGTCCCAAGCCATGTAGGGCTTTATAGGTTAAAACCAGCACCTTGAATTGGGCTCGGGAACGTATAGGCAGCCAATGCAAGCAGGCCAGAATCGGTGTTATATGCTCAAACCTCCCTGTTCCAGCTATCAATCTGGCCGCCGCATTTTGCGCAAGCTGCAGCTTCCAGACCATCTTCAAAGGCTGCCCCATGTAGAGGGCATTACAGTAATCTAATTTGGAAGTTACCAGAGTATGGACAACTGAAGCTAGGTTATCCCTGTCCAGATAGGAGCACGATAACTATCTGAGCAACTTTTGCAACTACCCAATAATACAGGTCCCGTGTAACAAGGTATTATGTCCATCTTACAGACTGGGAGGTGAGCTTGGGAGAATATTGATTAGTATGTGTTGAGTATAAGAAGAGCTGCCCTGGAATAGACCAACAGCCGATCTAGTCCAGCATTCTCTTCCCACACTAGCTAACCAAATGCACAAGCTGGCCCTGAGCGCAATAGCACCCTCCAACTTATGTTCCTCGGCAACTGCTATTGAGAGAAGCATAGCATCTCTGGTACTGGAGGTAATATCCAGCCATCATGACTAATAGCTATTGATAATCATGATTAACTGTAAGCTTCTAGAGGCCATAGACTGTTCTTCATATAGTATAAAGATACTCATTAAACATGTCCATGCACGTCGCCCAAATATACCTTCCCACCATTCTTGCATCATTCTCGCTATACAGATTTACGCTCTTGCGTATCCAAAAAATACTGGTGCAGATGGCAGCCATGGGTGCATTTACCCCACTTCTATATTTGATCTGCTTATTCATCTCTGGTGATTGCACTGGAGTGTTCCAACATGTCTCCAGCACTTTAGAGGTGTTTGAAGCCTAGAGAGATTTGCAAGACCCTTTGCCAAGGAACAAAGAGCGAGAGATGTTTGATAGAGATCTTAATGAAATGATTAGGATCTGGGGTTTCCACAGCAACCGTCATCAAGAGCCACATCAAATACTTTTTGTAGTATAGAAGCCTCACTCCAACTCCTCATCCTTACACAAATTGAATGGTGATGGGAGGTGTTAGGTAACCATCCTTAGGAGCCCCCACCCCCACCCTGGGCTAAGCAAATTCTATCCCGAGGGCCAAAGATGAGCTACTGAGGCCTTGATCTAGTTTCAGCACTGGTGATGCCAAAGTTTAATTTATTTTTGCTCTCACGGCTCCTTGTGACATGGAGAAATATTGTCTTCATTTTGCAGATAAGCATCTGAGACATGAAATTGATTAAGGTCTTATATTCGCTACATTTTTATTTATTTTTTGGCTGTAGATAATACGTCTAGCAACTGCCAGCAGTATGCATGTGACCAAGAATTATTATAAATTATTAGTGATGATGAACTACTGTATTGCACAGTACAGTTAAAAACGAACAGACAGACAAGGAAAAAATGGGAGCAGTGAAAGAATATCACCATATCCATAACGAAATACCACTGGTGTGAATCCACGTATGGTATTATTGATGACAGAATGGAAGACTTTCCTATAATGTTTGAAATTCAGGGTACTCTAATGACATTGCTTGGTAATCCATTCAGGTTCAAGATAGGAAGTCAGTCCTTCTCAGCACAGATTAACTTATGAAATGCACCACCATTCACTTAGATGGCTTTAGGAAAGGACTCAAAAAACTCGTGGTGTCGTCGTCTACCAATGCCTTTTAGCTGTGACAGTGAAATGGATCTTCCAGCTCGTATTTGGCACCTGGTGAAATAGACCTTTTTAAAAACCAGTCATTTTAGTTTGGCGATTGGAACTCTGCCTTTATCTAGCCATGCTGCCATTGTTGCATTTCAGTGAGGGATGTTTGTCATAGTTAAGTCCAGCCCTTTAAGGGCCCAATGGACTTCCATGCTCCCCTGGCTCTGCTTGACTTTGTGAACCAAATCCAGGAACTTTCCTCCTTTTGCAGAAGTGCTTTTTTCTGCACAGTTGCAGCTGTATTTTGCATTCTTGGAGCAGACCCCCTGAATGCAATGGGGCAAGTTAGCCATGACCAACTTAAGTCCCATTGATTTCAAAGCATAACTCAGTATGGATCCAAACCTATGATTCTATGAATTAGCATCTGCTCCTGGATCTCTTACCATTATCCATTCGGTTCCTTTCAACTGAGCTTCTCCTTTGAAATTAATCAAAAAGTTTAACATTTTATATTTTTATAAGGACCCATTAGTTTACCCAGATGGTATGTCGGCAATGACCGTATTAATAGGAAATACATCAAACTGTGGATTCCATAGTGGTCTGGCTTGACCTGAGTCCCAAGGATTCTGCAGACTTATAAACCGGAGTTATTAATTTTTTTATGTTATTTACCAGAATTTTACACAAATTTATTCATAGAAAACATTTGGGAGAGGGGAAGAGCACCTGAAAATGTGTGTTGAAGCAAAATGTGTGCTGAAGCAAGAAAATGGGAATTTGGGGAGGATTTGTGCATTTTGGAGGAGGGGGGGTTTACATGTTTTTGAAAGTGCAAATTTGTGCAAATGCAAATTCGTGCAAATTCAGGAAATTGGGAAAATTCCAATTCTGTCTGTAAACAGATGACAGGACGAAAGGCACCTGACTCTGTGAAGTGCAGATGGAACCGATTTTACAAAATCTGTACACCCCTAACTGTGGGTCACTAAGGAGTAGGGAGGATGAACATCTTTTTGGAGGAATGCCATAATCTTAACAAGTTAGAGAAGTCCTCATCCTGAGATGGTGCGGAAGCATAAATCCAGCTCTGAACTGAATTAAACGGTCAGTGCATGAGTGTCAGCTCTTGGCTCCCCTACCGTTCTCCATGTGGTTCCTCTCAATGAAGTTCCTGCTGAGGTCTGCCTTGCAGATCTTCTCAACATGTCTCATGCATACGTTCAGGAGGTCATCTCTAAGCAGCCCCATAGACGGGCTCATGTTCTCTCCCTCGAGCAGGATGCTGTATGTCGGCAGAGATGGAGGGATGGTGTAACTCCTCATCATTGCTCCAAATTCCTGCCAGGCAGAATTATAATCAGTATCATAACTAAAAGAAGTGAGACACAGAGGGAAAGCCGTGCATGGTCTGAAGGCAGCTGAAGTATCCACCTAGCTGAACCAAAGCAGGTCTGTCTCTGACCAGTACAGAGATGGGAAACCAGCTAGAGCTCAATGGGAGAATGATGGAATATGCATATATAAATAAAAAGATAAAGGGGAGATGTTAGCTGATGATGAAGATAAGGTTGAAAGGTGGCTGGTGAAATTTCTAAGTGTCTAAGCAATCATTCTTTTATTCTATCTGTTGTTCACCACTCTGATTTATTTTTTTTAAAAAGGGGGGGGGGTGCCACGACACAGGTTCTTTACAACAGGTCTGTCCGTGGACACTCCCTGCTCAAGCTAAGCGCCACCACTTTATGAGCCTGAGGTGAGGGACAAACACCACCTTTCTACAAACTATGTCGAGAAAGGGGTTAAACAGGAATGGTTTCAGGAATAAAATAATGCGCTGTGAATTATATGTGCTGATGGTGAATTAATGTCAGAAGGGGTGTTATATGTATATAACTGCAGATGATAAATGTCAAGGAGACACATGGGATTTTTGTGGTAGTAAAAGAAACTGAATAAAAATTTATTTCAATGTTCACAAACTTTGTTTCATAATAAAACTTTTCAGACCCTTGTTAAAACCTCTCATCTAATCCTTTCTCTCTTCTCATACACACTTTCCTTTCTCACACACCTTCACTCTTGAACTTTCTTTATTATCATGATTGTTTAATATACACTAACTGACTATCTGCACACTACACTCAAAAGACAACCTTCTCTACCCTCGAACCAAAGTACTCCAAAAAACACCCAGTCATTCCCTTATATATCCTCCTCCCCCCTCCTAAGATATTCAATCTCTACCCACCCAGGTCAACATTCTAAACACAATAGACTTACAAATCCTAGACATACATTAGGGAACTGACTTGTGGGGTGTAACGCCACAAGGTGGAGCAGAATATAAACATTGCAAATAAAAATAAATAAATAAGTAGAACTTCCAGTTTGGTTGGGGGCTGGAGTATCAATGCTCTAGATAGATCCTTCCCTCCTCCACCATGATTAGCAGAATAAACTATGCATATAAATTCATGAATGGTTGTTTAATTTACATCATGCATCAGGTTACAGAATTTTCTGGTGCCTGAATTCGGAGATACACACATATATTTGCATGGACTATAGATTAGCCAGACTATGGCACTAAGGGCCCCTGTGATTTTGGCTTGAAATCATGCAGGCGTTTTTCCATCGGATCTGTTTCTCCAGGGCAGAATAGGAAACGGTCTTCCTTACCTGCAGGAAGAGCACTGAGTCACTGATCTGGCCTATCTGCTCCCGTGTCTCCTTATCCTCTTGCAATAGCTTGTTCCTTTCTTCCAGCTCCTCCACAATCTCCTTAATGTTCTCCACGGCAACCTTCTCCCTGTGGTCCAGGCCAGCCTTCACTTCCTCTCGCTGTTTCTCCAGGTCACGGATTAGCTCTTTGAAATGCTGGTCTACCGTGGCTTTCTCATTGGTGGTAAAGTTCTAAACACAGATAGAGAGAAATTGCTTGGACGGATCTCACTATGACTTCTCCATTCGACAACCATTTTTATGCATAGCTGAGTTGACCTTCAAAAAATAAACTCATGACCATAACAGGAAGAAGGTCAAGCTGGACCCAAACTCCCTGATATGCTACTTGTCTGTGTGCAAGGATGCAAAGCCATACTTTCATGCAATCTCACAAAATAAGTGTGAGACCTCCACCAGGTCACTTTCCTCTGTGCATGTTTTAGAAAAGTATGGAAGAGCAGGCTCACACAAGAACTTTTCTAGAAGCTGGAAATAACAGCTAAATCTAGTGCAGAAACCAACCTACTGTCTAGGATTGTTAAGAATAGCTGACAAAGAGAAACCTCAAATGGTATTTCTATACATCATAATAAAACCCATGGCAGAGATTCAACAAAGCACCCTGATGTGACATCATCATCAGTTTATGGCTTCCCAGATGGCTATTAATCTAATAAAGTTAGTAGTTTTTAGATATTTCCCAATCTTTGGATAATTGAAGGTCTCATCCCATGATAGTACAATTAAGCCAGTGTGGTGTAGTGGTTAGCATGTAGGACCAGAACTATGGAAATTCAGGTACAAAATTTCAATCACCTCAGGTTAGTCATAGGCCATTGCTAGACAAGGACTTAGCCCGGTGTGGGGCCCAGGCTCCCTGCTGTGCATGCAGACGACGCACAGGGGATCCCGGGGTCAGGCCAGGCTAAATCCTCCCTTGACCCAGGATAACCGGATCTGCTTATGGCCCGGCTTTTCCACAGCCCTGGGCTGAGCCCGGGGCTGTGGAAGGTCTAGCTACTTCCGTGGCTTTTCCTGGCTGCTCACTTACTCGCGAGTAGCCGGGAGCTGTGCCCCTCAGGCCAGGGGGGAAATCATGTGGGGGAGATGGGGGCCAGGGGAAAGAATGGACCCAGCAGGAGAGATGGGGGGAAGAGCAGAGCCAGGGTGGGGAGATCACGGACGGGGGCGCGTGGAGGAGGCATCAGACATGGCAGGCGGGTGATTGGGTGGGCATGGCGAGCGGGCGGGGGGGCATCAGACATGGTGGATGGGGGGAAGAAGAACGGGGCCAGGGCAAGGAGATCGGGGATGGGCGAGTGAGTGGGGGGCGGACATGGCGAGCGGGGACGGGCGAGCGAGCAAGCGGGGGGACAGACATGGCGAGTGGAGATGGGCGAGTGAGTGGGGGGCGGAGATGGCGAGAGGGGGAGGATGGGCGAGCGAGCAGGCAGGGGGGGATCAGACATTGTGGGGGGAAATCAGGGGCAGGGGGAGCGGGGAACCCTTTATTTTTTAAAAAAAACACCTTACCTTTCCATTGGTGCGCTCCTGCATGCATGGCCCTTTAATTAAAAAAAAATGGAGGCCGCGACAGGGCTTTCCCTTTCCCCGTCGCATGTTACGTGTAGAAAAGGGCGACGGCCCACGCTAGCTGTAGCGCGGCTTTGCCCCAACTCCCCACCGGATTATCAGGTGGGTCTAGCAAGGCCCAGAGTCTCTCAGCCTGATCTACCTTAGCTTGTTGTGAGGATAAACTGACTGGAAGGAGGACAACGTAAACATATAATGAATAATAAAACAATTAAGCTTGTATTAGCATGAGGCACTGTGAATTTTCGTTCACAAACTCAGGAGTTCTCTTTGCGATTTGGAAAAAGTGAGCAGACTTTGCATATTTTGCTTCCCATAATTTCTAAACACCCTCAGACACTCAGGGATGAGTCTCTGGCAGGCAAGATAAGCAGGCAACTTTGGCAGAGCCGAGGTGTGAAACCTAATGAACTGGGCTGTCCCTGGAGTGTGAGACCGTGTTATGTGTTCTGGGCTTTCTGCCAAGCGACTTACACGGGAGCCATTTTCCCAGTCCATGCGGTTGGTCAGGCCCTGAAGAGATACTCAAGAAGAAAAGTGAACAAGAGGAGAGAACATGAAGGAGGGGGGAAAGACTTAGAAGAACCACATGGGGGGGGGGGAATGGAAGTGAGGCGCAAAACGAAGCCGGGCACCAGGACGCAGAGGCAAAGGTGTGAAAGGGGAAAAGAAAACTTACATAGCAATGTAGGAGGCAGAGGGCAGGGGATGTGAAGACTAGAAAAGAAGATGGAAACCGGGAGGGAGGGAGGATTCTGCCATTCTCACCTTGATACGGTCCCTCTCTTTCTGCCATTTATCCACCTCATCTTCAAGTTCAATGATCTTCAACTGCAGCTGCTCTTTTTGCAGAGAGAGCTCAGTCTGTGGGAGGAAAAGAAGGAGAGGAGACCCGTGAAATCACACAGCACGAGGCCAGCTTCAAAGTCAACCAGCGCTCATCTCTTATGCACTTGGCCCTGGACTACAGGGCCTGGGAGCTACAGGTTCCTGGCAACGCATGAGTAACTTTCATGGATTTGGCAGCAGCCCATATCCGGTTGGATCAAATAATTCGACTCCCAAAGTGATAAAATAAACTCGACATTGAATGCTGTGAACAGTCAAATCTACTTCCATTATAGTTTGGGAAGGGTTGGTTTTTGTTTTTTTAGCTTTGCTGGTTTGGGGGATTGTCGATTTGCTTCTTTTCGTCAAGATGGAGTCATTTGCTGGAGGCTGGTTTCAAAATCCAGCTGTGTTTCAAGCGAAGGGCCCAGCCCAGGGTGTGTCTGCAACAAGAACGGCTTTTCATGTAATTACGGGATGACGTCGCCCAGGATTGCAACAGGCAGGATGACGCCCTGGGCAGAAATTTTGTTCAGACATGACCATGGATTCATTTGTTCTGGGTCTAGCCCTTTGCCGCTGCAATCAAGGCAGGGTGAAGAGCAGAGAAAGAGAATGTGTGCCAGGCTTGGAGTAAATCAACTGATGTACTTAGGCTGCAGCCCGCTTCTGAGAACTGATGTGCACATGAACATAAGGAGTGCCATGCTGGATCAGACCAAGGGTCCATCTAGTCTAGCACTCTGTTCACACAGTGGTCAACCAGCCATCAGCCAGGGATGAAGAAGCAGAACATCATGCAACAGCACCCTCCCACCCATGTTCCCCAGCAACTGGTGCTTATTGCCTCGAATACTGGAGATGGGCTAGTAGCTGTTGATAGCCTTTGCCTCCAGGAATTTATCCAACTCCCTTTTAAAGCCATCCAAATTGGTGGCCA